>NC_142066.1:19646338-19967702 GCF_059756535.1 Pantherophis guttatus
CCCTCCACTTGCACAGAGGAAAGAAAAGATTTTTTGCAAAATATCATTTCTCATTCTTCTGTCTGTAAAATATATCACCACATCTCTTGGTAATTGTCTTTGTCTGGCCACCCATGAATTCACTCTGTAAATTTTGTCTATTTTGTAAAAAATCTCATCAGAATTAATTTTTAACAGCACAGCCAAGGCATCAGCACAAACCTGTCTCAAATCTTGCCGGTCACTCTCCTTGATACTTCTAATTCTTATAGCAAATTCCATAGATCGGAATTGCATCATCGTAATATCGTCTTCAACTCTCTGCATTTTATTATCCACATCAGCAATTTTAAAATCAGTATCCTTTATTTTGACATTAACTTCTAATTTAAAATCTTCCAATTTAGAGTCCACTTTAATAATAATTTCTGACAAGCCAGAAACCACATTTGATAATTTATCAGTCACCTTATCATAATTCTCTTTCACCAAGTTTTTCACTTCACTAATTTCCTGCTTAATTTCTTGTTGAGATTTTTGAAATTTATCATCAATTTTCTGTTGAGATTTTTGAAATTTATCATCCATTTCCTGTTGAGATTTTTGGAAATTGTCATCCAAAGCCTGAGTAATAATTTTTTTAAAATTTTCAAAGTCAAACTGCTCTTCAGGCTTATGTGTGGGGGATCCCCCCCCCTGCTGCCTTGCTTTCCTGTTTTTTAGAAGCCATTTTGCCACATAGGTTAGATTTTCTAAAAGGAGAAATCCTTTTTCCTTTTCCAACTCCACAAAGTCCTCTAAAAAAATCCCCCAGTTTTTAAGCAAATTAGAAGTAGAATTAGACTGTAAGATCAACTTGTTTAAAAAGGGATTTTTCCCCCCTCTTCTCCTGTGCTTGCTACAAACAGCGCAACAATGTAACTTGTTGGGATAGCTTTAGGAAATCACTCTCCCTTTCAGCTTGTTAACTTGTTAATGCTGGAGCGGCGCCATCTTTTCAAGCCGCTTCCGCACGTGTTATTTTTAGTAAAATCGGGAAATCACAAAGAGAAAGAATACTTGCAGTTCCTTGGTTTAAGGATTCAGGTTTTCTTTTAGTTGGTAAAGTTAGTTTCATTCAATTTTCGTGTTTGCTGCTGCCGGCTTGCTCTGCAGGAAGCAGAGTTGTCCCACGCCGCTCGGAGTCTTCGCAAGTTGAAAGGGAGCCGCGCCTGTTTCCCCCCCAATAGCAAACTTCTGGGGGCTCACAGGGGCTCAACCTGCGCCTTGCTTGCTCTCTCCTTCAAATCCTGCAGATTCTGGAGTTTTCAAGCTGCTTCTCACGATCGAAGCGGCTCTACAAACGGCGGGGCTGGCGGTCCTTAAAAAGGCACCGTCTTCACCGGAGCTAGCAAAAACCGGAAGTCTCCCTACTCACATTCTCATCTGTGCAAATACAATTCTATCTGCAGTTAATACATGTTTAATTAAATATGCATTCCCTTTACTATAAGTTTCAGGTAAAATTCCCAACAATTTTTTTATTTTTATCTAATATTTTTTTTTTGCTTCTACACATGTCCACCACATATGAAAATATGTCCCAGGTATCTGGTGACATTTCCAACATTTAGCTGACTTGTGTTTAAAAATCTTTGCCAACCTTGCCAGTTCAAGATGCCATCTATAAATATCTTATACAGATTTTCTTTATATGCAGTTGACATTGTTAGTTTATAGTTCCTGTCCCACCACTTCTGCCATTTATCTAATTCTATTGTGTAACCAATTTTTTTTGCCCATGCTATCATTGTCTCCTTCACTTGTTCATCTTCCAGTTTAATGATCAATAAGTAATTATACAGCTTTTTAATTAATCTTTCTTCTGTCCCTGATAACATCTTCTCTAATTCTCTTAATTCTTTATAGAAACCATATTTAGCATCTTTCTCATATCTAGAATGTATCTGTACTTGTGAATACCATGCCATGTTGATCCCTTGATCACTCAGCTCTTGTTTAGATTTAAGTTCTCCCTTTTCATTCATAATATCTTTATATCTAACAATATTCCCACTGTTAATGACATTTCGGTGGATCAGTGCTTCCACTGTTGAAAGCCAAACTGGTTTCCTCAAATAATGTCCTCTAATTTTCTCCCATACTAACAATAGTGCATTCCTTATGAAATGTCTTTGATAGTAACCATGGGTTTTGCTTTTCTCATGCCACAAGAAGGCTTGCCAACCCAGTTGTAAATCATGGCCCTCCAGAGTTAATAGTCTGAGAACAAAACTTTTTACATTTCTCATTTAGTTCTTTCTGTCCCCCGTCACTATTATTTTGTCCTTAATTCCAAGTTACAATACCCTGTAACCCTTATGATACCCTGTGATACTTTGTGTATCACGTTGGTTTGAGCATGTCTAAAAAAGATGTAACTCATAGAAATGATGGTAAATCTGTTGGCAGTAGGTAAACCTCTAAAACAGAACTGAGAAAATAAAAAAAGGATATATGTGTAAGTATTTCTAGGATTAGGGATTGAAATCTTTAAGCAGTTTGACAATTCCATAATATTATCTACTTGTCAATGTAAATTTCATAACACAAATAACTAACACAACATATAATTACTTACAAGAGTAATATACAGCAAAGGGCAAACCAGGTGGCTTTACTGTATCTTATAACACAATTAAAGTCCTCCAAAGCATCCAAAGTAAATCAAAAGACCCAGCAGTCCCAGAGTAGAAATACAACATATAGTGTATACAACATATAGTGTAAGGACTGTAACAGGCCCTGTATAGGAACAAAGTCAGAAGCACATCCATGAACACCAACTAGCAATCATCATCAGAAGACATGAGTTCCTTAATTTCCATGCTAATTTCCATGTCAGAACACATGGAATGACTTAACCATAGTTTCAACTGGGAAACCATAGGTTGAACTGAGAATCAGAGACCAAGCAAGTCCAAAAATGCATATAGAGGTAACAACAACTATATATCATTCAAAAGAGACAATCCAAAAGCCAAAAAGAAAACAAAAAGTTTAAAATACTCACCAGCAATCAACAGCAATCAACAGAAAGATTAATGCTACACCAACAACCAAGTAAACAAGTCCAATCAAGAAACTAGTAATGCAGTCAAACAAGCTAACAGTAAACAACAGTCTAATCAAGGAACCAGGAAGAGCTCACTGACAGGACAAGCCACCATATACAATGAGAGCAAACCCCACTCCTTTGTAGTAGTGATAATGTTATCTACTAATCCAATGAAAAATCTGCAAGAAAAAAACAACCAAGCTCAGAGAGCACTAAGGTCCACACAGTTCAACTCTTAGCTACAAATATTCTCTTTTACTGAAACAGCAAAGTTTGGAAAAAATCTATGTATGTATAGTACATTTATATTTATGTGTATGTATATGTATATGTATATACACATAAAGTCATGGGTTTCTCTCTCTCTTCCTCTCCTCTCCCTCCCTCTCCCTCTCCCCCTCTGTCTCTAAAATTGGGCTTCAGTTAAGGACCCATATAGAAGATCAGGAAATGCCCCAAATGTGCCAAGAAGTAGAAGTTATTCTACTTCTGTTACTGATTTCCCCAAAAGGGAAAATCTGCATTGAAAAATTATGTAGTGCTAATGCTAATGTCAGGTGTGCCTCCTTTCAGTAGTCAAGAAAGAAAAACCCTGACTCCATTTTCATAGAAAAGGGTACATTTATTTATTTATTTATTTATTTATTTATTTATTTATTTATTTATTTATTTATTAAATTTATATCCCGCCCTTCTCCCCAAAGGGACTCAGGGCGGTGAACAGCCGAGAATTAAAATAACATACAATATAAAAGTTAGAATAATTAAAAATAAATTAAATTAAACGGCCGCCCCAATTTAAAACCCCTAGCAATACAATTAAAAAACTAACCCCTAAAACCTATTCAGGCCAGGCCAGCTTCTTGAAATAAAAACGTCTTCAGGGAATTACGGAAAGTGCGGAGATCCAGAATCAGCCGTATTCCGGGAGGTAGCTTGTTCCAGAGGGTGGGTGCTCCCACAGAGAAGGCTCTCCCCCTGGGGGCCACCAGCCGACATTGCTTGACCGACGGCACCCTGAGGAGGCCCTCTCTGTGAGAGCATATTGGCCGGTGGGAGGTTATCGGTAGCAGCAGGCGGTCTCATACTTTTACTGAGTATGAACTGAATGCAACCAAAGAAAAGCAAATTCTGAGGCAAAAATCACATATAGAAAGCATCCTTAAAACCCTCCCCCCAATTGTCCAGTCAAGATTATCCAATCCACATCCCCCCCAGGGGTCATGTGGGGTGCAGCTTCCATTGGTGCCATCCTCCTGGTATGCCACTATGGTTGACCTTGAGTGGTTAACACCGTTCTTCACAGCTGCACAGAAAACGCTGAAGAAACCTAAGAAAACTTTCTCCCTTCTTCTCCACCAGTTCACTTCCCCCCTCCCAGACATTCAAAAAGCTCCCCCTCCCCTGTTACAATGGCAGCCGAGCAATGAAGCAATCAAGGAATAAAATAAGCGAAGGCTGACATTCGGCCCCCCTGCAGAAGAGACGTTATTCCTACAAAAAAAAAAAAAAAAACAGAATAAGGGAAAATAGATAATTACATAACCAAGAACATGAATACTACTCCAGGATTAAGGTTTATCAGGGTATTTGGAATAAAATAATTGCAGCTGCTTCAGAGCTCTAACATCTCACTTATTTACCCATTCAGACTGAGCTAATGGGAAATGTTTCCAGGCCATCAAGTACTGCACCTTACCGCGATGTTTCCTTGAATCCAATATTTCTTTGATTTCAAAATGCTGTTCTCCTTCAATAAGTACGGGTACCGGAGGAGGTTCTTGGTCCAGACGCAAAGGGGATGAACATTCTGGTTTCAGCAAACTGACATGAAATACCAGATGAATCCTTCACAAGGATTTAGGCAATTCTAATTGCACCATAACCAGGTTAACTATGTGTACGATAGGGAAAGGACCCATGTATTTGGGTCCAAGTTTATTCAACTTTTGGCTAGTTTGCAAGTACTTGGTGGAAAGGAACACCCTATCTCCTACTTTACAATCTTTACCCTGAAGTCTTTTCTTATCAGCTTGGACTTTATAAGCTTGGTGAGCCTCATCTAGGGCCTTACGTATTACAGACCAGATACCACGTAGCTGCTCAATCCAGTCAGCCAAAGAAGGTATCTGTGGGTTTTCCTGAGGTAACTCCAGGATGGGGACAAAATCTTGGCTGGAGTCTACCTTAAATGGGGTAAACCCAGTACTGCTGTATATAGAGTTATTGTAGGCAACCTCTGCAAATGGCAACAAGTCTGCCCAGTTATTTTGCTGATAATTTATGTAACATTTAAGTTATTGTTCCAACACCGAGTTAGTTCTTTCACAAGCCCCATTGGTCTGAGGGTGGTGGGTGGAGCTTAATCCCTAGGCGGAGCCTAACAATCCCAGGAACTCCTTCCAAAAGTCGGGGGTGAACTGGACCCCTCTGTCTGAAATTATTTGCTACAGAGCTCCATGCAATCTGTACACGTGTTGGGCAAACAACTTTGCAAAAGTTTTAGCCGAAGAGATCTTGGGAGATGGGATAAAATGCACTTGTTTAGAAAATAAATCAGTAACCACCCAAATGACTGTATTCCCTCCACTTTCGGAAGTTCAACAATAAAATCCACAGAAATTTCCTTCCGTGGGGCTCCCGGCCTACCTACACTCTGAGCAGCCTAGGTGTTTCCCAGGAGGCCTCTTTGCTAAAGCACATGTGGTGCAACTCGCCACATATGCTTCTATGTCTTTCTTCAGTGCTGGCTACCAGAATTGTCATTTAACTAAGTATAATGTCTTCATGAAACCAAAATGCCCAGCGATTTTAGCATCATGGGCGTATTGTACTACTCTTCCTCTCAGGCTGGCGGGGACCTACAGTTTAGCTTCCACCCATGTGAGCCCCTCTTGAAGTGTACACTCATTGGAGTGGGCTAAAAACCACTCATCAGTTTTTAGAGCTTCTTTCAGCTGCTTGCTCAAGTCGCCAGACAAGGTTAGATCTACTTTTGTCTGGGCTCTAGTAACCATTGGTGCTGCCAGCTGTTTCAAGGGGATAACCAGATGAATCACTTCCTCTCTAATGCTATTGTATTGAGACAGTCTCAAAAGGGCATCTGCCTTAAAGTTCTTCCCTCCAGGAAGGTAACACAGGGAGAAATTAAATTGTTTAAAGTGTTGAGCCCAGCGGACTTGCTTAGACAAAGTTTTTGTGGCATTTTCAAAGCTTCTAAGTTTTTGTGATCACTCCACACCTCAAACGGGTGCTTTGCCCCTTCAAGGAAGTGCCTCCATGTTAACAGTGCCCAATGAACAGCAAAAGCCTCTTTCCCCCATATGGCCCTTCTCTCGGTCTCTGATAATTTCTGAGAGGTATAGGCACTGGGTTGCAGCTTCCCCTCTGCATTTGTTTGGAGTAACACCGCCCCGATGGCCACATTGCTGGTGTCAGCCTCTGCTTTTTCCTGCTTTGGCTGCCATGGTAACGGGGGAGGGGGGAGCTGGCTTTGAGTTATAAGCATGCTGGACAGAGAAACAAAAGTAAATCCTAAAATATAGTGTTACATCTTTGAAGCTGCTATCGGGTCAAAGGCCAGGGCATTCCTGATTGATGACACCACCAGACATGTGCTTCCACCTGACCCCTGGGAGACCTTTGGATTGGATGATTTACATTGGACAGTGGGAGGGGATGCTTTCTATCTGTAATTTTTGCGCTCTTGTCTCAGATTCTGCTTTTCTTTGTTTGCGATCACTTCATTTTCCAGTAAAAGTACCTGCTTCTATAAACAATGGAGTCTGGATCATTCTTTCTTGGACTTTGAAGGAAGAATACCTGACAGCTGGCGTCAGCCTATACAACAAATGGGGCTTCCATGGCAGGATGTTTAAGGACTGGTTCTGCAGCAAATAATCATTTCAGTTTCTCAAAAAGCTGCCTGACAGCCCATAGTCCACTCGAGAGGCCAGGAGGGTTTTGGCCTCTCCTCTCCTTTCATTTTCAGAAGATTAGTAATTGGTAAGGCAATTTTTGTGAATGAGGAGATGAACTGTCAATAGAAATTAGCAAAACTCATGAAACTTTGTAGTTGTTTGTGGGTGCATGGGGAAGCCCATTCCAACATGGCCCAGACCTTTCCTGGATCCATTTCTATCCCCTCTTGTGAGATGCAGTACCCCAGATAGTCAATTTTAGTCTGGTGGAATTCGCATTTTGATAGCTTAGCATACAGTTCAGCAGTTCTAAGTTTTTTCAGGACAGCCCTCACCAGTTTTACGTGGTTATCCATGGTCTCAGTGTAAATAAGGATGTCATCAAGGTAGACCAGAACCCCCTTGTAAAGGTGTTTGTGCAGTACTTCGTTAATCAGTTGCATGAACACAGCAGGGGCTCCTTGTAGTCCAAAAAGGAGCACCCGAAACTAGAAACATCCCAGCGGGCAGTTGAAAGCAGTTTTCCATTCATCACCTTCCTTAATCCGAACTCTATAATATGCCTTCCGCAAGTCCAACTTAGTAAAAAAATTTCCTTTTCCCAGGTGGGCTAGCATGTCCTTCATGAGAGGCAGTAGGTAGACGTTTTCTACGCAGATGGCATTTAGGTTTTGGTAGTCAACCACCAGGCGATAAGACCCATCCTTCTTCTCCCGAAATAGTACCAGGGCGGCTACCCGCAGCCTAGCCAGTTGGATAAAGCCGCGTTTTAGGTTTTTATCAATAAACTCTCTCAGTTCCCCCAACTCCCAGGGGGTCATGGGGTAGTTTTTTGGTTTAGGGAGTTTTATCCCAGGAAGGATTTCTATGCTACAGTCTGTCAGCCGGTGGGGGGTCAGCACATCTGATGCCTTTTCACTAAACACTCCCGGAGGTCCCGGTACTCTTTTGGGATCTTTTCTTCCCCCACAATGTGGTTCATTGCAGTTGCCACCCCCTCGCTCGCCACTTTGGCCACGCAATAGGGGTCCTCCCCTCTCTTCTCTTGTTGATTGAGCAGATGCGCAACACACCAGTTTTCCAATTTATATGTGGGTTCCATTTTCGGAGCCAGGGCAGCCCAAGTAGGAGGGGCCGTTCCATGCCCGGGGCCACAATAAAACTCAAAGTCTCTAGGTGATCCCCTATCCTCATCTTGATTGGTTCGGTTACAAAATGGACTGCGCCCCCCCCCCAGCCACCGATCCGTCTATCTGACAGAATGCAATGGGCCTTTTCATCGTTTTCAGTCTTAGACCCATCTGTTCTACAATGTCTGGGCTGATGACACACCTGGTGCATCCCGAATCTAAAAGGGCTAGCATCTGCCCGTGGGCCCCAATGGATGGTACTTTTAGTTCTACTACTTCTCACGGGGTTGATCATGGGGCCTCCATTCTGACTTATCAGGAGGTCCTCGTCGGAATCAGTTTCAGTTTCGCTGTCATTGGTGATGGTCAGACTTCCCAACTCGCCCTGTTTCAGGGGAGCGAACTCAACAACTTCTACTCCTTTTAGGGTGGTTTTGCGGGCTTTCACTGGTGCTTTCTTGGCTCTCTTCCCTCCAATAGGAGTCGCCTTGGTTCCAGGCTTAGAGAAACACTCAGCTACTTGGTGTTCCTCCTTCCCACATCTGAAACACATGGAGGACTTCGGCTTGGAGCCTGCTGGCCCCAATGCGGTCTTTGGCACCCCCTTGTGGGATGAGGAGGGTGGCTGATTCCAGGTGCGCCCATATTGGAACCGATCTCTGGCCAAGTCTATCTCCACATCTGCAGCCAGCACGTACCAGCTCTGCAGATCCCTAGGGGCCCCTCAGGAGCAGCAATCCTCATTTAGCCTACCTTTATAACTCTCCAGCAGGGCTACTTCTGACCACCCTCCCATGTATGTTTATGTTTGTTTTATGTTTTATTAAATTTGTATACCGCCCTACTCCCGAAGGTCTCAGGGCGGTGAACAGGCACAAGATAAAATACAGAAATACAAAAGTTAAGAACAATTTAAAACCAAATTAAATAATATTGGCCCACGACAATTAAAATCCCAATAAATTTAAAACAATTTTAAATTTTAAATTTTAAATTTTAAATTTTAAATTTTAAATTTTAAATTTTGAATTTTAAATTTTAAATTTTAAATTTTAAATTTTAAATTTTAAATTTTAAATTTTAAATTTTAAATTTTAAATTTTAAATTTTAAATTTTAAATTTTAAATTTTAAATTTTAAATTTTAAATTTTAAATTTTAAATTTTAAATTTTAAATTTTAAATTTTAAATTTTAAATTTTAAATTTTAAATTTTAAATTTTAAATTTTAAATTATTTGTTTTAAATTTATTGGGATTTTAATTTAAAATTTAAAAGAAAGGGGAGAAAAAATTAGGCCAGGCCAGCTTGCTGGAATAAGAGGGTCTTAAGAGCACGGTGGAAGGTGCGCAGATCCGGGATCCTCCGTATCTCCGGGGGGAGCTCGTTCCAAATAGTGGGTGCCCCCACAGAGAAGGCCCTCCCCCTGGGGACCACCAGTCGACACTGCTTGGCTGATGGCACCCGGAGGAGACCCTCTCTATGAGAGCGTACCGGCCGGTGGGAGGCTATTTGTGGTAGTAGGCGGTCCCATAAATAACCAGGTCCTAAGCCATGGAGCGCTTTAAAGGTGGTCACTAAAACCTTGAAGCGCACATGGAAGACCACCGGGAGCCAGTGCAGCTCACGCAGGAGAGGTGTTACACGGGAGCGCCATGTTGCTCCCATAACCACCCACGCGGCCACACTCTGCGCCAGTTGGAGCCTCCATGTGCTCCTCAAGGGGAGTCCCATGTAGAGAGCATTACAATAGTCCAGGTGGGAGGTGACGAGGGAATGAGTGACTGTGTGTATGGAGTTCCGATCCAGAAAGGGCCGCAACTGGCGAATCAGCCTAACCTGACAAAAGGTCCCCCTGGTTACAGCTGTCAGATGTTCCTCCAAGGACAGCTGCATATCCAGGAGGACTCCCAGATTGTGAGCCCTTTCTGTGGAGGCCAAAGACTTGCCCCCAATAGTCAGTGATGGAGTCAACTGACTATATCGGGACGTCGGAAACCACAGCCACTCGGTCTTGGATGGGTTGAGCCTGAGCCTGTTCCTCCCCATCCAGATCCGCACGGCCTCCAGACACCAGGACATCACTTCAAGGGCATCGTTGGGGTGGTCTGGGGTGGAGATGTACAGCTGGGTATCATCAGCGTACTGATGGAACTTCACCCCAAAACCACGGATGATCTCGCCCAGCGGCTTTACATAAATGTTGAACAGAAGGGGTGAGAGGACCGACCCTTGTGGCACCCCACATACGAGGGGCCTCGGGGACGACCTCTGCCCCCTGCCAACACAGACTGCAACCAGTCAGAGAGAAAGGAGGAGAACCACTGTAGGACAGTGCCCCCCACCCCTAACTCTTCCAGCCGGTGCAGCATCATACCATGGTCGATGGTATCAAAAGCCACTGAGAGATCTAATAGGACCAGGACAGAGGAGCAACCCCTGTCCCGAGCCCTCCAGAGATTATCAACCAACGCGACCAATGCCGTTTCCGTGCTGTACCCAGGCCTGAAGCCCGACTGAAACGGATCCAGATATGTCATTTCATCCAGGGGAGCAGTCGCGCAACCACACTCTCAACAACCTTCACCACAAAATGAAGGTTGGAGACCAGACGATAATTAGCCAACACTGCTGGGTCCAGGGAAGGCTTCTTGAGGAGAGGCCTCACCACCACCTCTTTCAAGGCGGCGGGGAAGTCACCCTCACCCAACGAAGCATTTATAATCCCCTGGAGCCAGCCTCGCGTCACCTCCCGGGAAGCCAGCACTAACCAGGAGGGGCACGGGTCCAATAAACAAGCGGTCGCGTTCAGGCTACCCAGAATCCTGTCCATGTCCTCAGGGGTCACAGGATCAAACTCATCCTAGATAACATTCTCAAGACCTGCCCCAGTCCCTCCCCCTGAGACTACCCAGTCGGAGTCCAAATCTTCCCGGATCTGAGTGATTTTGTCATGCAGATACTGAACAAAATCCTGGGCTCTACCCTCCAAGGGGTCCTCCCGCGCTTCCTGGTGGAGCAGGGAGCGGGTCACCCTAAACAGGGTGGCCGGGTGGTTATCTGATGATGCAATAAGAGCAGCAAAATAGCTACATTTCGCTGCTTTTATCGCCACTAGGTAATTCCTAATATGAGATCTTACCAGTGTCCGGTCCGATTCTGAAAGACTGGCCCTCCAACTACTCTCTAGGCATCTTTTCCAGCGCTTCAACTCCCTTAGCTCCTCAGTAAACCAAGGAGCCAAATGAGATCGGCGCCGGGTCAGAGGCCGCAAAGGCATGACCTGGTCCAGAGCTCCAGCGGCTGCCCTATCCCAGGTGGCCACTAGGTCTCCAGCCGAGGCATGTGCCAGAACCTCAGGAAATGGCCCAAGCTCCATCTGGAACCTATCAGGTTCCATCAGGTGCCTGGGGCGGAACCATCTTACAGGCTCTGCCTCCCTACGGTGGGGTGCAGCGGTTCGGAGGTCAAGACGAAGGAGAGAGTGATCTGACCATGACAAGGGCTTGGCAACTATATCCCCTATCTCAAGATCACTCAACCACTGTCCAGAGACAAAAACCAGATCCAGCGTGTTTCCCCCCATGTGGTAGGGCCATGAATTAACTGGGTCAGGTCCATGGCTGTCATGGAAGCCATGAACTCCCGAGCCACCTCAGATGCCTCACCGATGGACGGCAAGTTGAAATCCCCCATGACCATAAGCCTAGGGGTCTCAACTGCCACCGTGGCGATGACGCTGAGTAGCTCGGGCAGGGCTGCTGCCACATGGCAGGGAGCCAGGTACGTGATCAGCAAACCCATCTGAACCCCTTGACCCCATTTCACAAGGAGGGATTCAGAGCCGGCCATCTGAGGAACAGTGGCCTCCCTCGGTCTCAGACCTTTGTTAATAATAACCGCTACCCCCCCGCCCCTACCCTGCAACCTCAGCTGATGGAATGCGCAGAAACCTGGTGGGCACATTTCAACGAGACGGACCCCCCCTCTTGGCCCAACCAGGTTTCCGTAATACCTGCCAGGTCCGCTCCCCCTCCTGAACAAGATCACAAATGAGGGGGTCTTTATTTACTACAGACCTGGCATTGTATAACATCAGACGGAGGCCAGGGTCCTGAGGATCTGCACCACCTGGAGAACGAGTGGAGCTTTGGGGGCCGGAGCGCACCACACTCGAAGACAGCGGGCGTGTACTCCCCTAACACGATATGGCCCCCTTCTCCCGCCATATCTACCCCTCCCACCCACAGTACTGATGGTAAAAACTTTATCTGGATGAACTTTAGCCCCCCCTTGACCCCGGTCCCCCCACCCCCTGTGCCGTGCTCCACAGCCATACCTGGCCCTCCCCTTAGTGGGTTATCCCCCATACCCACGGCCTTACTTCTGATCCAACCTTCCCCCCCCCCGGAACCCCTTAACACATTCACTAAAACTTTATATAAAAAGCCCCTCAACCCCCTCTTCGCGACATGCCACATGTAGGGTGCCAACTTGCGGAACTCCTGGGTGTACTCTGCCACCGATCTCCGTCCCTGTTGTATGGACTTCATTCTAATTCTCGCCCTTCGCTTGGCTAACAAGTCCTCAAACCATGTTCTGAGGGCTGCTATGAATTGGTCATAATTCCTCATCAGAAGGGAATCTTCATTATGGAGCCCCACCATCCACTCAGTGCCACCCCCTCCAGGGCCCTGGTAATGCACCTCACAAATGTGTGGCATCTGAGGGGAAATCCTCCCCCCAGTCCTGCATGTGGTTCCACACTTGGGTTAAAAAGAATCCCAGTCCTTTCAGATCTCCCCCATATCTTACTGATAGTAAGGGAATTTTGGGCTTGCTTTGCCTCCGTGGCAGGGCCTGTCCATCGGGGGGCCTGGGCTGCAGTAGCTACTTGGGATCTGGAGGCCTGAGCTGTCTCTTCCCGGGCTTGGACTCTCTCTTCCACACAAGCAGCAGCCTCCGTTCCACCCCCGGGGCATTCATCCTCCCCCCTGGCAGGCAATCCATACCTTTCACGGGCTTTACGACTCTCCGCAGCCTCTCTCAGTAATTGCAAAGCATGGGTGATCAGATGATCTTCTTTCTGCTCTTGCTTCCAGGCAGCATCTCTGCCTTGGCTTCTGGCAGTTGTTACTCCTTGGGGGGACCTTCTCCAGTTCTGGTAACCTCCCCATACCCAGGGACCATTTGGCTCTTTCCGGCTTCTCCTCCAGCTGTAAATTAGTCATCCAGTCTGAAGGCTCCCAACTGGGGTGTTATGAGGGAGTCGCTGAGGCAGCTACTCCCATCTGTTCCAGGTCACAGTCTTGATCAGACATAGTTTGCCCAGCCCCCATGGAAGTTTTCTGGGTTGGCTGTTAATTGCAGACCTTGCTTAATGTCAGGTATGCCTCCTTTCAACACTCAAGAAAGAAAAACCCTGACTCCATTTTCACAGAGAAAGGTACTTTTACTGAGTATGAACTGAATGCAACCAAAGAAAAGCAAGGTCTGAGGCAATAGGCACAAAAATCACATATAGAAAGCATCCTTAAAACCCTCCCCTAATTGTCCAGTCAGAATCCACATCTCCCCCAGGGGTCATGTGGGGTGCAGCTTCCGTTGATGCCATCCTCCTGGTATGCCACGACGGTTGACCTTGACAGGTTATCACCGTTCTTCACAGCTGCACAGAAAACGCTGAAGAAACCTAAGAAAACTTTCTCCTTTCTTCTCCACCACTTCCCCCCTCCCAGACATTCAAACAGCTCCCCCCTCCCCCCGTTAAAATGGCAGCCGAGCAATGAAGCAATCAAGCAATAAAATAAGCAAAGGCTGACCGCTAATATTATAAGTGTGACACAAATAAGTACATTTGGTGACCAACAGGCATATCAAACAAAATTCGGACAATACCAGTATTTTGATTAATTGTATTATTTTTAGAATATTTGAAGAGAAAGGTGCTTCTTAACAGTGTGATCCAAATTTCATTTAATGCAATTTGATTTGATTTACTTTGTTGTTTAATTGATGACTGAAATTTCCATTCGAATTCAGCTGTTTTCTCAGTTGGAAGCCAAATGAAGATCCTGGAGAACAAAACTTTTTACATATCTCATTGAGTTCTTTCTGTCCCCCGTCACTATTATTTTGTCCTTAATTGCAGGTTACAATACCCTGTGTATCACAAGTTGGTTTCTGCACCTGAGCATGTCTACACCTGTACAATCCTTATCAATTATGCATTCTTATCTTCAATCTCTAAGGAGTTAGAGAAAATACTAAAAGTAATGTATTTCCACAACAATAAAAATGTAACATTCTTTCTTCTCCAAAGCTACAGCTAGAGGACAAAGTCCTGTCATTCTGATTTTTTAAAAAAGTAAACCTCTACTTTAAAGCAGCCTCATGGAACACTGTATCTCAGGCTGTCCTATTTCAAATGCCTAATTCTAAGGGAGTGAACAGATGGCTGAGAGATAAATTGCTGTACAAAATGATATTATTCTTTGCATCTGTAGCATTATTGCCCTTATATGTAGTAGCTGATACAACCTTTGCTAAATGTTCTGTAGGAAATCAGCCTTTTATTAAGTACAAGCAATATCATTCAGAAGATTTAGTCATTGCAGGCATTTCGTCTCAAATTTGTATGATATCTGATGAAGTAACCTTCAGAAAAAATCCATCAGTTGAATTGTTTGGTGATTTAATGTATGGAATTCCTGTTTTTCAGTAATGCGAATACAAAAAATAGTTAAAGCCTGTGACATGATTGAATTAGGATGGAGGATGAATGTTAAATTGCCTATCCTGCATTATTATTTCTCAATAATATTGCTTCAATTTCCATCACTTATATAAGTTATTTTCCAATGTGTTGTTATTTCTATGGCTTTGGTACCATTTTAGCAGGTATCAGTTTAATTTTAATACACTTTTTTCATATGGCTATAACTTGATGATGTTCAAATGAAATAAATGCCTGCAGAGCATTACTTCATACCAGCGATACGTTAAGGTGTGCATGATTGCAGTTAGTCCAGCATGCAGATATTATATCCAATATTCCTGAGAAATTTCCAGTGTATTGAAAATTAGGGTACGAAGTAAAATTAAATATAGTCCTCCAAATTAAGAAACCCCCCCACTAATTATTGATGTTTATTGCATTTTGCAATTGGGCTGCCTGAATGCATATGGATTGTTATATTGCTTTGAAGTCTTTCCTGAATATTTTAAACAAATGGTTTGTTTGATGCTAGTGCATCCACTTTTATCAGTGCATGTGGCCTGCACAATCTAAACTTGTGTGATACAATTAGAATGCAGCCAATTCCAGATTTGGCAACAGATGTTGTAAAATTCATTTCAGATATTTTATGCAAAACTATCAGCACATCTTGGTTTTGGAATTTGCAATCAAAGAAATCAATGAGAATTCCAGGATCTTGCCAAACATCACCCTCGGTATCCACATCTCTAATAGCTATTTCATGGGAAGATGGATCTATCTGGCTTCCATGGAGCTTCTCTCTACGAAGGAAAGGTTTATCCCAAACTACAAATGTGACCTCAAGGACAATGTAATCACTGTGATTGCAGGACATAATGCTTTCATTGCTCAGTTCATGTCAAACATTCTGAGTATTTATAAGATCCCACAGGTAAGAGCCATCCCATAAAGAAAGGAGTCAAATCTAAATACAGTATTTCTTGCTTGATTTAGTTTTATTTCTATTCCAAATTTTATATTTATGAATCTATTAGTGTCAGAAACATTCAAAACAAAGGGATAACATTGCCTCACATAGTTAAAATCACAATCAAGCTAAACATCAAAATCTATTTCATCAAGGGTGGAACAGAGACAAATTATTCAAAATGCTAGAAAGTTATGTAAACCTAATCTACAGGGTAAATCATATCATGGAAACATGTGTAAACATAGCATAATCAAGAGGTTCATATTCATTCTTAAAGTTCTTACATTTCTGGAGCTTTGTTTATTTAAAAAAACTAAACAATTACAGGTATCATAGAAATTATATTGGAATATGCAAATGCTAGTCAACTCTGCCCATGCCTGGAGAACATTGTTATTTAAATAAGATCCTTAAAATAGACATAAGTGATTTGGAAGTATATACTCTAATTTCTTCTTTTCTCTTAGCTCATGTATGGTTCAACTGCAGAGATAGATGACAACATACAAGCTGCTTTCTTCCGTCAATTATTTCCAAATGAAGACCTTCAAATTATGGGGCTGATCCAATTGTTGCTTCACTTCCAGTGGAAATGGATTGGGCTCATTGTCCAGAACCCTAAAAGGGGGAAGAGCTTCATACAGAATAAGCTTGATATATTTTCTAAGAAAGGCATCTGTTTTGATTTCATGGAAGAAATGCCAATGGAATCTGTTATCAACAATATTGAAATTCAACTTAATTCTTATGTTTTGCTGTATAAGGCTATTATGAGAAGTACTGCCAATGTTGTAATCATTTATGGTGAAAGTGACAACATGGTTTTTCTTAGAATTGTGCCATTTGGTTCAGAATATGAAGAAATGCCAATGAAGAGAAAAGATAAAGTTTGGGTGATGCCAGCACAGATGGAATTCACATCAGTCCCCTTTCAAAGACACAGGAGCCTGGATTTCATCCATGGTGCCCTATCATTGGCAGTTTCCTCAAAGGAAATATTAGGGTTTAAGAAATTTATTCAGATGAGAAAGCCTTCTTCAGAAGAAGAGGACAGTTTGACAAGAGTGTTTTGGGAAAATGCATTTGAATGTTCTTTCCCAAATGCTGGGTTAAATGAGGACAGTAACAATCAATGCACTGGTGAGGAGTCACTGGAGACCCTTCCTGAATCTGTGATTGAATCTAGTATTACTGGGCATAGTTATAGCATTTACAATGCTGTCTATGCAGTGGCCCATGCTCTGCAAGCCATGCTTTCATCTAAGAGCAGAAAAAGAGGAAATATTTGGGAACTCAGTCAACAGTCGTGGCAGGTTAAAAATGACATGAATGAAAATATATTATATATTTATATAAGGACCAGTCATATAAATGTTCAGCTAGTATTTTGGAGTTGTATAGCTAATAATAGTATTCTGAAGCTGAATTAACTCGTAAGTGATATTTCAGAACTTCAAATAATAATTCCGGATAACACTAAACATGAGGTGCAACAATGTACAATGAGAAGGAGGCAACGTCAAATGTTAATTGAAGAGAAGTTTTGGAAGGAGTGTGGGGTAAATCAGTTTCCAAATGAATGGAACTATTTAATAGGATAATAGGAATGTGTCCTTGTATCCCACAGTGGTTTGTGATAGTTCTATCAAAATATTCCACTAGGAAACTGTGAATCTTATGGTGCAAATGCTTCTTCTAAGTAAGGCCATTGTTCTCTTTATCAGAAGAGGTGGAAGTAACTTGAGATCTATTGTGTAATTACTTATTAATAGGTATGCATGCATCATTTTGTCTTCCTTTTTGAAATATAAGTTTTCTGCAGAAGTTCCCTCCACTAGTTTCTCGAAGGAATTTTTTCATTGTACTAAGTTGACAATGAATACTGCATTCATCTTTGATCATTTGCTTGGGTTCTGAGTTTTGATTCCACAGTGAGGAGAGGATTATGAGAGGAAGGGAGGGAGGGAGGGAGGGAGGGAGGGAGGGAGGGAGAGAGAGAGCGGATTGACCTGCAGTGAGTCTTGATTATTTGTTTGGGGTCCTGCATTTTGATTCCACAATGAAGAGAAGAGTATGAGATACATAAGAAAAAAAGAAAGGATGGCATTGAAGAGTGATCAATATATAAACCACAGAATTATTTGTTGGCTCTTCATAGATCAAATGCTCACAATATTTTAGTACACCAGAGCTTGTGAGCAACAGCAAGTAACCAGGGTGCCATTAAGGGTCAACATTATTGTTCCAACTGACATAGATAATAATATTGCTTCCAACATGCATGGGAATACTAAAGGAATTCTAAATACCTAAATGCTTTTTAGAAAGGATGCAAAAGTAATTAGAAGGACTGTTAAGAGAAAGTAAATGCCAATTTAGTCCCGGGAAAGAAGAGAGAGTGAGAGACAGACTAATCCTGCCTTAGAAGCGAATTCCTGCAGGTATTCAAGTTTCTGTTATCATACCCCATAACAATAAATATTCCTCATATTATACTTGCTTATTGGTCTGCCTAAAAAGGATAACACCTAATTTATGAAAGAGCCTTCATTCATCCTTGTTCATTGCTTCCAATTGTTATAAATTTCTTTTAATGCTTTCCATTTAGTTCCAATGGTATCTGAAAGCTGTTTCATTTAACAACAGTGCTGGAGAAATGGTTCACTTTGACAAAAGAGGAGAGCTACCTACTGGATTTGATGTTATCAACTGGGTCACCTTCCCCAACCAATCATTTCATCGTATTAAAATTGGAAACATAGCTCCAGTGACTCTCCATGAAAATCTTCTTACTATTTTTGCAGAGGAGATCATCTGGCCCCCCATGTTTAATCAGGTAGTTTTGACAGCAATTTCAAACCATGGTGAATAATTTACTTTATTTTTACCTACTGCTTCAATGTTCAGAAAGTTCTTTCAGGAATTACAGGAATACAATGACTCTTTTCTCAAAGTGACTTGTGAACATGATGATCCTAAAATAAAAAACCAACGCAAAACATTTGCACTGATTAGAAGAGAGATTTCGATCATGGGGGATTTAAAAAATATAAGGAAATCTCTGTCCCAGAGTTTACATGATTTTGGGAATGTTGGAGTTTTAGAAGCAGGACCTCAAATATCAACACCATGTAAAGTGGCAAGTTTTAGTAACACTCAGCTTCCTAAAAATTGCAACCTGCGACATTCCCTGTGTAACAGATACAAGTAATATAACAGTTTTCTTACCCAGACACCAAACACCCTATTATGAAGTCAGCTTCATTTAATTAGCGTCATGCAGTAAATGCAGTTAGGAGTGGTGTGGTGGCCTAGAGGTGGAGCTCTCGCCTCACAATCAGAAGGCTGTGGGTTCAATTCTAGATAGAGGCAGATATTTCTCTCTGCTGAACAACTCTCCACATTGGCATCAGGAAGGGCATCCGGCCAGTAAACACTCCATTCAGTTGCCCAGACTCCACCCCGCAAGGGATGATGGGGTTGTTAAACGAAGATGATGATGCAGTAAATGCAGTTACAGAGGCTCTCCATTTCCCCACCATCTCCCTAATACTCCACCAATGCTAAAATTTGTGTTCACTGAATCTCCATATGAGAAAAAGAGACGCTAAAGCCATTGAGGAAGTTATGATTTATCCCCAGAGTTAGAATTACTGAACATGTTTGCATCATTTAAAAAAAATGCAGAACATAGATGAAATGCCTGTATTTCTCTAGAAAGGTAGCAGTAAAGCATAAATTAACCAAAGTTGTGTTTCCATCCTGGGGTTTGTTTTTGTTTTGCATTTATGAAACCATTCTAGCTTAATTATGTAGGGGGGGAAAAGCAGAATAATAATAAATTAAAAACCCAATATAAAAACTGACTTGAACTGAATTTGTTAGGGTGAATAAGATAATTGTCATTCTATAACAAGAGAATGCAGCCTTTTTCCTCATCCTCCAGATTTTTCTGAGTCTTAAGAAAAAAGAAAAAATATAAACACTTTCAGGAAAGATTAAAATATATCATTTTTTTAAAAAAACCATTCTTCAATGTTTAATATTATATTAAAAACTATAAGCAGTTTATTACAATGTAAAAAGCATATACTGAAAAGAATATGGTTATCTAAATTCTTATTTATGTATTTATTTATTGTTCATATTTATATACCGCCCTTCTCCCAAAGGACTCAGGGCAGTGAACAGCCAACAGATAAAACACAAGAAATACAAAATTATTACTCTTACTCGGTCATAGCTTCTACAAAAGCTTCTACAAAATATGGGGATCTGTATCAGCCTTTAAATAATATTTCAGTGAAAATATGGAAGACCACATCAAATTGGTCAGACAAGTGCTGAGAAAGCTCGTAACGGCCAAACTTTATGCAAAATTGTCCAAATGCGAGTTCCATAAGAAGGCCTGGACTACCTGGAATACAGGGTGTTGAATAAGGGGATCGAGATGGACCCAGGGAAAGGTTTTTGTTTTTTTTTTAATTTGATTTATATGCCGCCCTTCTCCAGAGACTCGGGGTGGCTTACAATGCGTTAAGCAATAGCCTTCATATTTTTGTATATTTATACAAAGTCAGCTTATTGCCCCCTGCGTCCTCAATTTACCTACCTTAGAAAGGATAGAAGGCTGAGTCAACCTTGAGCCTGGCAAGATTCGAACTTACAGTAATTGCAGACAGCTGGTGTTAATCACAATGCTTTTAGTCTGCTGAGCCACCAGGCCCAGTATTGCACTGAGATATTTTTGCAGAGAATATTATCTGGCCCACCATATTCAACAATATTCTGCACTAATTTACATTATTATTTTTTGTGTTGATCAAATTTATTTATTAATTAAAATTACATGCCACTCATCTCATCGTCAGACTACTCTGGGTGACTGACATCATAAAAGCAAATATACAAAAGAGTAAAAATTAAAAATTAACTAAAATTAGATCATCAGTATACAAAGGGGCAGAGGCAGCATCTTCTCCCTAGTCTACTAACCACCTCCAACATTGCACACTCCCCGTGGGGCTCCAGGTCAATTAGCAGAGTGAGGTTTTGATACTATTGACAGGACTAAAAGAGTGCAAGTGGATTTTCTCTCAAGGAGAACAATGTTCCAGAGGGTGGGAGTCATGGCAGAAAAGGCTCTTTGGATCCTGAATTGATGCCATGTTATTCAAATAGTAATTCATTATTTACACATATTTCTACAAGTGTTCTGTCTTTGAACATACAATATTCTCTGAGTGGTTCATTTATGTTAAAACTGAAGAAATAAATGATTCTGAAATGGTGGCTCACGATGGTTGAATTTTCATAGCATATTTGAATATAGAATGGTTTGCAACTAAATCTGCCTCAAAGGTTAAGACATTTCCAGAAGGGGAGACTAGATACATCTTTCAGGGTTCTGCTTTAACTTGGTCAGTAGATGCAGATTTGATACTAAAAGAAATTACCATGGGCCTCAGAGAAAACTACATTCCAAACACATTAGAAATATTTCATTAAGATGTGATGATTGGATGACTAACCCAGATACCATATCACTTTTTAGAAAAAAAATATATAAACAAAAGTAGCGTAAGAGAAGTAAAATAAAAAAGTAAACGTAAGAAGATACTGCTTGATAGCCAAAGGGTAAAATATCTACTATTTATAAACATGCCACGAATCATGTTATTGTAAAATATCTGTCTGAAAATTGTTTGGAGTTTTAAATTGGAAAAAACTAGTTAACATAATATAAATCACCAAGTAAAGCTACAAATGCAATGCATGGAACCAATACTGGAAATCTAATTTTCCATCAAATTTAAAGATAGACTTTTCATTGTGATATACATTCTTTTATAATGTTATAGTGCAAGAATGATTTCCAGTTAGAATGAACTTCAAATTTTTAAATACAAGGTTCTTCTGGTTATGGAAGTCTTCCACAGTTCTTCCAAAGAAGCAATTAAACATCCTTTCAAGTAGACAATATAGATGATCCTTGGAGCCATTAAGACATAATTTCATTTTAGAAACGAATCCTTTCTGAGGATTCTCTTCATCATTTCACCAATTGTGGCAAAGGACATTTATTTATTTATTATTATTACCTTAATTTTGTCGAGTACATATTAGATAACATATATAAGTATAATCATGAATTGAATACATAAAATGAATACAATTAAAGGGAACATTAGGACAGGGAAGGTAGGCACGCTGGTGCTCTTATGCACGTTGCTTACAGACCTCATAGGAATGGGGTGAGGTCAACAGTAGACAGTTTTAGGTTAAGGTTTTGGGGGTTTTGGGATGAGACCACAGAGTCTGGTAGTGCATTCCAGGCATTAACAACTCTGTTACTGAAGTCATATTTTCTGTAATCGAGTCTGGAGCAGTTCACTTTAAGTTTGTATCTATTGTGTGCTCGTGTATTGTTGTGGTTGAAGCTGAAGTAGTCATTGAAAGGTAGGACATTGTAGCAGTTGATTTTATAAGCTATGCTTAGGTCATACTGAAGGCGGCTTAGTTCTAAATTTTCTAAACCCAGAATTTCAAGTCTGGTGTCATAGGGTATTTTGTTACAAGTAGAGGAGTGGAGAACTCCTCTTGTGAAATATTTCTGGATGCACTCAATTGTATTAATGTCCAATATGCAGCACAGGTTCCAGACAGATGAGCTGTATTCGGAAATTGGTTTTGTATGCTCTGGTTAGTAGTGTAATATTACCGGAGTAGAAGCTTTGTAAGATTAGGTTTACAACCCTTAATGCCTTTTTGGTGATGTTGTTACAGTGGGTTTGCGCACTTAAATCATTTGATATCAGTACTCCAAGGTCCTTGACAGAGTGAAGGTCATCTACAAGGTCATGTCCACTTAGCTTGTATTTAGTGTTCTGATTCTTTTTGCCATTGTGTAAGACAGAGCATTTGTTGGTTGAGATTTGGAGTTGCCAATTTTTTGACCATTCCGACCCAAAGGTCTTTTTGAAGGGTAGCAGCATTGTTGGTAGTGTTAAATAGTTTAACATCAATGACGAAGAGAATGCAGTTACTTATAATATGATCACAAAGGTCATTTATGTATAGTATGAAGAGTGTTGATCCTAGAACTCTGCCTTGGGGGACACCGCTATTAACAGGTGCAGGATTTGATCGGGCGCTCCCTATTTTGACCATGTGTTGTCTGTTTGACAGAAACGCAGTTATCCAATTATGGAGGGGTCCGGAGATGCCGTAGGATTTTAGTTTTAGAAGTAGTTTGTCATGTACCACTGAATCAAAGGCTTTACAGAAGCCTATGTAAATTGCATCTATAGCTTTGCCCTGATCAAGATTTGTAGTCCATATGTTTTTGCCGTATAGAAGTTGTAGATTACAGGATATTTTTTTCTGAAACTAAATTGTTTATTAGAGAGTAGGTTGTTTGTTTCTAGGTGGAGGGTAATGGATTGGTTGATGATTGATTCCATGACTTTGCAGGTGACTATTGATTATTTGTATAATCAAGCAAGATGCAATCAACATCTTGCTTGATTATACAAATACCAAAAGAGTCTTAAAAAATAACCAATATGGCTGCATTTCCTAAATTATACCACTTTCTGTCACATGGTTACTTAAGGATATATGCTTCGTACAACATGGCCAACCCAGCATCCAGCCTGCATACTTATTTAATTGGTTAACATTTACTCAACATCATATTTTTGCAATAGAGTTGCATTTCTCATATCTTAAGTGTTGTTTGTAAAATGACTAAGGCTGCTTGCTTCTCCCAATGTGTGTTTCTGGCCTGTTGGACAATATTTTGTTAATACAATGATACTTCTGTAGTCATTGTTAATTTGTTCCATGAGGTGCAATGAGTAAAACCGGGAGGGTACCGGGAGGTACCAAAAATGATGAGTAAACAACAACATTTTTTTCTCATAAGGAATAAGATTGTGAGTCACAAGGTAGCCAACATCAACAAGTTTCAGCTTGTGCATTGAGTAACAAACAAATGATGAATTCAGTGAATTTCAAAGCAGCTGAATTCCAAGGTACCACTGTATATGCCTTAAATACTAGTCAAATCCAATTCTTCAGATGCAAGAATTCCTGAAAGGTTAAGTAATAATTTCTCAATTTTCCTTTTTAATGTCCAATAGGTACAGCCCTTTTCTATGTGCAATCCTCCATGCTCATCAGGTTGGAGCAAAATAAAAATAGAAGGAAAGCCCTTTTGCTGCTATGATTGCCTTAAATGTCCAAAAGGAAAAATTTCAAACAAGACAGGTAAGAGATCTAAAGAGAGATTCCATTGCTATGTATTTTGTGCAATGCCTTATATTACTCTTTAATTATAAACAGTAGTTTACCATCTCTGTACAAATTTGTCCATAATTCATTTGTCTTAATTCATTTGTCCATAATTCTGGAGAGATATTGATTACTTAGACATCGAGGGAAAGGGTCAAGAGATTAAGAATTAGATAGAACTTTGTTTTATAAAGTGTAATAAAAATGGAGTTGTACGGAATTTGAAATTAAGATTTGTGGTGATAAAATTGTAAGGTAAATAATTAGAATAAGAAGTTAGAATATTGTTAAAAATTATTTTGATTCTGATGGTAAAAGATACAAGGCGAATGAAGAACAAGATATTACCAAGATTGATATATAGATATAAAAATGAGTGAAAGTTAATTTGAAATTAAAATTGTATTGATATAATGGATTTGTTTAGATGAAGATGTTAGAATTTATGTTAAAACTTGTTCTTTTATGTTTTGAATTTTTATTTGTAAAAGATCTAATGGGAAATTGTGAATGGAGCTTGTTAAAGAAATGTAAGCGTGGTAACCATCTATGACCGGATCGAGGCTCTGCTCTTGAAAGTTATATTTTATGTTTAAGTTTGAAAATAAAATAAAATAAAATAAAATATTTACAAAAAAAACAAAAAAAACCCTCCACTGTTGAAGCACCTACTGGATTAATTGTTATTCCTGTCAGAAAATTTCTCTTTAGTTCTAGGTTGCTTCCCTCCTGTGTTAGTTTCCATCCATTGCTTCTTGTCCTACCTTCAGGTGCTTTGGAGAATAGATTGAGCACCTCTTCCTTGTGGCATCCCCTCAATTATTGGAACACTGTTATCATGACAGCCCTGGTTCTTCTTTTCACTAGACTATATGTATAAAAGCAAATAGTAGTTTAGAGATATAAGCAGTGGTGGGATTCAATTTTTTTAACAACCGGTTCTGTGGGCGTGGCTTAGTTGTGGGTGTGGCTTGGTGGTCATGTGACTGGGTGGGCGTGGCTAGCTGGCCATGTGACTGGGTGGGCATGGCTAGCTGGTCATGTTACTGGTGGGTGTGGCTATCTGCATAGGGACTACAGAGGGCTGAAAAAAGTCATTTCTTACTGGTCATCGCACTTTTGACCGGTCTTCGCACTTATGACTGGTCATCATTTATGCCCATTGTGTTTCTATTGTTTGGCTGTGCACCTCCCTGAGTCCTTCGGGAGTAGGGCGGTATAGAAATCTAATAAAATGAAATGAAAATGAAAATTGTAGCATTCTTAACAACCATGTCACTCATTTCACAACTGCTTCTCTTCACCATTTACGTAAAAACGTAAAATGTGAGGACAGTCGTAAGTTCGAGGACTGGTCAAAAGTGTGAGGACCAGTCAAAAATAACTTTTTCAGCCCTCTGAGTAGTCCATATGCATAAAAGGATACAGCAATAGAGAAGGATGAACGAAGGGAAGGGAAATTAGAGTAGGAGTGAGGGTAAGAGAGGGAGGAAGAGAGGAGGAGAAGGAGAAAGGAAGAGGAAGTAGGGAGGAGAAGAAGAAGGGGAGGAAGAGAAAGTAAGAGGAAAGAAAAGAGAGAGATGGTAGGTTTGAGGAGAAAGATTGCTGTACAATAAAAAAGATGAAAGGGAAGAAAGCCAACCCCAAACAAATATAAAGATATTAAGATATAGAATGAATTGTTAAACTTTAAAGAATAAAAGAGAACAAATATGAATAAATAACAATAATTAGAAACACACATACAAACATACAATGTATTTTCTTTGAACAGAGTATTTGGCCGGTTCACAAATTTAAACAGTGTTTAGTCATTTCAATTAAATTTACAATTTCTATATTTCCTTTTTGCCATATTTATTCCTTATTTATTTTTGTAAAAAACCAATATTACCCTTCATCTTCATCTCTAATCTTAATCGAATTCAATTTTTCCCTTCTATTCTATATTATACCCCTTCCCATTGTCATCTATTTTTATATCCATCCTCAAATTGGTTAATTATATAATATTACAGTTGTTTAATACAAATTCAACATTTTAATATAAATCAATTAGTTATATAACTACCTTTTTTGTATATTAATCAATATGAACATGAATATTCCAATTATTTCCATGCAATCCAATTTCTTACAAATCAATTAATTATATTTACCAATAATAATAAACCAAATAATTTTCCCCATATATTCCTCCAAACCACAACTTAACCATTTCTGCTTTCAACACAATATACAATTAATAGTATCTCAATTATTACAATTCCCTAGTTAAATAGAGCTTTTTTTCTTTTGTGTTTTAAAATCTTGAACTCTCCTCTTTTCCCCTAAATTTCCCATTGTTTGCACCTACCTTTTTTGATGAGGAAAAAGAAAAGAAATCTGCCTGCCTAAATTTCCAATGTGCAAAGCCAACAGCCTGCTTTACTTTCTGTTTTGTTTTTCAGTATAACTAAGGGGAAAAAAATCAGCACTCTTTGCAAGCAAGGAGCAGAGCCGTGAGCAAAACAGCTGAGAGCAAATCAGCTGAGACTTGGGAACCGATCTAAGCAAGGGCTAATTAGCCTATGCTGAAGCTCCGCGGGCCAATAAAACTAGAAATAAACACCGAACCCTTTGTTAAATTGCTGGCTCGCCCGCCCCTCACCCACCATTATTTATTGGCAATAAATAGTGGTGTGGAGGGGCGGGGCAAGCGGCGGGGTGAGCCAGCAATTTAACAAAGGGTTCGGCCGAACCCCCTAGAACCGGCAGAATCCCACCACTGGATATAAGTAAAAATAAGTTAAAAACAAAATTTAAAAGAAGAGTTGCAGCATTAAAAGTTTTTTTTTTTTTAATTTGATTTATATGCCGCCCTTCTCCGAAGACTCAGGGCAGCTTACAATGCATTAAGCAATAGCCTTCATACTTTTGTATATTTATACAAAATCAGCTTATTGCCCTCACAATCTGGGTCCTCATTTTACCTACCTTAGAAAAGATGGAAGGCTGAGTCAACCTTGAGCCTGGTGAGATTTGAACTTGCAGTAATTGCAGGCAGCTGATGTTAGTAACAGTGCTTTAGTCTGCTGCGCTACCAGGGCTCCTTTTTAAATTAACTTAAATTTAAATTAAGTTTAATTAATTTTAATTTAAATTAAGTTAAAATATTAAGGGGAAAGGAATGCCCTCATGACACCCAGGGTTGTATATCAGTCTTCAACTTCCATGATGATGAAGACCAAGGACCGGCCTCACATCTGAGAGTAAGGTGTTCCCCAGAGTAGGAAAAGCAGCAGAAAAGTATGTCTTCCAGAAACCTGCCAGGCAAAATTCGTTAAATAACAGAATCTGCAATATACCCTCCCTTCCCGATTAGGTGGGATAGGATCATAGAGTGGGGATGACAGTTCTTCAAATAATCTGAGAACGGGCTTTAAAGGTAATAGCAAATGCCTTGAATTGAACTCCCAGAAGCAACAGAGAAAAAAATGAAGTTTGTATAGCAGAGGTGTTATATGTGGACACTAGGGGTGCCCAATATTGTTTGTGATGCTGCATTCTACATCAGCTGCAGCCTCTTCAAGAGTAGTCCCATATAGATTGCATTGCAATAATCCATATGGGAGATGACCAAGATATGAGTGATAGAGAGTAGAACTGAAAAGGCTACAACTAGTACATAAGAATCATGATGGTGCAGTGGTTAGAATGCAGTATTGCAGGCTATTCTGCTGACTGCCAACTGCCAGCAGTTCGGCAGTTCAACTCTCACTGGCTCAAGGTTGACTCAGCCTTCAATTCTTCTGAGGTCGGTAAAATGAGGACCCAGATTGTTGGCGGCAATATGCTGACTCTTAAAACTGCTTTTGTAGATAATAAAAAGATACAGAGAAAGCATATAGCACTCCATAATTGGTGTTTCAGGCTGGACCTCTTTCTCCATTTGGAACTGGTCAAAGAAGAAGGAGGTGAACCAGACTAGAACTGTTGTTTCCTCTCATAGTTCCCAAAACCATCTCAAAAGGATACCATGGTCAAGAAGAGCCAGGATGCTTTACTATCCATATCCCATTCTCTCCAGACATCATCCAAAAGAATGACCAATACCATTTCCTTCCCATATCCAGGCCTGAAACTTGACTGAAAGCAGTACAGATAATTCATTTAATCAAGGATCTCCTGGAGCTGCAGCACAATCATCTTCTCAACCACATTCCCTAAAAAGGGTAGGTGGGAGACTGAGCAAAAGTTATGAATTGTTTGCATCCAGTAATAACTTTTTAAGAAGTGACACACACTTAATAGTGACTCTAGCTGGTCATTGTTCAGATTCATCCCTCGTCTTTCTCCAACAATGCTCTTGACTCTACATGTCACTTGAGTTGCATGGGCCTGACCCTATTCAATTCTATCCAAGCCCTCTGCTACCTCTTTATTCCAGTAACAGTGAGGGATTTGGCAGGCCCATGTAACAGATACTATGAAACAACTCCCCAACTCGCTTTGAAACACCACAGGGCCAATTAATCACTGGAGCCGGACCAACTGAATATATCTTCAAAAGGGGTTAGTGTAGAAAAATCTCAAGGTCACCAGGGCCTCATGTATCAGTGAGGGAGGGTGGAAGGGAGGAAGGAAAGAAGGAAGTTTTCAAATGCTCAGTCAGGAAAGGAAATATCTCTGAAATGATGACCAATCCGGTAATGGGTTTTTGTCTATAACATTAAACACTTGACTGCAATAATTTGTTTTCCAGATGCAGATGACTGTTTCCCATGTTCAGAAGATCAGTACCCAAACAAAGCTCACAACCTTTGCATTCCAAAACACATCACATTTTTGTCTCATGAAGAGCCTCTGGGAATTAGCCTGACAGCTATTGCTTCCATCTTTTCTTTCATCTCAGTTATGGTCCTGGGAATCTTCATTAAGCATCAGGACACCCCCATTGTCAAAGCCAACAACCGGAACCTCACCTACATTCTTCTCATTGCTCTCCTCCTCTCCTTCCTCTGCACTTTGCTCTTCATTGGGCAACCAGATCAGGTGAAATGTCTCATGCGACAAACTTCTTTTGGCATCATCTTCTCTGTAGCTCTTTCTTGTATATTGGGGAAAACAATCATAGTGGTCCTTGCTTTCATGGCCACCAAGCCTGGATCTAAAATGAGGAAATGGGTGGGGCAAAGGCTGGCCAACGCTATAGTTCTTTCATGCTCTTTAACACAATTCTCCATTTGTGCAGTGTGGTTGGCAATTTCCCCCCCATTCCCAGATTCTGACATGCATTCTATGACTGAAGAAATTGTCCTAGAATGTAAAGAAGGTTCAACCACTATGTTTTATACTGTTCTTGGTTTTTTGGGATTCTTGACTGCTGTCAGCTTTTCAGTTGCCTTCCTAGCTAGGAAATTACCTGACAGCTTTAATGAAGCCAAATTTATCACCTTCAGCATGTTGGTCTTTTGTAGTGTCTGGATATCCTTTGTTCCCACCTATCTGAGCACCAAGGGAAAATACATGGTAGCTGTGGAGATCTTTTCCATTTTGGCTTCTGCAGCTGGATTACTGGGTTGCATTTTTTCCCCCAAATGTTACATTATTATTCTGAGGCCTGATTTGAACAGAAAGGAACAGCTGATGAAGAAATGAAACTGATTTCTTTGGTCCACTATAAATTCTCTAAATTGTGATAGAATCCTCATTTCCCTCATTAAAGGGCTACTGACCATCTTAAAGAATTGATTGAAAACTAATTCTTTGATTTTTTTTTTAAACCAAAGATATGCAGTTGTGAAACATAAAATTTTGAATTCAATCCTTATAGTATGTTTCCTATATAACCCTGGCAAAACTGAGTGGCTTTGGGTACAGGGAGTTCCAGGATCTTAGAATGTTTCATCCTTAGTTCTGCATTATCTGTTCAAAACCAATTTGCAAGCTGGGGGTTCTCCTGAAGTCACAACTCCAGCCCAAAGATCAGATGGCAGGTGTAAGCACGGGAGCTTTTGCACAACTCCAGTTTGTGCACGAGTTGTTACTTCTCCTGGATCATGACTCCTGTGCTTTGTTACTCAAGCCCTGGTTATCTCTCATCTGGACTACTGCATCTACATGTAGCTACCCTTGAAATCTGCTCAAAAGCTTTAGCTGCTGCATAATGCAGAAGCAGTAGTAGTCTTTGTTGCCTCTAGGTTGATCCATCTCTGTTCCACAAACTTCATTGGCTACCAATGTGCTTCTGGCTGCAGTTCAAGGTGTTGGTTATGACCATTAAAGTCCTTAAGGCCATAGGTCCAGGCTATCTGATGAACTGCCTCATTTTGTTAGGAGTAGCCTATCCTACTAGCGCCAGCAGAAAGGGCCTACTTTGGATCCTGTTGTTCAAAGAACTCTTATTATCAGGAACCAGAAGAAGAGCCTTCTCTGCTGCAGCACCTACCCTTTGGAACTTGTTACCCGGTAAGGTAAGATCCACCACACCCTCCTGTTTTTTCACAAAAGCCTTAAGACATGACTCTGCCAATTGGCTTTGGGACCAAATGGGAGAGTTTCACACAGGAGGTAGATTGATGGCAGATTCCACCTTCCCACTGCTGGTCTCTGCTCTCCACTCATCCATCTTTTTGGTTTTCATATTGATGTATTATTACCCTGTGTTCCTTTCCCATTGTTTATTTTATTGTTTTATTATTTTACTTCTGTTCTGTTTACAATCTTTTCATTTTCCTTCTGTTTCATGATTGTAAGATGCCTATAGTTGGCCCACAGCAAGATAGGTGGCAACGAAATGTAATAAATAAGTAAGTAAATAAGTAAGCAAGTAAGTAAGTCTATGTGGCTTTTTGTGAGAAATGGAAAATTACACCTGCAGTAAAAGATATTGAAGGCTGTCACAGAAAACTGAGACTATAGGAACATGACGTGTGACATACTATGGCATGGGCCCCGGGTAGTTGAAGGAGCACCTACTGCCTGCCTCTCACTGACCAGCCTGCTCACATAGGGCAGCCCTCCTCGGGGTGCCGTCGACCAAGCAATGTCGGCTAATGGCGCCCAGAATGAGGGTATTCTTGGTGAGCGCACCGACCCTCTAGAATGCCTTACCCACTGAGCTCCGAACGGCTCCTGACCTCCGCTCCTTCCTCAAGGACCTAAAGATGTGGCTTTTTAAACAACTCATCTGATCTGCGTGGTGTTTTAATTGGTTTTAATATGGGTTTCAAATTGTGGGATTTTAATTATGCTAAATTAATTATATTTTTTTCTATTGTTCTTCGGTTTTTAACCTTTTGTGAGCCGCCCTGAGTCCTTCGGCATATAAATTTAACTAACTAACTAACTAACTAACTAACTAACTAAATAATACTAATGAGAAAAATAAAGGTAAGAAGGGAGGGGGAAGGTAAGAAGGAGGAAATATGATAAAGTTTGAACTTCTTTTCTCATTTTGTTCTACTTTAAAATATAATAATAGCCCAAGAATGGGGGGAGGGGTGAAAGAGGAAATGGTTGAGAAATATGTACATCATGGAAAAACTTTGGTGATAGGTTAACAAAAGAGCCTTGATAGTACAGTGGTCTACGCACCCTGTTATTAACACAGCTGCCTGCAATTTACTGCTGGTTCGAATCTCTCCAAGGTTCAAGGTTGACTCAGCCTTCCATCCTTTCTAAGGTAGGTGAAATGAGGACCCAGTTTGTGGGGGCAATAAGCTGACTTTGTATAAATATACAAAAGTATGAAGGCTATTGCTTAACGCATTGTAAGCCGCTCTGAGTCTCCGGAGAAGGGCGGCATATAAATCAAATTAAAAAAAAAAAAAACTAAAAGTGAACTCAGAGGAATGAAAAGAGGATATAAATACCAAAAGCAATAGCACTTAGACTTGTATACCACCTCACAGTGCTTTCCAGCCTTTTCTAAGCAGTTTATAGAGTCAGCATATCGCCCCAAACAATCTGGGTCCTCATTTTACCCACCTTGGAGGGATAGAAGGCTGAGTTAACCTTGAGTCTGGTGAGATTTGAACTGCCAAATTGCAGGCAGCCAGCAGTCAACAGAAGTAGTCTGCAGTACTACACTCTAACCTCTATGCCATCGTGGCTCAATAAATGTACTTATTTGTAGGGTTAGAAATTGCTTTTAAATATTGTAGCAAACTGACATCTACATAATAATACCTGCTTCCCAATATAATTTTCATTTAACAGATGCCACTCATTAAACAATAATAAGTAGTAAATGCCAAAGCTGTTTTTATATTCACACAACCTATTTTAATAGTTGACTAAGACAAAGGAAGAGGAGGAGGAGGAGGAGGAGGAGGAGGAGGAGGAGGAGGAGGAGGAGGAGGAGGAGGACGAGGACGACGAGGAGGAGGAGGATGCACAAGAGGAATTGGAGGACTCACAGCAGTTTTTAGATGAAGGGGATGTTGATCTGGAATGCAGAATTCCTGGGTGCAATCTAGAATTGGAAAGTTGAAGAAACATCCCAGGAGAAGTAATGTCAGAGCATTTTTACAACATTGTCCAGAATCTCCCAACTAGGAGGAGGAAGAGAAAGTGAGAAAGAGGAGGCTTTGAACCAAGTTGCACCCATGCAACCTATCCTCTTTCATAGAACCCATGCAACCTATCCTCTTTCACATTGTTCCCCATGTTTCACTGAAGAATTAAGGAAAGTGAAACAAGAGATGTCTGGAGCATCACTGGGACTTCTCAAATGACTAACTGAACCAAATGTGAGCTAGAGCTGTTATTAAGTTTTATATTGTGGCAGAAAAGATGTTGCCCAGTGGTGGGTTTTTCCTGGTTTGCACTGGTTCTATAGAACTGGTAGTAAAACCAGCAGGAGGTTTCCTTCCCCAATGTCATCAACACACTTTTGTGCATGCAAAAAGTCCCCATAAAGACATTAGGGCACTTCAACTGGTAGCCTGTTCCACCACAAGTACCCAGATAATTTGGGGGGGGGGCACCACTCATATCCCTCCTGACCATGTTCTCTCTCTTCTAGTTATCATCTCCATGGTAGAGGGGCCGCATGTCAGCTCTGGCATACTCAGCTCAGAGCTGTCGTTCGGGGGGTGGGGGGAGAAAAGATCATCAGGGGCCGATCCAGTGGTGGGTTGCTCCCAGTTCGCTCCAGTTCTCAAGAACCGGAAGTAAAAAATTTTAATAGTTCGGAGAACCGGTAATAAGATTGGCTGGCCACGCCCCTGAATCAGTTCCTGGCCCCGTCGCTGTTCGCTTACCCCGCCCACCCGCAATCTATTGCTGCTTCCGGCGTCCCAGCTGATGGCTAGAGGGAAAAAAACTTTAAATTCTTTCCATGGGGCTTCAAAGGGCCGCCCTACAGCTGATCAGTGTTAAAAGAAAACCAATGAGTAGACCGGTGCCTGCAAAAATAGAAAAAACAGCCCCTTTCAGCTTCACCATAGGTTAATTAGCACAAGTTGATTAGATCGGCCACCCGACTCTCAGCTGATTTGCTCTTAGCTGTTTTGCACAGGGCTCAGTCCGTTGCTAGCTGCAAAGAGTGCTGGAGTAAATTTTTTTTCCCCTAGCTATGCTGAAAAAACGAAACTGAAAGTAAAGCAGGGTCTTTGCTGCAACGTGACAAAATGAGGCAGAGAGAGATTTCTTCTTCTTTTTCCTCACCAAAAAAGGTAGGTGCAAAACTGCAAACAATGGGAAATTTAGGGCAAAAGAGGAGAGTTCAAGATTTTAAAACACAAAAGAAAAAAAGCTCTATTTAACTAGGGAATTGTAATAATTGAGATACTATTAATTGTATATTGTGTTGAAAGCAGAAATGGTTAAGTTGTGGTTTGGAGGAATATATGGGGAAAATTATTTGGTTTATTATTATTGGTAAATATAATTAATTGATTTGTAAGAAATTGGATTGCATGGAAATAATTGGAATATTCATGTTCATATTGATTAATATACAAAAAAGATAGTTATATAACTAATTGATTTATATTAAAATGTTGAATTTGTATTAAACAACTGTAATATTATATAATTAACCAATGTGAGGATGGATATAAAAATAGATGACAATGGGAAGGGGTATAATATAGAATAGAAGGGAAAAATTGAATTTGATTAATATTAGAGATGAGGATGAAGGGTAATATTGGTTTTTTAAAAAAATAGATGAGGAATAAATATGGCAAAAAGAAAATATGGAAATTGTAAATTTAATTGAAATGACTAAACACTGTTTAAATTTGTGAACCGGCCAAATACTCTGTTCAAAGAAAATACATTGTATGTTTGTATGTGTGTTTCTAATTATTGCTATTTATTCATATTTGTTCTCTTTTATTCTTTAAAGTTTAACAATTCATTCTTTATCTTAATATCTTTATATTTGTTTGGGGTTGGCTTTCTTCCCTTTCATCTTTTTTATTGTACAGCAATCTTTCTCCTCAAACCTATCACCTCTCTCTTTTCTTTCTTTCTTACTTTCTCTTCCCCCCCTCTTCTCCTCCCTACTTCCTCTTCCTTTCTCCTTCTCCTCCTCTCTTCCTCCCTCTCTTCCTCTCACTCCTAGTCCTACTCTAATTTCCATTCCCTTCCTTCATCCTTCTCTATTGCTGTATCCTTTTATGCATCTGGACTACTCAGAGGGCTGAAAAAGTTATTTTTGACTGGTCCTTGCACTTTTGACCAGTCCTCGAACTTACGACTGTCCTCACATTTTACGTTTTTGCCCTATTTTGTCACCATGGTGAAGAGAAGCAGTTGTGAAATGAGTGACATGGTTGTTAAGAATGCTGCACGGGCATAAATGTGAGGATGGTCATAAGTGCGAGGACCAGTCAAAAGTGCGAGGATCTGTCAGAAATGACTTTTTTCAGCCATCTGACTGGTCCCTATACACATAGCCGTGGCCACCCGGTCACATGACCTCCAAGCCACACCCACAAAATAAGCCATGCCCACAGAACCAGTAGTAAAAAATTTTAGAACCCACCCCTGGGCCGATCCCAGGGGAGGCAACCTTGCTGCAAACAGCTGGACATTGTCATGCCCCTTGCAGGGCCTCCAGAACTGTCTCAGAAGATCTCCAGCGGCAGGTATGCCGCAGGGGCACAACTTACAATTGTGCAATGACTCAGAGTGACACAGCACTTCCGGGAGCACTGCATGATGGGGCAGGCTCGTAGTAGAGAGGAATGTGGTGGTGGGAACTGTTTAAAGGTGGTGGGGAGCACTGGATGTTAGCTCTGTCAATCCTTTCTTTGCATTGTCAGTGAGTGCCGGATAAGATAAAAGCTTTAAACCTAAAATTGTTTGGTTGGTATTTTTTTCTGCGGAACCTGACACATGGCAGCTCCTCAATGCCCAGAAACTTTTCTTTTCTTCCACCCCCACCCCTTCTCCCATAAAGTTGGCAGGGCTCGATTGGGTGGAAGGATGCACTGGAGGAAGGTCCAGAGTCTGACTCCTGAGCCGAGGCAATGCCTGGTGCGGAGCAGGTAAAAAGGGAAGAGAGCAGGGCTTATCTGGTATGGGAAGCAAAGGCCAACAACCATGTCTTCTCAGGCTCGGCTGTGGCTGACATCAGCCAGCGCCTCTCTGGCCAACTCCCCCGGGTTCTACAGCATCCCACGGCAAGCTCTGCATGATTGGTTTTCAGGGAAAGGATTGTGGGAGATTGGGGGGATGGCAGCTCAGGGAGGGGTCTGGTCTGCAGACCAAAGCAACATGTGAAAGGAAGGTGAGGGGGCAGGAGAAGCATGGTGGGGAAGCCCGGGGGTCTTCGTGGACATTCTCCCCCCCCACCCCACTTCCCTGATTGCCAACCAAGGAGGCTGGCTAGAGTGGGCTGGGTTGGACTTTCATGGCTGCTCTGAAAGCTGCTAAGGGGGCCAGGATGGGGGTCTCGGCCCTGAGGGTTACCCGGCCAGCTTTGTTGAAGTTTTCCCAAGCCCGCCCCCCAACCAGGGATAGGGTGGGATGGGGGTTGATTGCAGCTCCTGGAGCTGAAGCAGAAAACAAAAGGATGGCAGGGAAGAGTTTAAAAGAGAGAATCCAATATGATAGTTCTCAAGTTACACACAGCTTGGGGGGAGGAAAGGAGAGCAGGAGAAGAAGCGCTGGCTTAGATTGCAAAAGCCACTTACTGGCTTGATTGCCTTCCTCTTGAACAGCCTGCAGGGCAAACAGGAGATCTGGGGTTTGGACGAGTGGCAGAATTCTTGCTTCTCTGCCGCCTTACTTCTCCCCATCTGCCACTCCCCCTTGCCGGCCGAGATCAGCAAGCCAGATTCAGGGAGTTGAACATTCTGCCACTGCCCAGGAAAAGAAGAATGTGAGAAATGGGTGATCTCACAGTGCCTCCTCTCTCTCTTCTTCTCCCGAGTGATAGCGGTGCATCCAGCTCACTGAATCTGGCTTTCTGATCTCGGGAGGTAGCTACTCTGATGTTCCCCCTCCCTTTCCCCCCTGCGCATGCATCTAAATATTTTGGGGGGCTAATTTTTTGTGGGGGAGGTTATTTTAGTGCATGCCCTCAAAAGCCCAATTGGGCTTATTATCCGGACATGTCTTAGTTTTGGGGAAACACGGTAGTATAGGAAAAAAGCAAAGATAAATAAATTCCAGTGATCATGATTGTCCTCCCTTGCTTTATTAAAAAGAATCTGATTCAAGTTTGTGTATCATAAAAAGGGAAAAATTTGCAGCACCAATTAGATTTCACAATTAAAGAGGAAAATTCCCCTCTTTTGTGATCAAAAAGATTTGTTTGCAGGGCTACAAAATATCAATGGTGGATAATTGATTGGTTTGAACAGGTGGAGGCTCATGTCAGTCATCAAATGTGAAAAAAATATGGTTCAAATCATGTGATTTTGAGGATATGGATTAAAAATCATTTGAAATGAGTGAAAAGAACCAAGTGATATTTTTACTATTTATTATTTATTTTGCAATACAGAGTTGAAAAATAGGGGCCTCTTAATATTAAGAACTTTCTCTTCTGAAATTGATTCACTTTGTAAAGGTGGGATAATTAAAAACTTGTCTACAATTATTTATTTATTTTTATTTCCTTATTTGTTTATATATTATTCGGCATTACGGACTGTTCCCATTTACTCCCATTGGGAATATTAAAAAGGAATGTCATGATAAAATTAAATTACAAATACAGTAAGGTAAGTGCTTAAAGACCTCTCAAAATAATAAAAAATGTGATTGGAATCCTATTTCTTTTTGGGTGTTTTGAATGGGTCCATTTTTTTTTTGTTTTTTGTTTGAAAATTCACGCTTTAATGTTCTTCCTAACAGGAGAAAATAGGGTAGTTCTATTGTTCCAAAGAATTAAATCTTTACAGCTACAGAACTAGCATTTGTTGATTTGCATTTTCTTTTTTTTTACTCTCTAGCTCCTATACAGTTGTCAGTTATGAGCATCTTTTCCCAGACCATAAATATCTTCATTCTCATTTCTACTCAAAATCTCTGAGGAGCTTCACTGACTGTCCCTTGATTTCCCTGTAATTACCCAAAGAATCGAAGTAAAGTAGCTGCTTCTCAAATCCTTGAGGAATTCCAAGGGCAAACATCAAAGGACAGCTCAGGATTGAAAGGTGCTATTAAATGTGTGACCAAAATGCTAGAGCTGCAACAATTTGCTCTTTAGAAAAGGATATTTATACAGACTAGTCTAATTAGTGAGAGATTTTTTTTCCTCTTATGTTTCATGGTTGCAGGTGAATCTGGTTCATATTAATGTTCAAAATGTTCTCTTGAAGAAGATGGTATTTTCCATGGTGGTGATGGCAATATTGTCAGTGTTGCTGTCAAGAATTACATGCCTTATTGTACTAAAGCATCTGATGTGGGGAAACCTTCCCTTATTAAGCACAAGTATTTTCTGCCAGGGGATTTCATAATGGTTGGGATACTGTCTCAATTCTACCCTGTTTCCCCCCAATCGGGCTTTTGAGCACATGGCAATAAGGCCAAGCGCTTATTTCAGGGTTCAAAAAAATATAAGACAGTGTCTTATTTTCGGGAAACATGGTACATGATATCGGATCCAGTTGCTTTCACAAGGCACCCATCTGAAGAACTCATTGATGAGATTATGTAAAGACTTTCACTTCTTAACAGTAGTATATCTTAACCTATATACCTTTCTCGAATAGGGCATAGCTGATTACTGGTATTACTTGCAGCACAAATTTTTTATTCTGTTTCTCCTGTTACTTCCTTCATTCTAAAACCAATATAGATTCACTACACTGACATTTCTTACTGGGCAAATAAATATTTTACACAAACACACAACAGCTCTCACCTCAGTGATTTTTCCATTTTCTTACTGTTTAATTGAATCATCAGTGCTCTACTATCAAATCACCTTTTGTAGCTAACTGCGTGTTAATAGTTTAATTGTTTCACTTAATATTGGGGAACAGTTGTGCTTTATAGCACTTTGAATTACTTTCAGAACAGTTGTTGAGCATGCATGCAATAAAAATGTCAGTCTTTCTTAATGAAATGTCTACAACTTTTCTTATGATAATAGTCCTCTGAAGGTCTATCATGATTCCCCCAACAGAGAATTATATATAACATTTGCCCTAAATTGTATTTCAAAGCACATCTGTCAGCTTTGGAAGCCATATTAGGCCAGAAGCTCCAATGCTGCCACCTTCTCATGTGTGGGAAAGTAGGAGGGGGGATTTAGGAGAGGGGGTTAGTAGATATAATAGCATTCTTCCTGTCGGTCAAGGTCAGGGTGATCCAGCATCTGGAAAAGGAATGGTCAGGGGACTGGATCAGGATGGAATGGATGTTGATTGGAGCATGTGACCGACTGGGTGGAAAAGGGGATGGTTTTGGGAGCTTTGACTTACTGAAGGAAAACCCGGGCTTTTCAGATTCGGGTTTCCCCAGATGTGCCACTTTGCCTATTCTAATAAAGAGAACTTTGGAAAATGCTTGCTTCCGCGTCTTTACTTGGAGTTGGGTTTTTTTCTGGAACACTGACAACATCCTTCATGCCTATCCCCACAAAAAATAAATAAATAAATAAAAATAAAAATGCAAGAAGAAGATGGAGGAGTTAAAGCTAAAAGACTAGAAGTATGTCTAAGAGTTACAGATACGTTTTAAAAGGTTATTAATGTTCTTTCAAACAATTCATCTGTTTCCTAGTGAAAATCCCAAGAGCATTTTCCATTTCATAAAAAAAAATTGTTTTTAGACACTCTGAAAAAATCTTTGTCAAACATTTCCATTACTATACAATGATGTGATCAGTTTTTAATATTCTTCCATTGCTATATTTGGTAGTTGTGTAATGTCACAGCCTTCAGGAAAGGAAATATCATTTGTAATATATCTCTCATCACAGATATTTCCTTCAGAACTATCAACATATCCTGGCCTTGGTTTCTGCTGTAAAGGAGATAAATGAAGACAGTAATATATTATCCAACATCAGTCTGGGTACTCAAATCTCTAATAGTTATTTCATGGTAAGATGGACCTACCTGGCTTCAATGGGGCTTCTCTCAACATGGGGCAGATTCATGCCCAGTTATAAGTGTGATGTGAAGGACTGGGTAGTTTCTGTTATTGCAGGACCTAATTCTTCCATCTTTCCCTTCATGGCAAACATCTTGAATATCTATAAGATTCCTCAGGTAAGGTTTGTTCTTGAAGAAAGTGTAATAGACTGTAAGGATAAACTTGAAAGACAGGAGGAAGAGATACAATCTATTCAACATTCTGATAAATGTAATCTGGGCCTAAATCAGAAGTGTAATCTAAGTAAACGGCCACAGATTAACCCCACCACAAACACTTCATTCTTTGGAACATAAAGACAGAGGAGACCGAATGCTATCCAGTTTCCAAGGTTGATGTCAGCCTTTTAAGTTTCTCCAAACTAGGAAACAAAATCCTGAATTCTTCCATTACAAGATTACAATGAAGAATCTTGCAAGTCTAAAAGTACTCCCTCCTTTTTTACTTTTATTAAATTTATTTTTAACAAACAGCAACAAACAAACTTCCCCCCCCCACCCCTTTTATGTTACATTTTGTGATTTGGAAATATAGTGGCAACCCAAAAAGGAATTAACAAACTATGATCAGATGAAATTTGCAGATGAAATTGATATTTTTGGTACTCTGCTAGATGTATTCCTCATTAAGAATCTGAATCAATTAATATATTTGATTTCTTGACTTATTTATTAATAAATTCTATAGAAATATCAATTCATTTGTTGTATCCATTTTGTTACCATGATTAAATAATCAAGTAAAGGATTCATGGACTTGATGAAGTAATAGGAATAGTTATCTTGATTTTTATATTGCAGAATATCCTTCCTTCCTTCCTTCCTTCCTTCCTTCCTTCCTTCCTTCCTTCCTTCCTTCCCTCCCTCCCTCCCTCCCTCCCTCCCTTTCTTCTTGTCTATGAATTTTTAATGATGACAAAATAATGTAGTGATGTTCTACAAGGTAATCATAATCGCACAGAAATTCAACTAAAATGCTCTATTTATTTTACCTTATCGCTTATCCAAACATAGCTGTTTCACTATACTGTAAAAATACATGAAATATCTAGGAAAACTACTTGAAGTAAAAGATAAACAGCTGACTGAGTTACTATAATACTTATTACATATGCTTACTAATATTTGCTACCATTTGCTAAATACAGAGTGTTATAAGAATGTTATTATAATTATTATATACTGCTTCCTCTCTCCCTCCTCCTGAAATTAGAGTAATCAATGGATTATTAAATCCCAGGGAGACATGGGCAGTTTCATCTGCTGGAATGTTTTATCAGGGTTTCTGTATCAACTTGAATGTGATAGCGTTAAATCACTTTAAAGCATAAGATACCATTTTTGCCTCTGCCAAATTCTGAAAATGAGGAATGCAGCCAAAGATTTAGCACTAATTGTATTTCAAACCACTGAAATATGTTGGATGCCAATGTTTGTTTTATTGTTTGTTTGTTTTATTAAATTTATATATCGCTTGTTGGTTGCTAGGGAGCTGTATATTTTCTACTTCTGATCTGTAGTGTACTTGTTTCTGAAATTCAGATAGGATACAATGGATAGTAGGAGGCAGATTGCAAAAAAAAAAAATGAAACACTTAAAAAGAAAGAGGTTAAATGATTGTGCCTGTTCAGTACTTGTTGGATGGCAAATTATATCCATATATGCATCCATATCCGTATGTGTTCATATCAGGATGCTTAAAGATTTGAGATAAAAATTAAGCAAAGCTGGAAAAGGGATGTGGTAAGTATTTTACCCAAAACTATATTCTTCAGTTGCTCGTCCTATCTTATCTTCATAAGATAAAATAAAGACATCATGACTTTTATTTCTTCAAACTTCTTCCATTTCCTATGAAGAGAAAACTAGTGAAATGTAGTTATAGGTTTCCTTTCTTAGTTAGGATCTAGAAGCTTTAGACTTGAAAACCTGTGGTAAAAATTTCCTGAATTAATGCATTTCTGATGACTCTGCCTTTGAACATATACTACATTAATAGCTGTTGTATAAAAATTCTGCAAATTCTTTCTGAATATGAATAGATATCTTTCAATATTTCCAACAAAAATAAATAAATTAAGAATAGAATTTTCAAAAATAAGAATGAATATTTCATTTTGGAAAATCACATTCCCTCTTTTTCCCATGTTTAGCTCATTTATGGATCTTCTCCAGCGATAGATGGCAGGACACAAGATGTTTTCTATCATCGATTTTTCCCAGATGGTGATCAAGAGATTACAGGTCTCCTCCAGCTGCTGATGTATTTAAGGTGGAAATGGATTGGACTGATTTTTCAACTTGAAAAGAGTGGTGAACAATCAATAGAAAATACTGTTACTTTTCCAAGAAAGGTATCTGCTTTGACTTCATGGAAGAGGGGGTCCAGCCCACATTTACCAATTATATTGAAAATATACTTAACGATTTCCATAAATTATATGTGATTATCATGAATAGCACTGTCAACGTGATTAACCTATATTGTGAAAATCATTATACTATCACTATTACAATGTTGTCCTAAGCAGGGGGTTGGACTAGAAGACCTCCAAGGTCCCTTCCAACTCTGTTATTCAATTATCTTCTATTATCAAAGACATGATGAAAGTGTCTTAATTTCCATGCTAATTTCCATATCGGAACACATGGAATGATTTAACCATAGTTACAACTGACAATCAGAGCCCAAGCAAGTCCAAAAATGCATATAGAGATAACAACAACTATATATTATTTAAAAGAGACAATCAAAACCCCAAAAAGAAAACAAAAAATTCAAAATACCTCCTCACCAGCAATCAACATAAAGATTAATTCTAGACCAACGATCAAGCAAACATGTCCAAGTAAGAAACTAGTAACACAGTCAAACAAGCTAACAGTAAACAAAAGCCTCATCAAGGAACTATAAAGATCACTATGACAGGGCAAGCCACTATATACAATGAGAGCAAACCCCACTCTTTTGTAGTACAGATGACGTTATCTAGTAATCCAATGAAAAATCTGCAAGAAAACAATCAAATTCAGAGAGCACTAAGATACAGATAGTTCACCCATAGAAACAAATTTTCTCTTTTACTAAAACAGCAAAGTCTGGAAAAGATCTATATATGTACGTATAGTACATTTATATTTATGTGTATGTATATACATATAAAGTGCATGCGTTTCTCTGTCTCTTCCTCTCCTCTCCCTCCCACTCTGTCTCTAAAATTGGGCTTCAATCAAGGACACATATAGAAGAGCAGGAAATGCCCCAAATGTGCCAAGAAGTAGAAATTATTCTACTTCTGTTACTGATTTCCCCAAAAGGGGAAAGAGTTGCAGAATTATGTATGCAGTGCTAATGCTAATATTATAAGTGTGACACAAATAAGCACATTGGTGACCAATAGGCATATCAAACAAAATTCAGACAATACCAGTATTTTGATTAATTGTATTATTTTTAGAATATTTGAAGAGAAAGATGCTTCTTAACAGTGAGATCTAAATTTCAATTAATGCAATTTGATTTGATTTACTTTGTTGTTTAATTAATGGCTGAAATTTCTATTTGAATTCAGCTGTTTTCTCAGTGGGAAGCCAACTGCAGATCCTGGAGAACAAAACTTTTTAAATATCTCATTGAATTCTTTCTGTCCCCTATCACAATTATTTTGTCCTTAATTGCAGGTTACAATACCCTGTGTATCACAAGTTGGTTTGTGCACCTGAGCATGTCTAGACTTGTACAATCATTATCAATACATTCTTATTTTCAATCTCTAAGGAGTTAAAGAAAATACTAAAAGTAATGTATTTCAACAGCAATAAAAATGTAACATTATTTTTTCTCCAAAGCTACAGCTAGAGGACAAAGTCCTGTCATTCTGATTTTAAAAAAAAAGTAAACCTCAACTTTAAAGCAGCCTCATGGAACACTGTATCTCAGGCTGTCCTCTTTCAAATGCCTAATTCTCATGGAGTGAACAGATGGCTGAGAGATAAATTGCTGTACAAAATGATATTATTCTTTGCATCTGTAGCATTATTGCCCTTATATGTAGAAACTGATACAACCCTTGCTAAATGTTCTGTAGGAAATCAGCCTTTTATTAAGCACAAGCGATATCATTCAGAAGATTTAGTCATTGCAGGCATTTCGTCTCAAATTGCGATGATATCTGGTACAGTAACATTCAGAAGAAATCCATCAGATGAACTGTTTGGTGATTTAATGTATGGAATTCCTGTTTTTCAGTAATGCAAATACAGAAAATAGTTAAAGCCTGTGACATGATTGAATTAGGATGGAGGATGAATGTTAAATTGCCTATCCTGCATTATTATTTCTCAATAATATTGCTTCAATTTCTATCACTTATATAAGTTATTTTCCAATGTGTTGTTATTTCTATGGTTTTGGTACCATTCTAGCAGGTATCAGTTTCATTTTAATACACTTTTTTCATACGGCTATAACTCTATGAAGTACACATGAAATAAATGCCTGCCGGGCATTGCTTCATACCAGCAATACGTTAAGGTGTGCATGATTGCAGTTAGTCCAGCATGCAGATATTATATCCAATATTCCTGAGAAATTTCCAGTGTATTGAATAAGTAAAGTAGAAAATCAGGGTACGAAGTAAAATTAAATATAGTCCTCCAAATTAAGAAAAAACCCCACTAATTATTGATGTTTATTGCATTTTGCAATTGGGCTGCCTGAATGCATATGGATTGTTATATTGCTTTGACGTCTTTCCTGAATATTTTAAACGAATGGTTTGTTTGATGCTAGTGCATCCACTTTTATCAGTGCATGTGGCCTGCACAATCTAAACTTGTGTGATACAATTAGAATCCAGCCAATTCCAGATTTTGGCAACAGATGTTGTAAAATTCATTTCAGATATTTTATGCAAAACTACCAGCACATCTTGGCTTTGGAATTTGCAATCAAAGAAATCAATGAGAATTCCAGGATCTTGCCAAACATCACCCTCGGTATCCATATCTCTAATAGCTATTTCATGGGAAGATGGATCTATCTGGCTTCCATGGAGCTTCTCTCTACGAAGGAAAGTTTTATCCCAAACTACAAATGTGACCTCAAGGACAATGTAATCACTGTGATTGCAGGACATAATGCTTTCATTGCTCAATTCATGTCAAACATTCTGAGTATATATAAGATCCCACAGGTAAGAGCCATCCCATAAAGAAAAGAGTCAAATCTAAATACAGTATTTCTTGCTTGATTTAGTTTAATTTCTATTCCAAATTTTATATTTATGAATCTATTAGTGTCAGAAACATTCAAAACAAAGGGATAACATTGCCTTACATAGTCAAGCTAAACATCAAAATCTATTCCATCAAGGGTGGGACAGAGAGGAATGATTCAAAATGCTAGAAAGTTATGTATACATAATCTACAGGGTAAATCATGTCATGGAAACATGTGTAAACATAGCATAATCCAGAGGTTCATATTCATTCTTGACGTTCTTACATTTCTGGAGCTTTGTTTATTTAATAGAAATTATATTGGAATATGCAAATGGTAGTCAACTCTGTCCATGCCTGGAGAAAATAATATTTAAATAAGATCCTTAAAATAGGCATAAGTGATTTGGAAGTATATACTCTAATTTCTACTTTTTTCTTAGCTCATGTATGGTTCAACTGCAGAGATAGATGACAACATACAAGCTGCTTTCTTCCGTCAATTATTTCCAAATGAAGACCTTCAAATTATGGGGCTGATCCAATTGTTGCTTCACTTCCAGTGGAAATGGATTGGGCTCATTGTCCAGAACCCTAAAAAGGGGAAGAGCTTCATACAGAAAAAGCTTGATATATTTTCTAAGAAAGGCATCTGTTTTGATTTCATGGAAGAAATGCCAATGGAATCTGTTATCAATGATATTGAAATTCAACTTAATTCTTATGTTTTGCTCTATAAGGCTATTATGAGAAGTACTGCCAATGTTGTAATCACTTATGGTGAAAGTGACAACATGGTTTTTCTTAGAATTGTGCCATTTGGTTCAGAATATGAAGAAATGCCAATGAAGAGAAAAGATAAAGTTTGGGTCATGCCAGCACAGATGGAATTCACATCAGTCCCCTTTCAAAGATACAGGGGACTGGATTTCATCCATGGTGCCCTATCGTTGGCAGTTTCTTCAAAGGAAATATTAGGGTTTAAGAAATTTACTCAGTTGAGAAAGCCTTCTTCAGAAGAAGAGGACAGTTTGACAAGAGTGTTTTGGGAAGATGCATTTGAATGTTCTTTCCCAACTGCTGGGCTAGGTGAGGACAGTGACAATCAGTGCACTGGTGAGGAGTCACTGGAGACCCTTCCTGAATCTGTGATTGAATCTAGTATTACTGGGCATAGTTATAGCATTTACAATGCTGTCTATGCAGTGGCCCATGCTCTGCAAGCCATGCTTTCATCTAAGAGCAGAAAAAGACGAAATGCTTGGGAACTCAGTCAACAGTCGTGGCAGGTAAAAACGACATGAATGAAAATACCCCTTTATGTAAGGACCAGTCATATAAATGTTCAGCTAGTATTTTGCAGTTTTATAGCTAGAAATAGTATTCTGAAGCTGAATTAACTCGTAAGTGATATTTCAGAACTTCAAATAATAATTCTGTATAACACTAAACATGAGGTGCAACAATGTACAATGAGAAGGAAGCAATGTTAAATGTTAATTGAAGAGAAGTTTTGGAAGGAGTATGGGATAAATCAGTTTCCAAATGAATGGAACTATTTAATAGGATAATAGGAATGTGTCCTTGTATCCCACAGTGGTTTGTGATAGTTCTATCAAAATATTCTACTAGGAACCTCTGAATTTTATGATGCAAAAGCTTCTTTTAAGTAATCCCATTGTTCTCTTTATCAAAAGCAGTGGAAATAACTTGAGATCTATTATGTAATTGTTTATGAATCATTTTTGCCCTCCTTTTTGAAATATAAATTCTCTGCAGAAGTTCCCTCAACTAGTTTCTGGATGGAATTTTTTCATTGTACTAATTTGACAATGAATACTGCAATTATCTTTGATCATTTGCTTGGGTTCTGAGTTTTGATTTCACAGTGAGGAGAGGATTATGAGAGGAAGGAAGGAAGGAAGGAAGGAAGGAAGGAAGGAAGGAAGGAAGGAAGGAAGGAAGGAAGGAAGGAAGGGACCGCATTGACCTGAAGTCAGTCTTGATTATTTGTTTGGGGTCCTGCATTTTGATTCCACAATGAAGAGAAGAGTATGAGATACATAAGAAAAAAAGAAAGGATGGCATTGAAGAGTGATCAATATATAAACCACAGAATTTTTTTGTTGGCTCTTCATAGATCAAATGCTCACAATATTTTAGTAAACCAGATTTTGTGAGCAACAGCAAGTAACCAGGGTGCCATTAAGGGTAAACATTATTGTTCCAACTGACATAGATGATAATATTGCTTCCAACTTGCATGGGAATACTAAAGGAATTCTAAATACCTAAATGCTTTTTAGAAAGGATGCAAAAGTAATTAGAAGGACTGTTAAGAGAAAGTAAATGCCAATTTAGTCCTGGGAAAGAAGAGAGAGTGAGAGACAGACTAATCCTGCCTTAGAAGCAAATTCCTGCAGATATTCAAGTTTCTGTTATCATTCCCCATAACAATAAATATTCCTCATATTATATTTGCTGATTGGTCTGCCTTAAAAGGAAAACACCTAATTTATGAAAGATCCTTCATTCATCCTTGTTCATTGCTTCCAATTGTTATAAATTTCTTTTAATGATTTCCATTTAGTTCCAATGGTATCTGAAAGCTGTTTCATTTAACAACAGTGCTGGAGAAATGGTTCACTTTGACGAAAGAGGAGAGCTACCAACTGGATTTGATGTTATCAACTGGGTCACTTTTCCCAACCAATCATTTCATCGTATTAAAATTGGAAACATAGCTCCAGTGACTCTCCATGAAAATCTTCTTACTATTTTTGCAGAGGAGATCATCTGGCCCCCCATGTTTAATCAGGTAGTTTTGACAGCAATTTCAAACCATGGTGAATAATTTACTTTATTTTTACCTACTGCTTCAATGTTCAGAAAGTTCTTTCAGGAATTACAGGAATACAATGACTCTTTTCTCAAAGTGACTCGTGAACATGACGATCCTAAAATAAAAAACCAATGCAAAAGGTTACATGAGGCTGGCTCCAGGGGATTATAAGTGCTTCTCTCAGTGAGGGTGCCTTTCCTGCCGCCTTGAAAGAGGCGGTAGTGAGGCCCCTCCTCAAGAAGCCTTCCCTGGACCCAGCTGAATTAGCCAACCATCGTCTAGTCTCCAACCTTCGTTTTGTGGCGAAGGTTGTTGAGAGTGTGGTGGCACGACAGCTTCCCCGGCACCTGGATGAAGCTATCTATCTGGACCCGTACCAGTCGGGCTTCAGGCAGGGGTACAGCACAGAAACGGCATTGGTCGCGTTGGTGGATGATCTCTGGAGGGCTCGGGACAGGGTTTGCTCCTCTGTCCTAATCCTATTAGACCTCTCAACAGCTTTTGATACCATCGACTATGGTATCATGCTGCAGCGGTTGAGGGGGTTTGGAATAGGGGGAACCGTTCTGCGGTGGTTCTCCTCCTTCCTCTCTGACCACTCGCAGTTTGTGTTGGCAGGGGGACAGAGGTCGACCTCGAGGCATCTCGCATGGGGAGTGCCGCAAGGCTCGGTCCTCTCGCCCCTCCTGTTCAACATTTATGTGAAGCCGCTGGGTGAGATCATCCGTGGTTTGAGGGTGAAGTGTCATCTGTACGCTGATGATACTCAGGTGTACATCTCCACCCAAGACCACCCCAACGATGCCCTTGATGTGATGTCCCACTGCCTGGAGGCCGTGCGGGTCTGGATGGGGAGGAACAGTCTCAGACTCAACCCCTCCAAGACCGAGTGGCTGTGGCTTCCGGCGCCCTGATATAGTCAGCAGGTGCCATCGCTGACTATTGGGGGTGAATCTTTGCCCCCCACAGAGAGGGCTCACAATCTGGGTGTCCTCCTGGATGCACGGCTGTCTTTAGAAGAGCATATGACGGCTGTGGCCAGGGGGGCCTTTTATCAGGTTCGCCTGATTCCCCAGTTGCAGCCCTTTCTGGACCAGGATGCCCTGTGCACAGTCACTCATGCCCTTGTTACCTCCCGGCTGGACTATTGTAATGCTCTCTACATGGGGCTCCCCTTGAAGAGCACTCGGAGGCTCCAACTGGTCCAGAATGCGGCCACGCGGGTGGTTATGGGTGCAACTCGTTGCGCCCACGCGACACCCCTCCTGCGCGAGCTGCACTGGCTTCCAGTGGTCTTCCGGGTGCGATTCAAGGTGTTGGTTACCACCTTTAAAGCGCTCCATGGCATAGGACCCGGGTACCTTCGAGATCGACTTCTGCCACCAATAGCCTCCCACCGACCAGTCCGCTCCCACAGAGAGGGTCTCCTCAGGGTGCCATTGGCCAAGTTATGTCGGCTGGTGACACCCAGGGGGAGGGCCTTCTCTGTGGGAGCCCCAGCCCTGTGGAATGAACTGCCCCCGGAAATACGTCAGATCTCCGACCTCCGTGTTTCCCTGCACACTGAAGACCCTGTTGTTCCGCCAGGCCGGGCTATCAACATAATAATTTTAAATTGGGGTATTTTAAATTTCTGGAATTTTAATTGGAGCCTAATCATTTAATGATTTTAAATTTTAATCGTTGTTTTGTTTTGTGTTTTTAAATAGGCTGTACACCGCCCTGAGTCCTTCGGGAGAAGGGCGGTATAGAAATAATAGAAAGTAAAGTAAGTAAAAGTAAAACATTTGCACTGATTAGAAGAGAGATTTTTTATCATGGGGGATTTACAAAATATAAGGAAAAACTCTGTCCCAGAGTTTACATGATTTCTGGGAATGTTGGAGTTTTAGAAGCAGGACCTCAAATAGCAACACTATGTAAAGTGGCAAGTTTTAGTAATACTCAGCTTTCTAAAAATTGCAACATGCGACATTCCCTGTGTAACAGATACAAGTATTATAACAGTTTTCCTATCCAGACACCAAACACCCCTATTATGAAGTCAGCTTCATTTAATTAGCATCATGCAGTAAATGCAGTTAGGAGTGATGCAGTGGCCTAGAGGTGGAGCTCTCGCCTCACAATCAGAAGGCTGTGGGTTCAATTCTAGATAGAGGCAGATATTTCTCTCTGCTGAACAACTCTCCACATTGGCATCAGGAAGGGCATCCGGCCAGTAAACACTCCATTCAGTTGCCCAGACTCCACCCCGCAAGGGATGATGGGGTTGTTAAACGAAGATGATGATGCAGTAAATGCAGTTACAGAGGCTCTCCATTTCCCCACCATCTCCCTAATACTCCACCAATGCTAAAATTTGTGTTCACTGAATCTCCATATGAGAAAAAGAGACGCTAAAGCCATTGAGGAAGTTATGATTTATCCCCAGAGTTAGAATTACTGAACATGTTTGCATCATTTAAAAAAAATGCAGAACATAGATGAAATGCCTGTATTTCTCTAGAAAGGTAGCAGTAAAGCATAAATTAACCAAAGTTGTGTTTCCATCCTGGGGTTTGTTTTTGTTTTGCATTTATGAAACCATTCTAGCTTAATTATGTAGGGGGGGGAAAGCAGAATAATAATAAATTAAAAACCCAATATAAAAACTGACTTGAACTGAATTTGTTAGGGTGAATAAGATAATTGTCATTCTATAACAAGAGAATGCAGCCTTTTTCCTCATCCTCCAGATTTTTCTGAGTCTTAAGAAAAAAGAAAAAATATAAACACTTTCAGGAAAGATTAAAATATATCATTTTTTTAAAAAAACCATTCTTCAATGTTTAATATTATATTAAAAACTATAAGCAGTTTATTACAATGTAAAAAGCATATACTGAAAAGAATATGGTTATCTAAATTCTTATTTATGTATTTATTTATTGTTCATATTTATATACCGCCCTTCTCCCAAAGGACTCAGGGCAGTGAACAGCCAACAGATAAAACACAAGAAATACAAAATTATTACTCTTACTCGGTCATAGCTTCTACAAAAGCTTCTACAAAATATGGGGATCTGTATCAGCCTTTAAATAATATTTCAGTGAAAATATGGAAGACCACATCAAATTGGTCAGACAAGTGCTGAGAAAGCTCGTAACGGCCAAACTTTATGCAAAATTGTCCAAATGCGAGTTCCATAAGAAGGCCTGGACTACCTGGAATACAGGGTGTTGAATAAGGGGATCGAGATGGACCCAGGGAAAGGTTTTTGTTTTTTTTTTAATTTGATTTATATGCCGCCCTTCTCCAGAGACTCGGGGTGGCTTACAATGCGTTAAGCAATAGCCTTCATATTTTTGTATATTTATACAAAGTCAGCTTATTGCCCCCTGCGTCCTCAATTTACCTACCTTAGAAAGGATAGAAGGCTGAGTCAACCTTGAGCCTGGCAAGATTCGAACTTACAGTAATTGCAGACAGCTGGTGTTAATCACAATGCTTTTAGTCTGCTGAGCCACCAGGCCCAGTATTGCACTGAGATATTTTTGCAGAGAATATTATCTGGCCCACCATATTCAACAATATTCTGCACTAATTTACATTATTATTTTTTGTGTTGATCAAATTTATTTATTAATTAAAATTACATGCCACTCATCTCATCGTCAGACTACTCTGGGTGACTGACATCATAAAAGCAAATATACAAAAGAGTAAAAATTAAAAATTAACTAAAATTAGATCATCAGTATACAAAGGGGCAGAGGCAGCATCTTCTCCCTAGTCTACTAACCACCTCCAACATTGCACACTCCCCGTGGGGCTCCAGGTCAATTAGCAGAGTGAGGTTTTGATACTATTGACAGGACTAAAAGAGTGCAAGTGGATTTTCTCTCAAGGAGAACAATGTTCCAGAGGGTGGGAGTCATGGCAGAAAAGGCTCTTTGGATCCTGAATTGATGCCATGTTATTCAAATAGTAATTCATTATTTACACATATTTCTACAAGTGTTCTGTCTTTGAACATACAATATTCTCTGAGTGGTTCATTTATGTTAAAACTGAAGAAATAAATGATTCTGAAATGGTGGCTCACGATGGTTGAATTTTCATAGCATATTTGAATATAGAATGGTTTGCAACTAAATCTGCCTCAAAGGTTAAGACATTTCCAGAAGGGGAGACTAGATACATCTTTCAGGGTTCTGCTTTAACTTGGTCAGTAGATGCAGATTTGATACTAAAAGAAATTACCATGGGCCTCAGAGAAAACTACATTCCAAACACATTAGAAATATTTCATTAAGATGTGATGATTGGATGACTAACCCAGATACCATATCACTTTTTAGAAAAAAAATATATAAACAAAAGTAGCGTAAGAGAAGTAAAATAAAAAAGTAAACGTAAGAAGATACTGCTTGATAGCCAAAGGGTAAAATATCTACTATTTATAAACATGCCACGAATCATGTTATTGTAAAATATCTGTCTGAAAATTGTTTGGAGTTTTAAATTGGAAAAAACTAGTTAACATAATATAAATCACCAAGTAAAGCTACAAATGCAATGCATGGAACCAATACTGGAAATCTAATTTTCCATCAAATTTAAAGATAGACTTTTCATTGTGATATACATTCTTTTATAATGTTATAGTGCAAGAATGATTTCCAGTTAGAATGAACTTCAAATTTTTAAATACAAGGTTCTTCTGGTTATGGAAGTCTTCCACAGTTCTTCCAAAGAAGCAATTAAACATCCTTTCAAGTAGACAATATAGATGATCCTTGGAGCCATTAAGACATAATTTCATTTTAGAAACGAATCCTTTCTGAGGATTCTCTTCATCATTTCACCAATTGTGGCAAAGGACATTTATTTATTTATTATTATTACCTTAATTTTGTCGAGTACATATTAGATAACATATATAAGTATAATCATGAATTGAATACATAAAATGAATACAATTAAAGGGAACATTAGGACAGGGAAGGTAGGCACGCTGGTGCTCTTATGCACGTTGCTTACAGACCTCATAGGAATGGGGTGAGGTCAACAGTAGACAGTTTTAGGTTAAGGTTTTGGGGGTTTTGGGATGAGACCACAGAGCCTGGTAGTGCATTCCAGGCATTAACAACTCTGTTACTGAAGTCATATTTTCTGTAATCGAGTCTGGAGCAGTTCACTTTAAGTTTGTATCTATTGTGTGCTCGTGTATTGTTGTGGTTGAAGCTGAAGTAGTCATTGAAAGGTAGGACATTGTAGCAGTTGATTTTATAAGCTATGCTTAGGTCATACCGAAGGCGGCTTAGTTCTAAATTTTCTAAACCCAGAATTTCAAGTCTGGTGTCATAGGGTATTTTGTTACAAGTAGAGGAGTGGAGAACTCCTCTTGTGAAATATTTCTGGATGCACTCAATTGTATTAATGTCCAATATGCAGCACAGGTTCCAGACAGATGAGCTGTATTCGGGAATTGGTCTAGCAAATGTTTTGTATGCTCTGGTTAGTAGTGTAATATTACCGGAGGAGAAGCTTTGCAAGATTAGGTTTACAACCCTTAATGCCTTTTTGGTGATGTTGTTACAGTGGGCTTTGGCACTTAGATCATTTGATATGAGAACTCCAAGGTCCTTGAAAGAGTGAGGGTCATCTACAAGGTCATGTCCACTTAGCTTGTATTTAGTGTTCTATTTCTTTTTGCCATTGTGTAAGACAGAGCATTTGCTGATTGAGATTTGGAGTTGCCAATTTTTTGACCATTCTGACACAAAGTCAGGGTCTTTTTGAAGGGTAGCAGCATTGTTGGTAGTGTTAAATAGTTTAACATTAATGGCGAAGAGAATGCAGTTACTTATAATATGATCACAAAGGTCACTAATGTATAGTATGAAGAGTCTTGGTCCTAGAACTCTGCTATTAACAGGTCTTAGCAGGATATGATAGGGCGCTCCCTATTTTGACCATTTGACAGAAACACAGTTATCTAATTATGGAGGGGTCCGGAGATGCCGTAGGATTTTAGTATTAGAAGTAGTTTGTCATGTACCACTGAATCAAAGGCTTTACAAAAGCCTATGTAAATTGCATCTATAGCTTTGCCCTGATCAAGATTTGTAGTCCATATGTTTTTGCAGTATAGAAGTTGTAGATTACAGGATATTTTTTTCTGAAACCAAATTGTTTATTAGAGAGTAGGTTGTTTTTTTCTAGGTGGAGGGTAATGGATTGATTGATGACTGATTCCATGACTTTGCAAATATTGATTATTTGAATAATCAAGCAAGATGCAATCAACATCTTGCTTGATTATACAAATACCAAAAGAGTCTTAAAAAATAACCAATATGGCTGCATTTTCTAAATTATACCACTTTCTGTCACATGGTTACTTAAGGATATATGCTTCGTACAACATGGCCAACCCAGCATCCAGCCTGTGTACTTATTTAATTGGTTAACATTTGCTCAACATCATATTTTTGCAATAGAGTTGCATTTCTCATATCTTAAGTGTTGTTTGTAAAATGACTAAGGCTGCTTGCTTCTCCCAATGTGTGTTTCTGGCGTGTTGGACAATATTTTGTTAATACAGTGATACCTTTGTAGTTGTTGTTAATTGGTTCCAGGAGGTGCAATGAGTAAAACAGGTACTGGGAGGGTACCGGGAGGTACCCAAAATGATGAGTAAACAACATTTTTTTTCTCGTAAGGAATAAGATTGTGAGTCACAAGGTAGCCAACATCAACAAGTTTCAGCTTGTGCATTGAGAAACAAACAAATGATGAATTCAGTGAGTTTCAAAGCAGCTGAATTCCAAGGTACCATTGTATATGCCTTAAATACTAGTCAAATCCAATTCTTCAGATGCAAAGATTCCTGAAAGGTTAAGTAATAATTTCTCAATTTTCCTTTTTAATGTCCAATAGGTACAGCCCTTTTCTTTGTGCAATCCTCCATGCTCATCAGGTTGGAGCAAAATAAAAATAGAAGGAAAGCCCTTTTGCTGCTATGATTGCCTTAAATGTCCAGAAGGAAAAATTTCAAACAAGACAGGTAAGAGATCTAAAGCAGAGATTCCATTGCTATGTATTTTGTGCAATGCCTTATATTAGTCTTTAATTATAAACAGTAGTTTACCATCTCTGTACAAATTTGTCCATGATTCATTTGTCCTAATTCATTTGTCCATAATTCTGGAAAGATGTTGATTACTTAGACATCTATTCGAATATCATGTCATCTTTTTTTTACTTGGGAAAGATAAACGAGACCATAAAAATAAATATTTTCATCTATGGTTTCTATGAAAGTAAAGAGATTTCAAGATTGAGGGGAATGAACGTACTATAATTTTGGGAATTGCAGTTCAGAAAGATTTAAAATAAATGGTAAAGGAGAGATCTCAGTTAGTTAAGCAATTTTTGACAGTGTATTTTGGGAAACAAACAATAATTTAAATTTAGGTTATGTTTTTATGTATTCATCACATTTCTATACCATCATCTGAATTAAGTGAATCTGCACAGCTTACACAGGAGAGATACTCTCTCCACTCCTGTTCAACATTTATATGAAGCTACTGAATAAGATCATCCATCACCATGGACTGAGGTATCATCAATATGCTGATGATACTCAGCTGTATGACTCAGCCCGTGGTGAGTTAATTGATGCTGTGTCCTCCCTCTGAGAGTGCCTGGAGGCCGTTAGGGGCTGGATGGGAAGCAATGGGTTGAAACAAAACCTTTGCAAGACTGAGTGGCTCTGGGTTTGGGGTTCTTTGGCCTAGGGAGAATTGCCACCTTTGGTCTTGGATGGGTGGCACTAATCTAAACAGACCCTGTGCATAATCTGAGAGTTCTCTTGGACTTGCAATTCTTGCTTGAAGAGCAGGTGGCAGTTGTGGCCAGGAGGGCCTTTGCGCAACTGCGGGTTGTGCACCAGTTATGCCCTTTCCTGGACCAACAATCTGTACTCACTGTCACTCATGCCCTAGTCACTTACTATCTTGACTATTGCAATGTGCTCTAAATGGGGCTGCCCTTGAAGAGTACCTGGAAGCTCCAGTTGGTGCTAAATGCGGTGGCCCACATGTTTTTGTGTCGACCTCAGTGTGCACATATATTACCTCTCCTGCGGGAGCTGCATTGGTTGCCAATTTGCTTCCGGGTAAAATTCAAGGTGTTGGTTGTCACCTTTAAAGCCCTTGATGGCTTGGGACCAGGTTATTTTAGGGACCGTCTCTTACCGGTCACATCTACCCAACCCATCAGAGTAGGGAGGCAAGGAATGTTGTGGGTCCCATCCCCTAGGGAGATACATCTCGTGGAACCCAGAAGAAGGGCCTTCTCCATGGTGGCTCCCTCTCACTCTGGAACATCATTCCCCCAGAGATTAGAATGGCCCCCACTCTAACACTCTTATGGAAGGCACTGAAGATCTCATTCTGCCAGCAGGTCTGGGGAACCCAGAGCAGTATGGAACCCGTTAAATGTTTATTGTGATATATTGTCACTGGGGTGGGTGGTGGGGGTTATTTTATTATATTATTTTTAATGTATATTAATGTATACATTAATATATACATAAATATATGTACATAATTACATAAATATATGTAAATAATTAATATATACATAAATAAATATCTTAGTATAACAGAATAACAGAGATTGAAGGGACCTTGGAGGTCTTCCAGTCCAACTCCCTGCTCAAGCAGGAAACCCTATACCTTTTCAGACAAGTGGTTATCTAATATCTTCTTAAAAACCTCCAATGTTGAAGCTCCTACTGGATTAATTGTTATCCCTGTCAAAAAATTTCTCTTTAGTTCTAGGTTGCTTCTCTCCTGTGTTAGTTTGCATCCATTGCTTCTTGTCCTGCCTTCAGGTGTTGCAGCATTAAAAGTTAAAATGTTAAGATGAAAAGAATGCCCTCATGACACCCAGGGTTGCATATCAGTTTTCAACTTCCATGATGATGAAGACCAAGGATCAGCCTCATATGTGAGATTAAGGTGTTCCACAGAGAAGGGGCAACAGCACAAAAGTATGTCTTTCTGCAACCTGCCAGCCAAAATTCCAGCAATAATCCATATGGGAGATGACCAAAATATGAATGATAGAGAGTAGAGCTGAAAAGGCTACAACTAGTACATAAGAGCCATGATGGTGCAGTGGTTAGAATGCAGTATTGCAGGCTAATTCTGCTGACTGCCAACTGCCAGTAGTTCGGCAGTTCAATTCTCACTGGCTCATGGTTGACTCAGCCTCCATCCTTCTGAGGTCGGTAAAATGATTGTTGGGGAAATATGCTGACTCTGAAAATAGCTTTTCTTGATAAGAAAAGAATACAGAGAAACCACCAATTCATATAGCACCCCATAGCTGGTCTTGCAGGCTGGAGCTCTTTCTCGATTTGGAACTGGTCAAAGAAGAAGGAGGTGAACCAGACCAGAACTGTTCTTTCCTCTGGGATGGTTCCCAAAACCATCTCAAAAGGATACCATGATCAAGAAGAGCCACAATGATAGAAATAGCAGGCCTCTTCGGAGCCCCGTGAAAATCCCGTCCGTCAAGCCCCTGCCAGTAGGTCTGTGGACCTCCCCTGTCCTGTAGGGACAGGGGGATAAAGAGGGATCTCCTTGGATGGCCAAGAGGAAAGAACAGGTTCCTCGAGGCCAGAGGATAACCCTCTACACCGGTGGTGGTTGGAGAGGCAGCCATGGTGGCTGCCCCAAGCCACGGCAGCCAGGACAAGCGAAGTGCAGGAGGAGATGCAGGATCAAGCTGTTTGAATGCCAGGTGAGTAGGACTAGCCCAAATATTTGGGACTAACAATGCCCTTGCCCTAACAGTGGCTAAGAATTATTTGGGCAAAAAAATTAAAATAATTAACAAGGAGAAGAGAAGACCCTTTAAAGGATGATAATACCTACTATCTTCTTTTGGAATTAAATGTTTTTCTAGATGGATTTTTGGTTATTAAGGAATGGATTAGCTGTAAAGAGAAAGAAGGAGAAGAGGAAACGGAATGTCTTTTTTAAAAAGCTGTGAGAATAATAAGCGGAGGGAGTTTTAGATGGACGCTTGTTAACAGAAGTGAAAGTGGAAACTGCAAATTGTGTATTCCTTGCCATTTGAAGAAGAAATTTTGTCTCTTATTTCTCGAACTGGAGTATATTGAGGAAAAACTAAGGAGGTTTGATTTTGGATGTATTCAATTTGTTTTTGAACTACTTATGGACAGTTGGGAAGAAGAAGCTATTTGGAAAAATTAAAACTGCTGATTAATGGTGTTGTAATGAAGAAGAAAGGCATACCCCTAGAAGAGGACATGATGATACCATATATGGAATACAAAAGAACTAAATCTATTAGTCTATAACTTTATGGATATTGGAACTGGAAAAAAGGGAGCAAAAAAAAAAAAGAAGAAGAAGAAGAAGAAGAAAGAGTTTGAACTCCTAAAGGCTTCCTCATACAGATGGTGTGTCTCAATGGAGCATGCAAGTATGCTGTCTCTACATCTATATGGTTAATACTATATTTATACTTAGCCGCCCACACTAGCATTATTCTTAAAATACTAGCTCGTAAATTAGGAGCAAAAACCTCATCGAAATCCTTTTCGGTCTGAGAAAAACCTTGAGCTACAAGGCGAGCTTTATGGGTTACTGTCCCATCTATGCTTTTCTTAATTTTGTAAACCCATCTACAACCTATTAATTTTTCACCAGGTGGAAATTTCACAGTTTCGTAAACACCTAACTTAGTTAAAGAATTACTTTCCTTACTCATTGCCTCCTTCCAAGCATTCTGCTCCTTTTCAGAATAAAGCCTGATATCTTCATAACTTGAAGGTTCTATATTAACCTGGCAAACTACGGTTGCTTTATATCGATCAGGTGGATGCCTTTCCCTAGTAGATCTCCTAGGTAATACGGGACTTACAGCAGATTGTTCATCTGACTCCTCCCCTAAAACTACCTCCTCTAAACCTATTTCCTGTTCTTCATCCTTGATAGAGGATTTTACATCATCTAAATCCTCAGGAATATCATCAGGAATATGAAGCTCTATACTAACAGTATTATTATCATGTCTATAATCTGCACGCTCTAGTTTATCCCATCCTTCGTGCTCTAGAAATGTAGCACTTGCACTACAGTAAACATTAGTAGTTCCCTGTGCCCAAAATCTAAAAGACCTATGATTTGATTCATAGCCAACGAAAAACATTTTTCTGGCTCTCTGTTGATCCTTTCTCCTTAAATTAGATGGAATATGTTCCCAAGCTGGGGCTCCAAATGTGTGTAAGTAACTAAGATTTGGTTTCCTCCCATGCCATAAGGTGAATGGTATTTCACCCGTAGAGGAATGAACCACGTTGTTTAACACATGGTTAGCACACATAACAGCCTCACCCCATAAATTTTCAGGCAAACCAGAATCTGCCAACATAGTTCTAGTCATGGCTTGTAATGTTTGACCTCTTCTTTCGATATACGAATTGTGTTCTGGTCTGTACGGAGCAGACCATTTATGCTGGATCCCTGCATCCTGCAAAAATTTTTCCAATCTTTGGTTGGTAAATTCTGTACCATTATCAGTCACTAAGCATTTAACCTTAAATTTCTGTTTCCTTTCCACAAAACGCAGCCAGTTGTTAATATGCTGGAATGTTTCACTTTTTGTTTTGATAAGATAACAGAATCTGTATCTTGAATAATGGTCTACTATGCTTAGAATATAGCAGGCACCTCCTATGTTAGGTTTTTTGGGTCCAATTAGGTCTACAAACACTACCTCTAATGGATTTTTTGTTTTAAAACCATTAACACGGTTTGCTGGTGTTACCCTACTTTTTTGCTGACTACAGGCATTGCAATTCAGATATTTACTACATGCTTGTAGTTTTATCCCTTCAGATAACTGAACTGTTTTCTTTAACGTCCTGAAATTTAAATGCCCAAGTCTCCGGTGTAACAGATGAATACATTCATCATGTGGTTTAACATTCTTATAAACAGACTTAGACTTAGACACCAATACTGGGTTATCCCTTAAAATAAATAAATCATTTTCTAAACTTGCAGTAACAACCTTGCCATCTTTTTCAATAATACACTTATCATTTTTAAATGTTACTGTAAACCCAAATTGCAATAATGATTTAACAGATAATTGAATTTTAACCCAGGAATATATAACATAGGCAATGGTTCATTACTAAATGACCAACGAGCAACACCCTCTCCAGCTACCTTAACCTTCCAGCCATTTGCTAGTTTAACATGTTGGTTACTCTTCTCCATTTTAACAAAAAAAATTCTATTTTTAGAAATAGATTGAGAAACACCACTGTCAACAACCCACCAATCCTGATTAACATCAGTAGTTGAACTGGATATAGCTAAATTACAACCCTTCTTGGGTCTAGTATTGTCTCTAACAGACATTTTCTTATTCTTACAATACTTAACTATATGCCCTTAAGCCCCACATGCAAAACAACGTTTTACAAAATAGGCAGTTGAATACATTTTTTCTTCTTTTGGTTGTTGCAGTCTCAACTGATCCCTTTCTTGTCTTCTTTTGGATTCTTCCAATAACCTACCTGGCATTGGTTATGCCAGCCAATGTCAGTTCATCTCTGGACAAAACCTCTAACGAAGAAACATAGTCGTCATAACTATCATTCAAAGAAGAAAGAATTATATAAACTTGTTGTAGTTCTGAGAAAACAAGTTCCTTTTCATGCAGCTCCTGGAAAATTCTGGTCATGGATTCCAAATGAGCCATCATACCTCCATCTTTAAGACGATGTTGCTTAAATAATCTCCTTGTGAGATAAATATGAGCACCCACAGAGTCACGAACATATAGTCTCTTCAACTTGGTCCAACACCTAGCAGCAGACTCTTCACCATGAATATGGACAAGCTGCGGGTCACCCAGTGTTAGTCCAATAATGCAAACTTGGCTAATATCTTCACATCTTCCTCATCAGCAGGATCCCATGCTGTAGCATCCGGTGGATTATTAACTATGTCCCACAGTCCTTCTCTACGCAAAAGTAGATTACATTTTGCAGACCAGGATACATAGTTTGTTTCATCCAGCCGGGTTATCATGGAAAAATTTGCTGCTTGTTCTAGTGCCATCTTCACTTGCATTGTATATCACAAACACAGTTTGTACTATTCACATCAACTCTCAGTTTAGCTTTTAACAATCCCTGTTAGTTCTTGTTGGCTCTGGGCCCATAACCAATGTTAAGGATATTGTTGTTGTGTTACCAACCAGCAGAGTGTAGAGCACAGAGAAACATTGCTGAAAGCAATGAATAAGAGATGTGCAAACTGGTTTATCAAAAGCTTACTTTATAGTGAAAAAACAATCTCATAGTCCTTAAATCAATCCAATTCTTTGCCAGTTAAATCAGTCCAGTGATACAGATATCTTCTTACCATACAAACAGTAGTTGGTTAGAATAACAAACTCACTCTGGTTCACAAACCACGATGGTAGCAGATCCATCCAACGATGATAGCACAATGGTAGAAACTCCTCAGACAATGGTAGCATATCATCAACTGAATACTTTACAGTACCTTCCTTAAATACGTTCACAACTCATTACAGCATGACTCAGCATTACAATGAATCAGCAGTAAAACTTTAAAGTCACACAATACATATTCATGTCACAGAACACATATATTGCCTGGACAACTTGTTAGGCTCAAACCATATCCTAACAGACAGAATGAGAAAAACACCATAGTTTGATTAAAATGGATGTAAATGGTTTTTATGTGATTGATTCCTAACCAATGTAAGGAGGAGAGTTTCTCTTTCCTCTCTCTCTTTCCTTTTTACCTTTTTCTTTTTTGCTCTGTATTATTATTATTTTATTTTTATTATATTATTTTTCTATATCATTCCTTTCTTTTTGCTTTTCCTTTTTTCCTTTTTCTTTCTTTCAAATCTTTCCCTTTGATATTTTTTTGTCATACTTCTATTTCATTTTTCCTCTCCTTTCTCTTTTTTAAGTTTATCCTTTATTATTATTGAAAGAAGTATTTTTTTTTTAAAAAAAGGGGGGAAGTGGGAATATAGAAAAAACTACAAGAAATATGAAGATTATGAATGAATTTCTGAGTATTAATAAGAATTGCTGATAGATTTAATAATTACAGAAAACTATTGTTTTTTTTATAGAAAGTAAGGAAATGTGGATATCGGAATATTGCTAAGAACTATTTATAGATGATGATTTCTAAAGCAAGGAATATTATTATAGAAAAATGTGGATACTTTGAGAGAAATTTCTTAATTTTTTTTTTATTAATAAGCATGGTTTAAAATGCTGTAAGCTATAAGAAATATGAAGATTATGAATGAATCTTTGATTACCAATATGAATTACTGATAGATTTAACAATTACAGAAAACTTTCTCTTTAAAATGGTTAAAAATATTGTTCTTTATGGAAAATAAGAAAATGTGAATGAAGCTTTGAATATTATTAAGAATTACTTATACACGCTCATTTTCAAAGCGAGAAACGTTATTAATAGAAAAAATGTGAATACTTTGAAAGAATTCTCTAAAAAATATTAATAAGTGTTTTAATGGTTATAGAAAATGGATTTCAAAGTTGTTTAAAATGTTGTTTTTCTATAGCAAACAAGAGAATGGGAATGAATTCTTGAATAACAATAAGATTTGTTTATCGATTCTATAACTATGGTGAATTGGCCTATAAATGGTTTAAAATGTTGTTTTATAGAGAAAAGTGAGAAACAAATAGGAAATGGGAGAATTAATAATTCGGGAGAAAGTAAGAGAAAAGATATATTTCAAAAGGTATTACTATTTTAAATTGCTAAAGAAGTATGATTTTGGGAATTAGATGATTAAAATTAAATTGTGAATTTGTCAAATATAAGGTTAGGAGTGGAGGAAAGCATCCCTGGAGAGCAGCTGACTAGGCTGTGAACCAGCTAAAAATAAACTTAGGAGGAGAGGAGGAGGCAACGCTGGAGAGCAGTTAGAGCCAAACTGCGAACCAGTTAAATATAAGGTAAGGAGTGGAGGTAAGCATCCCTGGAAAACAGCTAATTAAGCTGTGAACCAGCCAAAAATAAACTTAGGAGTGGAGGAGGCAATGCTGAGGACCAGTTAAAGCTAAACTGCGAACCAGTTAAATACAAGGTAAGGAGTGGAGGAAAGCATTCCTGGAAAACAGCTTATTATGCTGTGATCCAGCAAAAAATAAACTTAGGAGGAGAGGAGGAGACATACTGGGGAACAGTTAAAGCTAAACTGTGAACCAGTGAAATATAGGCTAGGAGTGGAGGGAAGCATCCCTGGAAAACAGCTGAAAAGCTATTATCCAGCTAAAAATAAACCAAGGAGGAGTGAAGGAGAAAATGTTGGAAGCAGTTAAAACTAACTGTGATCCAGCCAATAAATAAGATTAGGAGTGGAGGAAAGCATCCCTAGAAACCAGCTAACTAAGCTGCAATAAACCTAGGAGGAATGAAGGAGATACATTTGAAAAATGGATATTGACTTTAAAATGTCTTTCAGAGAGGAATGAAATATTTTATATTGGTTATTAGATGTGTACTAAAAGAAACATTGACTTGATTGGGGTCTTTGAAGTACAGAAATACATGAAATACTGATTGTTAAAATGATAAATGAATACTATAAAGTGCTGTTTGGATTTGAAGTTTAAGAGTTAGGGTGACTACATAATAGAAACTTAAAAGTTAGAATAAGATGTTAGACTGAATGATAAAAATTGGGTTTAGATTTGGGGTTTTTTTGTTGATGTTATTTTTGTTATTTTTTGTTTGTCTTAAGATGTTATTGGATGAAATTGGGAATTTATATCTATGTTATACTGGGCCAAACTCTTGCTCCAAAAAGATGTTGTTTTATGTTTTATGTTTTAAAAATAAATTTAAAAAAAAATTAAAAAAAGAAGAAGAAGAAGAAGAAGAAGAAGAAGAAGAAGAAGAAGAAGAAGAAGAAGAAGAAGAAGAAGAAGAAGAAGAAGAAGAGCCACGATGGATGTACTATCCTTATCCCTATCACATTCTCTCCAGACATCATCCAAAAGAATGACCAATACCATTTTCTTCCCATATCCAGGCCTAAAACCTGACTGCAAGTAGTCCAGATAATTTATTTAATCAAGGATCTTCTGGGGTTGCAGCACAATCACCTTCTCAACCACCACCTTCCCTAAAAAGGGCAGGTGGGAGACTGAACAAAAATTCTGAACTCTTTGTGTCCAGTAATAACTTTTTGAGAAATGATACACACTTACTAATAGTGACTCTAGGTTGTCATTGTTCAGATTCATCCCTCGTCTTTCTCCAGCAATGCTCTAGATGTGCTCTAGATGTCACTTGACTCTTTTCAACCCTCTCAAATCCTCCATAAAGCACAGAGAATGCCTGGTTCAATGGAATGAAAAAAGTTGCATGGGCCTGACCCTATTCAATTCTATCCAAGCCCTCTGCTACCTCTTTATTCCAGTAACAGTGAGGGATTTGGCAGGCCCACTATGAAACAACTCCCCAACTCGCTTTGGAACACCAGGGGGCCAATTAATCACTGGAGCCGGACCAATTGAATATGTCTTGCAAAAGGGGTTAGCCTAGAAAAATCTCAAGGTCACCAGGGCCTCATGTTTCAGTGAGGGAGGGAGGAAGGGAGGAAAGAAAGAAGGAAGTTTTCAAATGCTGACTGTCAGGAAAGGAAATATCTCTGAAATGATGACCAATCCGGTAATGGGTTTTTGTCTATAACATTAAACACTTGACTGCAATAATTTGTTTTCCAGATGCAGATGACTGTTTCCCATGTTCAGAAGATCAGTACCCAAACAAAGCTCACAACCTTTGTATTCCAAAACACATCACATTTTTGTCTCATGAAGAGCCTCTGGGAATTAGCCTGACAGTTATTGCTTCCTTCTTTTCTTTCATCTCAGTTATGGTCCTGGGAATCTTCATTAAGCATCAGGACACCCCCATTGTCAAAGCCAACAACCGGAACCTCACCTACATTCTTCTCATTGCTCTCCTCCTCTCCTTCCTCTGCACTTTGCTCTTCATTGGGCAACCAGATCAAGTAAAATGTCTCATGCGACAAACTTCTTTTGGCATCATCTTCTCTGTAGCTCTTTCTTGTATATTGGGGAAAACAATCATAGTGGTCCTTGCTTTCATGGCCACCAAGCCCGGATCCAAAATGAGGAAATGGGTGGGGAAAAGGCTGGCCAACGCTATAGTTCTTTCATGCTCTTTGACACAATTCTCCATTTGTGCAGTGTGGTTGGCAATTTCCCCCCCATTCCCAGATTCTGACATGCACTCCATGGCTGAAGAAATTGTCCTAGAATGTAAAGAAGGTTCAACCACTATGTTTTATATTGTTCTTGTTTTTTTGGGATTTTTGACTGCTGTCAGCTTTTCAGTTGCCTTCCTAGCTAGGAAGTTACCTGACAGCTTTAATGAAGCCAAATTTATCACCTTCAGCATGTTGGTCTTTTGTAGTGTCTGGATATCCTTTGTTCCCACCTATCTGAGCACCAAGGGAAAATACATGGTAGCTGTGGAGATCTTTTCCATTTTGGCTTCTGCAGCTGGATTACTGAGTTGCATCTTTTCTCCAAAATGTTACATTATTATTCTGAGGCCTGATTTGAACAGAAAGGAACAGTTGACAAAGAAATGAAACTGATTTATTGGGTCCACTATAAGTTCTCTAAATTGTGACAGAATCCTCATTTCCCTCATTAAAGGCCTACTGACCATCTTGAAGAACTGATTGAAAACTATTTCTTTGGTTTTTTTAAACCAAAGATATGCAGTTGTGAAACATAACATTTTGAATTCAATCCTTATAGCATGTTTCCTATATAACCCTGGCAACCTGAGTGGCTTTGGGAGGGTCTGAGAATTTTTAGCCTTAGTTCTGCATTACCTGTACATGACACCCTGTGCTTTGTTACTCAAGCCCTGGTTATCGCTCATCTGGACTACTTCATCTACATGAAGCTACCCTTGTGGTCTCCTCAAAAGCTTTAGCTGGTGCATAGTGCAGAAGCAGCAGTGTAATCTTTGGGGCCTCTAGGGTGATCCATCTCTGTTCCAAAAACTTCATTGGCTACCAATGTGCTTCTGACTACAGTTCAAGGTGTTGGTTATGACCATTAAAGTCCATAATGGCATAGGTCCAGGCTATCTGATGAACTTCCTCATCCTGTTAGGACAAGCTTGTCCTACTCATGGCAGCAGAAAGGGCCTACTTTGGATCCCGTTGTTCAAAGAACTCTGATTCGAATGATCCAGAAGAAGAGCCTTCTCTGCTGCAGCACCTACCCTTTGGAACTTCTTACCTTGTAAGGTAAGATTCACCACACCCTCCTGTCCTTTCACAAAAGTCGTAAAACATGACTCTGCCAATTAGCTTTGGGACCAAATGGGAGAGTTTCACACAGGAGGTAGATTGATGGCAGACTCCACCTTCCCACTGCTGGTCTCTGCTCTCCACCCATCCATCTTTTTGGTTTTCGTATTGATGTATTATTACCCTGTGTTCTTTTGCTATTGTTTATTTTATTGTTTTATTATTTTACTTCTGTTCTATTTACATTCTTTTCATTTTCCTTCTGTTTCATGATTGTAAGCTGCCTATAGTTGGCCCACAGAATATAGATGGCAAAAAATGTAATAAATAAGTAAGTAAATAAGTAAGCAAGTAAGTTTAGGTGGCTTTTTGTGAGAAATAGAGAATTACACCTGCAGTAAGAGATATTGAAGGCTGTCACAGAAAACTACCATGTCCCCCCTAATCCTTTTCTCTAGATTAGCCAAACCCAAGTCCTGCAACCAATTTTATGCTTCTTTATACAACAAACATTTAGCTTTTTAAACAACGAGCCATTTCTTTGGCTGCCACACACTGCTAGCTCATATTTAAGTGATCATCCATTAGGACTCTAAAGTCATTCTCGCAGTTACTGTTTTCAGATTCACACAACCTTTTTTAATAGTTGACAAGGAAAGGGAGGAGGAGGAGGAGGAGGAATTTAATTAAAAATGACTGAAATTTCCATTTCAATTCAGCTGTTTTCTCAGTTAGAAGCCAACTGCAGATACTGGAGAACAAAACTTTTTACTTTAATTTTTTTTAAAATTTCTTGACTTAACTGTGCTGCACACCAGAACAACTAAACACAAAAGCAGTTTTTTCCCAAATGCCATCACTCTGCTAAACAAATAATTCCCTCAACACTGTCAAACTATTTACTAAGTCTGCACTACTATTAATCATGTCATCGTTCCTATTGTATCTTTTCTTTTAACTAAGCTGGGAGCGTATGCACCAAGACAAATTCCTTGTGTGTCCAATCACACTTGGCTAATAAAAATTATATTCTATTCTATTCTTCTATTAAACATTCCATCTTCCATTAAACAGTGTGTCATCTGGGTATAAATATATCATGTGCAATAACAATCAAAATTTACAATGGTATTCATTACATTTATATTGATTCTCTAATCTTACAATAAAAATAATGAGCATAATACATCTATTCATTTCTCCCTCTTTACATATCTTCTAATAAGAATATAATAATAATAATAATAATAATAATAATAATAATAATAATAATAAATATAATAATTTTAATTGTCATATTAGTAAGAATCACCGTATTGTTTGCTTCTCTATCTTAACATGTTTTCAATATTTCACTGATCTCCATTTATATCTAACTTCTATTTTTTGTTTTCCAACCACTCATAAAATAACTCCCAATGTTATAATATTCAGTTTGTTCATTCTCCTTTAAAGCAAGCATTAATCTATTCATTTCTGCACATTTAATATTTCCCTACTCACATTCTCATCAGTAGGGATCTCTCTGCTTTTCCAGTTTTGTGCAAATACAATTCTATCTGCAGTTAATACATGTTTAATTAAATATGCATTCCCTTTACAATAAGTTTCAGATAAAATTCCCAACAATTTTTTTTATTTTTATCCAATATTTTTTTTTGCTTCTACACATGTCCACCACATATGAAAATATCACCCAGATATCTGGTGACATTTCCAACATTTAGCTGACTTGTGTTTAAAGTCAGCTTAATCTTTGCCAACCTTGCCGGTTGAAGATGCCATCTATAAACATCTTATACAGATTTTCTTTATATGCACTTGACATTTTTAGTTTAAAGTTCCTGTCCCATAACTTCTGCCATTTATCTAATTTTATTGTGTAACCAATTTTTTTTGCCCATGCTATCATTGCATGGATGTGAGAGATATAAGAATTATTCCTGTAAAAACATAACCTGAGTTATGCCATTTTAAGTGCCTTATTTTACCTTGTATAACCTGATTATATAACTAGACAAAAAGAACATAATAAGGATTTTCTGAAATGATTACCTTGAAGGAAATATGTATCATGCAATTGTTTTGACGGAAACTGGTGTTCTGGGAAAAGTACTGAAACGAGATTGTTTTGAGGTTTGTCTGTTCTAGGAAAAGGGAAGTACGCAATTGATGTTTTTGAGGGGTATTTCTGTTGGGAAATTGGGGAATTTCCAGGGTGGATCATGTACTACATATGTTATATAAGATCTGAAACTGATTCCCAAGGGACTTTATTGACGTGTATTCTGATGTATTCTGAAGACTATATAACCCGTGTAATTTGTTTTCTTTTCATCTTTTCTCTCCTCCAGAGAGAAAGGCCCTTTGCAAAGTGAATAAACTCTGTCCTATTATTTTAGTCTCTGTTTCCTCCTTAAAACGGTAATGGGGTTTTCCTGTTTTTCACAATGGGCAAATGTATTTATACATTTATACATATATATTTAGGCACAGGAATCCTGTGCCTAAAATGGCCGCCGTGGTTTTCTGAGCTCTGCTAGGGATGGGGCTTCTTGGTGAGATGTGGAGGCTTTAGGGGAGACTTGACTATGTCCCCCATTATGGACTGGTAAGGGGAACATTTGGGAACATTTGGGGCTCGGCAGGTCCACTTTTTTACCTACCTAGGTCCTCAAGGGATTCCAGGCGAGCCGGAGCTGCCTCCCCATGAGGCAACCCAGACGGCGGTTTCTTCGCCGTGGTCTTCACCCGAGTCAGCTGGGCGGCACTGTGGCGTGGTGGCAGTGGGGCACGGTGGGGTAGAGCCCCCCCATGGACTCCGATTCCATCGGAGTCTAGCGATGGCAGGAAGACCGTTCGCCGACAGCCTCCCTGGAATCAGCTGGCACCCACCAAAGGTGAAGGAGTTGTTGGCGGTGTGCATGGAGGGCTTGTCGGCGGCATGGAGGGCTGGTCGGCAGCGGAGCACCCCATCCCAGATGTGGCTTGGTGGAGGAGAGGCCGAGCCGAGGGAGAGAGGAAGGCTGCATACCGAGATCAGGCTCCACCTGCCTGCAGCTGGGCGGGGTTTCTTCTCCCCCCTTCCCCCCCTCACCATGGGACCACAGCGTTTTTGAGGCACGAATCCGGAATCACTAGCTCCCCTGTGGAGGGAAGGTGTCTTGGAGGCCTCTCTGCACCGCCCAAGTGAGTTGGGCCGAGCAGGGGGTTGCAGGCGGTTGAAGGCCTCGCCTGGAGTTCCATTCTACTGCTTTGAACCCCGGACTGCTTCTGCTGCAATGACTTGGACTGGTGATGGCATCTAGAGCCCTTGTCCCCTTCTTTTCCAGCCCTATAATGGTCGGCTCTCTGGGTGTGGTTGCCCACCGCAGTGAGACGGCGGCTGTGGACCTATTGCGTGACCAAGTCATGTTGTGGTGGGAGAGCATCAACGACCTGTGGATCCCACCCAGATGATTGTCCACCTGGCCTAGGAACCTCGCTGCGGTGAGAGGGCAGTGAGTATTACAATCATCTGTTTTTTTCCTATTGCCGTGAGAGGGCGTTTGGAAATGCAGACTTTATTGCCTATTGCTAGGATGGATTTTGGATTTTAGACCTTGAACTACTGACCTGTGATCTTGATAGCCCCCGCTACCATGGACATTCCCATCTCTATGTTTGAATATGACTGTACGAACTTATGTACGAACAACCGCAGACTTGGTCGCCTTGAGAAATTCCCCTCATTCTTGGGTGTGGCCAGTGGGCCTTGCAAAAACTTACCTTAAGGACGGGTCTTGGAACACCAAGAGGTGGCACAAGGATTTTAAGGGTTTTAAGGGTTTTAAGGGACATAGATTGAGAGGTTTTTTAACAAAATTTTTAGCAAAAATTTTAAGGGGACCCGGGCGGGCAATTAGGGTGGGTTTGGGGGGTAACCCACATGGGTCAGGGGGGCTGGGGGGGCTAGTTCCTATATTGGGGAGGGCGTTGCCATCGACATCGTGGGTGGGAGGGGCAGATATGGTGGGAGCAGGGGCCATATCATGTTAGGGGAGGACGCACTCGCTATCTGCGAGTGTTTGCGTGCTCCGGCCCTCAATGCTCGTCTCATACCCCGGGTTGTTCAGATCCTCAGGCCCTGGGCCTTTGGTTGATGTTGTGCAATGCCAGGTCTGTGGTAAATAAAGCCCCCCTCATTTGTGATCTGGTTCAGGAGGGGGGTGCGGACCTGGTAGGTATTATGGAGACCTGGTTGGGCCAGGAGGGGGGGTCCCCCTCATTGAGATATGCCCTCTGGGTTTCTATGCATTCCATCAACCGAGGTCCTAGGGAGGGGCAGGGGGCTGGCAGTTCTTGTAAAGGAAGGTCTCATTCCTAGGGAAGCCACTGTACCTCAGATAGCTTGATGTGAGTCCCTCATTGTGAAGTGGGGACATGGGGGACAGATGGGCTTGCTGATTACGTACCTGGCTCCCTGCCACCTATCGACTGCCCTGCCCAAGCTACTCAATGTGATTGCCGAGGTGGCGGTGGAGACCCCCAGGTTTATGATCATGGGGGATTTTAATCTGCCATCCGTCGGTGTGATGTCTGAGGTGGCCCGGGAGTTCATGGCTTCCATGACAGCCATGGACCTGACCCAACTAATTCATGGACCCATGCACATGGGAGGACACACTCTGGACTTGATTTTTGCCTCTGGTCAGTGGATGAATGATCTTGAGATAGGGGAGATAGTGATTGAGCCCTTGTCATGGTCGGATCATTCCCTTCTTAGGCTTAACTTTCTAACCGCTACACCCCGCTGCAGGGAGGCAGAACAGACCAGAAGTTTCCACCCCAGGTGCCTGATGGACCCTGATAGGTTCCAGATGGAGCTTGGGCCACTTCCTGAGGCGCTGACTCATGGCTCGGCTGAGGAGCTGGTGGCCGCCTGGGATAGGGCGACTGCTGATGCTTTGGACTGAGTCGTGCCTTTGCGGCCTCTGACCTGTCACCGAGTCTACCTGGTCCCTTGGTTCTCAGAGGAGTGAGGGGGATGAAGCGCCAGAAAAGACGCCTAGAGAGCAGTTGGAGATCTAGTTGCCCTGAATCCGACCAAACACTGGTAAGATCTTATATTAAGACCTACCTAGTGGCGATAAAAGTGGCAAAATGTGATTATTTTGCCATTCTTATCGCATCAGCAGATAACCACCCGGCCGCCCTGTTTAGGGTGACCCACTCCCTCCTCCACCTGGGAGCGTGGGAGGATCCCTTGCAGGGTCATGCTGAGGATTTTGTTCAGTATCTGCATGATTTACTTTTCCGCCTCTATTGCGTCATCAGGGAATCGTCCGGCCGCCCTGTTTAGGGTGACCCGCTCCCTGCTCCATCCGGGAGTGCGGGAGGATCCCTTGGAAGGCAGGGCGGAGGATTTTGGACAATACCTGTATGACAAAATCGCTCAGATCCGGGGGGATTTGGACTCTGACTGGGTAGATCAGGGCAGAGTGACGAGGAATAGTCTTGAGAATGTTATCTGGGAGGAGTTTGACGCTGTGACTCCCGATGATGTGGACAGGATTTTGGGGAGACTTAGTGCGGCCACATGTTTACTGGACCCGTGTCCCTCCTGGTTAGTACTGGCTCCCCAGGAGGTTACACGAGGCTGGCTCCAGGGTGTTATCAACGCTTCGCTGAGTGAGGGCCACTTCCCCGCTGCCTTGAAGGAGGCGATGGTGAGGCCTCTCCTCAAGAAGCCGTCCCTGGATCTGGCAATATTGGCCAACTACCGTCCTGTCTCCAACCTTCGCTTCATGGCGAAGGTTGTGGAGAGTGTGGTCACGTGACAGTTCCCACAATTCCTGGAGGAAACATCTTATCTAGATCCGTTCCAGTCAGGTTTCAGGTCTGGGCACAGCACGGAAACGGCATTGGTCGTGTTGGTTGATGATCTCTGGAGGGCTCGGGACAGGGGTTGCTCCTCTGTTCTGGTCCTGTTTGATCTCTCAGTGGCTTTTGATACCATCGATCATGGTATCATGCTGCACCGGCTGGAAGAGTTGGGGGTGGGAGGCACTGTGTTGCGGTGGTTCTCCTCCTTTCTCTCCGACCAGTCGCAGTTTGTGTTGGCAGGGGGGCAGAGGTCGACCTCGAGGCCTCTCGTCTGTGGAGTGCCGCAGGGATCGGTCCTCTCGCCCCTTCTGTTCAACATTTATGTAAAGCCACTGGGCGAGATCATCCGTGGCTTCGGGATGAGATACCACCAGTATGCTGATGATACCCAGCTGTACATCTCCACCCCAGGCCACCCCAATGATGCCCTTGAAGTGATGTCTCAGTGCCTGGAGGCTGTGCGGATCTGGATGGGGAGGAACAGGCTCAAGCTCAACCCTTCCAAGACTGAGTGGCTGTGGCTCCCGGCATCCCGATATAGTCAGTTGACTCCATCACTGACTATTGGGGGCAAGTCTTTGGCCTCCACAGAAAGGGCTCACAATCTGGGAGTCCTCCTGGATATGCAGCTGTCCTTGGAGGAACATCTGACAGCTGTAACCAGGGGGACCTTTTGTCAGGTTAGGCCGATTCGCCAGTTGCGGCCCTTTCTTGATCGGGATTCCCTGTGCACAGTCACTCATGCCCTCGTCACCTCTCGCCTTGACTACTGCAACGCTATCTACATGGGGCTCCCCTTGAAGAGCACCCGGAGGCTCCAACTGGTCCAGAATGCAGCAGCACGGGTAATGACGGGAGCAGCATGGCGTCCCATGTAACACCGCTCCTGCGCGAGCTGCACTGGCTCCCAGTGGTCTTCCGGGTGCGCTTCAAGGTGCTGGTTATCACCTTTAAAGCGCTCCATGGCATCGGGCCTAGCTATCTTCGAGACCGCCTGCTGCTACCGACGACCTCCCATCGTCCCATGCGCTCCCACAGAGAGGGCCTCCTCAGGGTGCCATCAGCCAATCAATGTAGGCTGGTGACCCCCAGGGGGAGGGCCTTCTCTGTGGGGGCACCTACCCTCTGGAATCAGTTGCCCTCAGAGATAAGGAGAATCCAAGACCTTAGTGCCTTCCGCCGTGCCCTTAAAACCCACTTTTTCCAGCAAACCGGGCTGGCTTAAGAAGAAATTTTAAATGTTTTAATTGTTTTGTATTTTTAATTTTGGGCCAAATTTATATATATTTTAATTGTTTTTTAATATTTGTATTTTATGTTTTTTAATTCTGGCTGTACACCGCCCTGAGTTTTCAGGGAGAAGGGCGGTATATAAATTTAAAATAAATAAATAAATAAATAAATAAATAAATAAATAAATAAATAAATAAATATCACACAGATTCAGGAAGGCCTGGTCTCTGACTGGGTAGGTAGGCGGGATGATGGGTGCCGGTCTTGAGAATGTCACTTGGGATGAGTTCGATCCTGTTGCTCCCGAGGACATGGACAGGATACTGGGGTGGCTGAACGTGACCACATGTTTACTGGACCTGTGTCCTCCTGGTTGGTGCTGGCCTCCCGGGACGTTACGCGAGGCTGGCTCCAGGGGATTATCAATGCTTCGATGAGGGAGGGTGTCTTGCCGTCCACCTTGAAAGAGGCGGTGGTGAGGCCCCTCCTCAAGAAGCCTGCTCTGGACCTGGCTGTTTTGACTAACTACCGTCCGGTCTCCAACCTTCGCTTTCTGGCGAAGGTTGTTGAGAGTGCGGTGGCGCGACAGCTTCCTGGGTACCTGGATGAAGCTGTCTATCTGGATCTGCTCCAGTCTGGTTTCCGGCCTGGGTACAGCACGGAAACGGCATTGATTGTGTTTGTGGATGATCTCTGGAGGGCTTGGGATGGGGTTGCTCCTCTATCCTGGTCCAGTTAGATCTCTCAGCAGCTTTTGATACGATTGACCATGGTATCTTGCTGCACCGGTTGGAGGGGTTGGGAGTGGAGGGCACCATTTTGTGGTGGTTCTCCTCCTATCTCTCTGACCGGTCGCAGTCGGTGTTGGCAGGGAGGCAGAGATCGACCCCGAGGTGCCTCGTTTGTGGGGTGCCGCAAGGGTCAGTCCTCTCACCCCTTCTGTTCAACATTTATGTGAAGCCGCTGGGTGAGATCATCCGTGGCTTTGGGGTGGAGTTCCATCAGTACATTGATGATACGCAGCTGTACATCTCCACCCTAGGCCATCCCAACGATGCCCTTGAAGTGATGTCCCGGTGCCTGGAGGCCGTGCGGATCTGGATGGGGAATAACAGGCTTCGACTCAACCCTTCCAAGACCGAGTGGCTATGGCTTCTGGCATCCCGATATAGCCAGCTGGTGCCAACGCTGGCTATTGGGGGCGAATCATTGGCCCACACGGAGAGGGCTCACAACTTGGGCGTCCTCCTGGATACACGGCTGTCTTTGGAAGAGCATATGACGGCCGTGGCCAGGAGGGCTTTTCATCAGGTCTGCCTGATTCGCCAGTTACGGCCCTTTCTGGATAGGGACTCCTTACGCACAGTCACTCAGGCGCTCGTCACTTCCCGCCTGGACTATTGCAATGCTCTCTACATGGGGCTCCCCTTGAGGAGCACCCGGAGGCTCCAACTGGTGCAGAATGCGGCTGCGTGGGGGATTATGGGAGCAAGAGGGCACTCCCATATCATGCCTCTCCTGCGCGAGCTGCATTGGCTTCCAGTGGTCTTCTGGGTGCGCTTCAAGGCGTTGGTCACCACCTTTAAAGCACTCCATGGCATCGGACCTGGGTATTTGCGAGACCGCCTTCTGCCGCCGATTGCCTCCCACTGACCAGTACGCTCCCACAGAGAGGGACTCCTCAGGGTTCCGTCAGCCAGGCAATGTCGGCTGGCGATCCCCAGGGGGAGGGCCTTCTCTGTGGCAGCACCTGCCCTCTGGAACGATTTGCCCCCAGAGATACGAAGGATACCAGATCTCCGGGCCTTTCGCCGTGCCCTAAAAACTTTTCTTTTCCATCAAGCAGGGCTGGTGTGAACCTCCCCCCCCCCTTTTTAGCTCTTTTTAGCTTTTTAGCTTTTTAAGTGTAAATTGGGTTTTAATTGGATTGTTTTAAATTGTGGGCCAAAGCTGTATAATTCTTCTAATTGGTTTTAAATTTTGTATTGGTATGATTTTATCCTTGGCTGTGCACCGCCCTGAGTCCAATAGGAGAAGGGCAGTATATAAATTGAATAAATAAAAATAAATAATAATAATTGTCTCCTTCACTTGTTCATCTTCCAGTTTAATGACCAATAAGTAATTATACAGCTTTTTTATTAAACTTTCTTCTGTCCCTGATAACATCTTCTCTAATTCTGTTAATTCTTTAAAGAAACCATATGTCAGGTTTCGTTGCTATCTTAAATAAACTTCATTCTCAAATGCAAAGTCTCTAATGAATCTTCTGATTTATTTAAGAATAGAAAAAACGACATGCCTGAACTCTGATGCAGCCAAGATTGGCACCTCCTTCCAAACACCTCCCTTTCCGTTCTTCAACCCCAATGTCTCATTGGCCACCATGCAGATCCATCTCTTCGTCCCATGCACTTTCTTTTCACAGGAATTCCCCCCTCCCTCTGTTGCCTAAGTAACGCTATCTGCTGAAGAACCAGGAACTAGATGAAAGTTCATCCCAGCATTAAGCAAGTCTTTCTGTGTCTTTTATGTCAGCGCTGAAAGAGATCACAATTTGGAACGCTGACACCATATTTAGCATCTTTCTCATATCTAGAATGTATCTGCACTTGTGAATACCATGCCACGTTGATCCCTTGATCACTCAGCTCTTGTTTAAATTTAAGTTCCCCCTTTTCATTCATAATATCTTTATATCTAACAATATTCCCCCTGTTAATGACATTTCGGTGGATCAGTGCTTCCACTGTTGAAAGCCAAACTGGTATCCTCAAATAATGTTCTCCAATTTTCTCCCATACTAACAATATTGCATTCCTTATGTAATGTCTTTGAAAGTAACCATGGGTCTTGCTTTTCTCATACCACAAGGCTTGCCAACCCAGTTGTAAATCATGGCCCTCCAGAGTCAATAGTGTGAGAACAAAACTTTTTACATTTCTCATTTAGTTCTTTCTGTCCCCCGTCACTATTATTTTGTCCTTAATTCCAAGTTACAATACCCTGTAACCCTTGTGATACCCTGTGATACCCTGTGTATCACGTTGGTTTGAGCATGTCTAAAAAAGATGTAACTCGTAGAAATGATGATAAATCTGTTGGCAGTAGGTAAACCTCTAAAACAGAATTGAGAAAATAAAAAAGGATATATCTGAAAGTATTTCTAGGATTAGGGATTGAAAACTTTCAGCAGTCTTGACATTTCCATAATATTAGCTGCTTATCAATGTAAATTTCATAAAACAAATAACTAATACAATTTACAATTACTTACTATAGTAAATAATATATAGGAAAGTGCAAACCACATGGATTTATCCGAAGTAAATCAAAAGACACAGCTGTCCCAGAGTAGAAATACACCATATAGTGTATACAACATATAGTGTAAGGACTGTAACAGGCCCTGTGTAGGACAAAAATCAGAAAGTTAGTAGAGCAGATCCATGAACACCAACCAGTAAACATCATCAGAAGACATGATGGAAATGCCTAGTTTCAACTGAGAATCAGAGACCAAGCAAGTCCAAAAATGCATATAGAGGTAACAACAATAACAACTATATATCATTCAAAAGAGACAATCAAAAACCAAAAAGAAAACAAAAAGTTCAATATACCTCCTCACCAGCAATCAACAGAACGATTAATGCTAGACCAATAACCAAGTAATCAAGTCCAATCAAGAAACTAGTAATGCAGTCAAACAAGCTAACAGTAAACAACAGCCTAATCAAGGAGCCACAAAGGTCTCACTGACAGGGCAAGCCACTATGTACAATGAGAGCAAACCTTACTCCTTTGGAGTACAGATGATGTTATCTACTATTCCAATAAAAAATCTGAAAGAAAACAATCAAGCTCAGAGAGCACTAAGGTCCAGACAGTTCAACTTTTAGCTACATATATTCTCTTTTACTGAAGTTAGGAAGGAAGGAAGGAAGGAAGGAAGGAAGGAAGGAAGGAAGGAAGGAAGGAAGGAAGGAAGGAAGGAAGGAAGGAATATCTGAAGAGAAAGATGCTTATTAACAGTGAGATCCAAGTTTCATTTAATGCAATTTGATTTGATTTACTTTATTGTTTAATTGATGAGTGAAATTTCCATTTGAATTCAGCTGTTTTCTCAGTTGGAAGCCAACTGCAGATCTTGGAGAACAAAACTATTTACATTTCTCATTGAGTTCTCTCTGTCCCCCCTCACAATTATTTTGTCATTAATTGCAGGTTACAATACTCTGTGTACGCCAGTTGGTTTGTTCACCTGAGCATGTCTAGTTCTCTACAATCATGATAATTCATTCTTATTTTCAATCTCTAAGGAGTTAGAGAAAATACTAAAAGTAATGTATTTCCACAACAATAAAGATGCAATATTCTTTTTTCTCCAAAGCTACAGCTAGAGGACAAAGTCCTGTCATTCTGATTTTTTAAAAAGTAAACCTCTACTTTAAAGCAGCCTCATGGAACACTGTATCTCAGGCTGTCCTATTTCAAATGCCTAATACTCATGGAGTGAACACATGGCTGAGAGATAAATTGGTCTGCAAAATGATATTATTCTTTGTATCTGTAGCAATATTATCCTTCTTTGTAGAAGCTGATACAACCCTTGCTAAATGTTCTGTAGGAAATCAGCCTTTTATTAAGCACAAGCGATATCATTCAGAAGATTTGGTCATTGCGGGCATTTTGTCTCAAATTTACATGATATCTGATGAAGTAACATTCAGAAGAAGTCCATCAGATGAACTGGTTGGTGATTTAATGTATGGAATTCCTTTTTTTCAGTAATGCAAATACAGAAAATAGTTAAAGCCTTGACATGATTGAATTAGGATGGAGGATGAATGTTAAATTGCCTATCCTGCACTATTATTACTCAATAATATGGTTTCAATTTCCATCACTTATAACACAGGCACATTGTTATTTTTCAACGTGTTCTTATTTCTATGGCTTTGATACCATTCTAGCAGGTATCAGTTTAATTTTAATACACTTTATTCATCTGGCTATAACTCGATGATGTTCAAATGAAATAAATGCCTGCAGAGCATTGCTTCATACCAGCGATATGTTAAGGTGTGCATGATTGCAGTTAGTCCTACATGCAAATATTCTATCCAATATTCCTCAGATATTTCCATTGTATTGAATAAGTAAAGTAGAAAATTAGGGTAGGAAGTAAAATTAAATATATACCTCCAAATTAAGAAAAAACCCCCCACTAATTATTGATGTTTATTGCATTTTGCAATTGGGCTGCCTGAATGCAAATGGATTGTTATATTGCTTTGACCTCTTTCCTGAATATTTTAAACAAATGGTTTGTTTGATGCTAGTGCATCCACTTGTATTAGTGTTTGCGGCCTGCACAATATAAACTTGTGTGATACAGTTAGAATGCAGCCAATTCCAGATTTGGCAACAGATGTTGTAAAATTCATTTCAGATATTATATGCAAAACTACCAGCACATCTTGGCTTTGGAATTTGCAATCAAAGAAATCAATGAGAATTCCAGGATCTTGCCAAACATCACCCTTGGTATCCATATCTCTAATAGCTATTTCATGGGAAGATGGATCTATCTGGCTTCCATGGAGCTTCTCTCTACGAAGGAAAGGTTCATCCCAAATTACAAATGTGACTTCAAGGACAATGTAATAACTGTGATTGCAGGACAAAATGCTTACATTGGTCAGTTCATGTCAAATATTCTGAGTTTATATAAGATCCCACAGGTAAGAGCCATCCCATAAAGAAAGGAGTCATATCTAAATACAGTATTTCTTGCTTGATTTAGTTTAATTTCTATTCCAAATTTTATATTTATGAATCTATTAGTGTCAGAAACATTCAAACCAAAGAGATAACATCGCCTCATATAGTTAAAATCACAATCAAGCTAAACATCAAAATCTATTTCATCCAGGGTGGAACAGAGAGGAATGATTCAAAATGCTAGAACTAAACAATTGTCATAGAAATTATATTGGAATATGCAAATGGTAGTCAACTCTGCCCATGCCTGGAGAACATTGATATTTAAATAAGATCCTTAAAATAGACATAAGTGTTTTGGAAGTATATACACTCATTTCTTCTTTTTTCTTAGCTCATATATGGTTCAATTGCAGAGATAGATGACAACATACAAGCTCCTTTCTTCCGTCAATTATTTCCAAATGAGGACCTTCAAATTATGGGGCTGGTCCAATTGTTGCTTCACTTCCAGTGGAAATGGATTGGACTCATTTTCCAAAATGCTCTAAAGGGAAAGAGGTTGATGCAGAATAGGCTTGATATATTTTCTAAGAAAGGCATCTGTTTTGATTTTATGCAAGAAATGCCAAAGGAATCTGCTACCAATGATATTGAAATTCAACTTAACGCTTGTGTTTTGCTGTATAAGACTATTATGAGAAGTACTGCCAATGTTGTAATTACATATGGTGAAACTGACAACATGATTTTTCTTAGAATTGTGCCATTTGGTTCAGAATATGAAGAAATGCCAATGAAGAGAAAAGATAAAGTTTGGGTCATGCCAGCACAGATGGAATTCACATCAGTTCGCTTTCAAAGATACAGGGGACTGGATTTCATCCATGGTGCACTATCGTTGGCAGTTTCCTCAAAGGAAATATTAGGGTTAAAGAAATTTATTCAGACGAGAAAGCCTTCTTCAGAAGAAGAGGACAGTTTGACAAGAGTGTTTTGGGAAAATGCATTTGAATGTTCTTTCCCAAATGCTGGGTTAGATGAGGACAGTGACAATCAATGCACTGGTGAGGAGTCACTGGAGACCCTTCCTGAATCTGTGATTGAATCTAGTATTACTGGGCAAAGTTATAGCATTTACAATGCTGTCTATGCAGTGGCCCATGCTCTGCAAGCCATGCTTTCATCTAAGAGCAGAAAAAGAGGAAATGGTTGGGAACTCAATCAACAGTCGTGGCAGGTAAAAACAACATGAATGAAAATATATTATATATTTATATAAGGGCCAGTCATATAAATGTTCAGCTAGTATTTTGGAGTTGTATAGCTAATAAGAATATTCTGAAGCTGAACTAACTCAAAAGTGATATGTCAGAACTTCAAATAATAATTCCAGATAACACTAAACATGGGGTGCAACAATGCAGAGTGAGAAGGAGGCAATGCCATATGTTAATTCAAGAGGAGTTTTAGAAGGAGTGTGGGGTAAATCAGTTTCCAAATGAATGGGACTGTTTAATAGGATATAAGGAATGTGTCCTTGTATCCCACAGTGGTTTGTGATAGTTCTATCAAAATATGCCATTAGGATCCTCTGAATCTTATGAAGCCAAAGCTTCTTCTAAGTAAGACCATTGTACTCTTTAAATTAAAGGAGAGCTTGAAGTACCTCGAGATCTATTATGTAATTACTTATGAATATGTAGGCATACATCATTTTGCCTTCGTTTTTGAAATATAAGCTCTCTGCAGAAGTTCCCTCCACTAGTTTCTGGGTGCAATTTTTTTAGTGTCCTATGTTAAGAATAAATACTGTAATTATCTTTGCTTACTTGCTTGGGTTCTGAGTTCTGAGTGAGGAGAAGATTATGAGAGGGAGGAAGGAAGGAAGGAAGGAAGGAAGGAAGGAAGGAAGGAAGGAAGGAAGGAAGGAAGGAAGGAAGGAGGGAGGGAGGGAGGGAAGGAATGAAGGAAGGGCATTGAGCTGCAGTGAGTCTTGATTATTTGCTTGGGGTCCTGCATTTTGATTCCACAGTGAAGAGAAGAGTATGAGATACATACAGTAATAAAAAAAGAAAGGATGGCATTGAAGAGTGATCAATATACAGACCACAACAATTTTTTTGTTGACTCCTCATAGATCAAATGCTCAAAATATTTTGGCTTGTGAGCAACAGCAAGTAACCAGGGTGCCATTAAGGCTGAACATTATCAGTGCAACCGACATAGATGATAATATTGCTTCCACCATGCATGGGAATACTAAAGGAATTCTAAATACCTAAATGCTTTTTAGAAAGGATGTAAAAGTCATTATATGGACTGTTAAGAGAAAGTAAATGCCTATTTAGTCCCAGGAAAGAAGAGAGAGACTAATTCTGTCTTAGAAGGAAATTCCTGCAGGTATTCAAGTTTCTGTTATCATACCCTATAACAATAAATATTCCTCATATTATATTTGCTGATTGGTCTGCCTTAAAAGGATAACATCTAATTTATGAACGATCCTTCATTCATACTTGTTCATTGCTTCCAATTGTTATAAATTTCTTTTAATGATTTCCATTTAGTTCCATTGGCATCTGAAAGCTGTTTCATTTAACAACAGTGCTGGAGAAATGGTTCACTTTGACGAAAGAGGAGAGCTACCTACTGGATTTGATGTTATCAACTGGGTCACCTTCCCCAACCAATCATTTCATCGAATCAAAATTGGAAACATAGCTCCAGTGACTCTCCCTGAAAATCTTCTTACTATTTTTGCAGAGGAGATCATCTGGCCCCCCATGTTTAACCAGGTAGTTTTGGCACCAATATCAAACCATGGTGAATAATTTACTTTATTTTTACCTACTGCTTCAATGTTCAGAAAGTTCTTTCAGGAATTACAGGCATACAATGAGTCTTTTCTCAAAGTGACTTGTGAACATGATTACCCTAAAATAAAAAAACAACACAAAACATTTGCACTGATTAGAAGAGAGATTTCGATCATGGGGGATTTAAAAAATATAAGGAAAAACGTTGTCTGAGAGGTTACATGATTTCTGGGAATGTTGGAGTTTTAGAATCAGGACCTCAAATAGCAACACTATGTAAAGTGGCAAATTTTAGTAACACTCAGCTTGCTAAAAATTGCAACCTGAGACATTCCCTGTGTAACAGATACAAGTATTATAACAGTTTTCCTACCCAGATATCAAACACTCCTATTATGAAGTCAGCTTCATTTAATTAGCATCATGCAGTAAATGCAGTTAGGAGTGGTGTGGTGGCCTAGAGATGGAGCTCTCGCCTCACAATCAGGAGGCTGTGAGTTCAATTCTAGGTAGAGGCAGATATTTCTCTCTCTGGACACAATGAGAATATATCTGCTGAACAACTCTCCGCATTGGCATCAGGAAGGGCATCTGGCTAGTAAACACTCTGCTAACACCCCATTCAGTTGCCTAGCCTCCAATCTCACAAGGGATGATGGGCTTGTTAAACAAAGATGATGATGCAGTAAATGCAGTTATAAGGACTGCTGGGTAGAAGACACTCTCCATTTCCCCACCATCTCCCTAATACTCCATCAAATTAGTGTTCACTGAATCTCCATATCAGAAAAAGAGACGCTAAAGCCATTGAGGAAGTTATGATTTATCCCCAGAGTTAGAATTACTAAACATGTTTGCATCATTTTTAAAAAATGCAGTACATAGATGAAAGGCCTGTATTTCTCTACAAAGGTAGCAGTAAAGCATAAATTAACCAAAGTTGTGTTTCCATCCTGGGTTTTGTTTTTGTTTTGGATTTATGAAACCATTCTAGCTTAATTTTGTAGGGGAAAAAAAGCTGAATAATAATAAATTAAAAACCCAATATAAAAACTCACTTGAACTGAATTTGTTAGGGTGCATAAGATAATCGTCATTCTATAACAAGAGAATGCAGCCTTTTTTCTCATCCTCCAGATTTTTCTGAGTCTTAAGAAAAAATAAAAAATATAAACATTTTCAGAAAAGATTAAAATATATCATTTTTTTTAAAAAAAACTTTCTTCAATATTTAATATTATATTAAAAACTATAGGCATTTTATTACAATATAAAAAGCATATACTGAAAAGAATATGGGTATCTAACCTCTTACTCGGTCATAGCTTCTACAAAATATGGGGATCTGTATCAGCCTTTAAAATTGCACTGATATATTTCTACAGAGAATATTATCTGGCCCACCATATTCAACAATATTCTGCAGTAACTTCCATTATTATTATTTTTGAGTTGATAAAATTATTTATTAATTAAATTTACATGCCACTCATCTCATCGTCAGACTACTCTGGCTGACTGACAACATCATAAAAGCAAATATACAAACGAGTAAAAATTAAAAATTAATTAAAATTAGATCATCAGTATACAAAGGGGCAGAGGCAGCATCTTCTCCCTAGTCTACTAACCATCTCCAACATGGAACACCCCCATTGGGGCTCCAGGCCTATCAGCAGAGTGAGGTTTTGATACCCTTTACGTGTAAATTAAGAGTACAGGTGGATTTTCTCTCAAGGAGAACAATGTCCCAGAGGGTGGGACTCATGGCAGAAAAGGCTCTTTGGACCCTGAATATTCAAATGGTAATTCATTATTTACACATATTTCTACAAGTGTTTTGTCTTTGAACATACAGTATTCACTGAGTGGTTCATTTATGTTAAAACTGAAGAAATAAATGATTCTGAAATGGTGACTGATGATGGTTGAATTTTCATAGCATATTTGAATATAGAATGGTTTGCAACTTAATGTGCCTCAAAGGTTAAGACATTTCCAGAAGGGGAGACTAGATACATCTTTCAGGGTTCTGCTTTGACTTGGTCAGTAGATGCAGATTCGACACTAAAAGAAATTACCATGGGCCTCAGAGAAAACTACATTCCAAACACATTAGAAATATTTCATTAAGATGTGATGATTGGATGACTAACCCAGATACCATATCACTTTTTAGAAAAAAATATATAAGCAAAAGTAGCGTAAGAGAAGTAAAAAAAAAGTCTGGTAGTGCATTCCAGGCATTAACAACTCTGTTACTGAAGTCATATTTTCTGTAATCGAGTCTGGAGCGGTTTACTTTAAGTTTGTATCTATTGTATGCTCATGTATTCTTGTGGTTGAAGCTGAAGTAGTTATTGACAGGTAGGACATTGTAGCAGTTGATTTTATAAGCTATGCTTAGGTCATACCGAAGGCGGCGTAGTTCTAAATTTTCTAAACCCAGAATTTCAAGTCTGGTGTCATAGGGTATTTTGTTACAAGCAGAGGAGTGGAGGACTCCTCTTGTGAAATATTTCTGGACACACTCAATTGTATTAATGTCCGATATGTAGTGCGGGTTCCAGACAGATGAGCTGTATTCGGGAATTGGTCTAGCAAATGTTTTGTATGCTCTGGTTAGTAGTGTAATATTACCAGAGTAGAAGCTTTGCAAGATTAGGTTTACAACCCTTAATGCCTTTTTGGTGATGTTGTTACAGTGGGCTTTGACACTTAGATCATTTGATAAGAGTACTCCAAGGTCCTTGACAGAGTGAGGGTCATCTACAAGGTCATGTGAACTTAGCTTGTATTTAGTGTTCTGATTCTTTTTGCCAAAGTATAAGACAGAGTATTTGTTGGTTAAGATTTGGAGTTGCCAATTTTTTGACCATTCTGACACAAAGTCAGGGTCTTTTTGAAGGGTAGCAGCATTGTTGGTAGTGTTAAATAGTTTAACATCAATGGTGAAGAGAATGCAGATTCTTATAATATGATCACAAAGGTCATTTATGTATAGTATGAAGAGTGTTGGTCCTAGAACTCTGCCTTGGGGGACACCGCTATTAACAGGTGCAGGATTTGATCGGGCGCTCCCTATTTTGACCATTTGTTGTCTGTTTAACAGAAACGCAGTTATCCAATTATGGAGGGGTCCGGAGATGCTGTAGGATTTTAGTTTTAGAAGTAGTTTGTCATGTACCACTGAATCAAAGGCTTTACAGAAGCCTATGTAAATTGCATCTATAACTTTGCCCTGATCAAGATTTGTAGTCCATAGGTTTTTGCAGTATAGAAGTTATAGATTACAGGATATTTTTTTCTGAAACCAAATTGTTTATTAGAGAGTAGATTGATTATACGAATAACAAAAGAGTCTTAAAAAATAACCAATATGGCTACATTTCCTAAATTATACCACTTTCTGTCACATGGTTACTTAAGGATATATGCTTCGTACAACATGGCCATCCCAGCATCCAGCCTGTGTACTTATTTAATTGGTTAATATTTACTCAACATCATATTTTTGCAATAGAGTTGCATTTCTCATATCTTAAGAGTTGTTTGTAAAATGACTAAGGCTGCTTGCTTCTCCCAATGTGTGTTTCTGGCCTGTTGGACAATATTTTGTTAATACAGTGATACCTTTGTATACAGCTTGTGCATTGAGTACCAAACAAATGATGAATTCAGTGAGTTTCAAAGCAGCTGAATTCCAAGGTACCACTGCCTTAAATCCTAGTCAAATCCAATTCTTCAGATGCAAGAATTCCTGAAAGATTAAGTAATAATTTCTCAATTTTCTTAATGTCTAATAGGTACAGCCCTTTTCTATGTGCAATCCTCCATGCTCATCAGGTTGGAGCAAAATAAAAATAGAAGGAAAGCCCTTTTGCTGCTATGATTGCCTTAAATGTCCAGAAGGAAAAATTTCAAACAAGACAGGTAAGAGATCTAAAGCAGAGATTCCACTGCTAAGTATTTTGTGCAATGCCTTATATTACTCTATAATTATAAACAGTAGTTTACCATCTCTGTACAAATTTGTCCATAATTTATTTGTCCTAATTCATTTGTCCATAATTCTGGAGAGATGTTGATTACTTAGAAGTCTATTCGAATATCATGTCATCTTTTTTTACTTGGGAAAGATAAACGAGACCATAAAAATAAATATTTTTATCTATGGTTTCTATGAAAGTAAAGAGATTTCAAGATTGAGGGGAATGAACATACTATAATTTTGGGAATTGCAGTTCAGAAAGATTTAAAATAAATGGTAAAAGAGAGATCTCAGTTCGTTAAGCAATTTCTTGACAGTGTATTTTGGGAAACAAACAATAATTTAAATTTAGGTTATGTTTTTATGTATTCATCACATTTCTATACCGTCATCTGAATTAAGTGAATCTGCACAGCTTACACTGGAGAGATATATTCTCTCCACTCCTGTTCAACATTTATATGAAGCTACTGAATAAGATCATCCATCATCATGGACTGAGGTATCATCAATATGCTGATGATACTCAGCTGTATGACTCAGCCCGTGGTGAGTTAATTGATGCTGTGTCCTCCCTCTTTACTTTTTCTTTATTTTGGATTTATATACCGCCCTATTCCCGAAGGACTCAGGGCGGTGAACAGCCAAAAGATAAAACACACATAATAAAAAATTTAAAAAACAATGTAAAAACACATTAAATAATTTGGCCCAAACAAATTAAAACACCCCCATTGTTTTAAAACAAATTTAAAATAACAATTAAAAGGAAGTTAGGACAGGCCAGCCTGCTGAAATAAAAAGGTCTTGAGGGCATGGTGGAAAGTGCGTAAATCCGGGATCCTCCATATCTCTGGGGGGAGCTTGTTCCAAATGGCAGGCGCCCCCCCAGAGAAGGCTCTCCCCCTGGGGGCCGCCAGTCGACACTGTTTGACTGACAGCACCCTGAGGAGCCCCTCTCTATGGGAGCGTACTGGCCGGTGAGAGGCTATAGGTGGCAGAAGGCGGCCTCATAGATTACCCAGGTCCTAAGCCATGGAGCACTCTAAAGGCCTCTGAGAGTGCCTGGATGCTGTTAGGGGCTGGATGGGAAGGAATGGGTTGAAACAAAACCCTTGCAAGACCGAGTGGCTCTGGGTTTGGGGATCTTTGGCCTAGGGAGAATTTCCACCTTTGGTCTTGGGTGGGGTGGCACTAATCTAAACAGACCCTGTGCATAATCTGAGGGTTCTCTTGGACTTGCAACTCTTGCTCGAAGAGATGGTGGCAGTTGTGGCCAGGAGGGCCTTTGCGCAACTGCAGGTTGTGCACCGGTTATGGCCTTTCCTGGACCAACAATCTGTACTCACTGACACTCAAGCCCTAGTCAGTTCCTGTTTTGACTATTGCAATGTGCTCTACATGGGGCTGCCCTTGAAGAGCATCTAGAAGGTCCAGTTGGTGCTAAGTGCAGTGGCCCGCATGTTTTTGTGCCAACCTCAGTGTGCACATGTATTATCTCTCCTGCGGGAGCTTCATTGATTGCCAATTTGCTTCCGGGTGAAATTCAAGGTGCTGGTTGTCACCTTTAAAGCCCTTAATGGCTTGGAACCGGGTAATTTTAGGGACCGGTCACATCTACCCAACCCATCAGAGTAGGGAGGCAAGTAATGTTGTGGGTACCATCCCCTAGGGAGATACACCTCGTGGAACTCAGAAGAAGGGCCTTCTCCATGGTGGCTCCCTCTCTCTCTGGAACATCATTCCCCCAGAGATTAGAATGGCCCCCACTCTAACACTCTCCCGGAAGACATTGAAGATCTGGTTCTGCCAGCAGGTCTGGGGAACCCAGAGCGGGATGGAGCCCATTAAATGTTTAGTGTGATATATTGTCACTGGGGTGGGTGATGGGGGTTATTTTATTATATTATTTTTTGAATATATATTAATGTATTATATACATAAATAAATATCTTAGTATAACAGAATAAGGGACCTTGGAAAAACAAAATTTTGAAGGGACCTTGGAAAAACAAAATTTTAAAGAAGGGTTGCAGCATTAAAAGTTAAAATGTTGAAGGGACCGTGGAAAAACAAAATTTTAAAGAAGGGTTGCAGCATTAAAAGTTAAAATGTTAAGGTGAAAAGAATGCCCTCATGACACCAAGGGTTGCATATCAGTCTTCAACTTCCATGATAATGAAGACCAAGGACCCACCTCACATCCTTCTCCAGAGACTCAGGGCGGCTTACAATGCGTTAAGCAATAGCCTTCATACTTTTGTATATTTTATACAAAGTCAGTTTATTGCCCCCACAATCTGGGTCCTCATTTTACCTACCTTAGAAAGGATGGAAGGCTGAGTCAACCTTGAGCTTGGTGAGATTTGAACTTGCAGTAATTGCAGGCAGCTGATGTTAATAACAGCGCTTTAGTCTGCTTTAGTCTGCTGCGCTACCAGGGCTCCAACTTCCATGATGATGAAGACCAAGGACCGGCCTCACATCTGAGAGTAGGTGTTCCACAGAGTAGGAGAAGCAGCAGAAAAGGCAACTTGCCAGCCAAAATTCCTTAAATGACAGAATCTGCAATATTCCCTCCCTACCCGATTAGGTGGGATAGGATCATATAGTGGGGATGGCAGTTCTTCAAATAATCTGAGAAAGGGCTTGAATTGAATTCCCAGAAGCAATTGAGAAAAAAACGAAGTTTGTATAGCAGAAGTGTTATATGTTATATGTGGAACCCTAGGGGTGCCCAATATTGTTTGTGATGCTGCATTCTACATCAGCTACAGCCTCTTCAAGAGTAGTCCCATATAGATTGCATTGCAATAATCCATATGGGAGATGACCAAGATATGAGTGATAGAGAGTAGAGCTGAAAAGGCTACAACTAGTACATAAGAGCCATGATGGTGCAGTGGTTAGAATGCAGTATTGCAGGCTATTCTGCTGACTGCCAACTGCGAGCAATTTGGCAGTTCAACTCTCACTGGCTCAAGGTTGACTCAGCCTTCAATTCTTCTGAGGTCGGTAAAATGAGGACCCAGATTGTTGGCGGCAATATGCTGACTCTTAAAACTGCTTTTGTAGATAATAAAAAGATACAGAGAAAGCACTGAGTCATATAGCACCCCTTAGTTGGTGTTTCAAGCTGGACCCCTTTTCCCTTTGGAACTGATCAAAGAAGAAGGAGGTGAACCAGACCAGAACTGTTCTTTCTTCTCACAGTTCCCAAAACCATCTCAAAAGGATACCATGGTCAAGAAGAGCCAGGATGGATGTACTATCCCTATCCCATTCTCTCCAGACATCATCCAAAAGAATGACCAATACCATTTCCTTCCCATATCCAGGCCTGAAACTTGACTGAAAGCAGTCCAGATAATTCATTTAATCAAGGATCTCCTGGAGCTGCAGCACAATCATCTTCTCAACCACCTTCCCTAAAAAGGGCAGGTGGGAGACTGAACAAAAGTTATGAACTGTTTGTATCCAGTAATAACTTTCTGAGAAATGACACACATTTAATAGTGACTCTAGCTTGTCATTGTTCAGATTCATCCCTCGTTTTACTCCGGCAACTCTCTAGATGTCTCTTGACTCTTTTCAACCCTCTCAAATTTTCCATAAAGCACCGAGAATGCCTGGTTCAATGGGATGAAAAAAGTTGCATGGGCCTGACCCTCTTCAATTCTATCCAAGCTCTCTGCTAACTCTCTATTCCAGTAACAGTGAGGGATTTGGCAGGCCCATGCAGCAAATCCTATGAAACAACTCCCCAACTCACTTTGGAACCCCACTGGCCCCATTAATCACTGGAGCTGGACCAACTGAATGTATCTTGCAGAAGGGGTTAGCGTAGAAAAATCTCAAATTCACCAGGGCTTCATGGTCATCTCAAATTCACCAGGGCGGAGGGAAGGAAGGAAAGGAGGAAGGGAGGAAGGGAGAAAAGGAGGAAGCAAAGAAGGAAGATTTCAAATGGTCAGTCAGGAAAAGAAATATCTCTGAAGTGATGACCAATTTGGTAATGGGCTGTTGTCTATAACATTAAACACTTGACTGCAATAATATCTTTTTCAGATGCAGATGACTGTTTCCCATGTTCAGAAGATCAGTACCCAAACAAAGCTCACAAACTTTGCATTCCAAAATGCATCACATTTTTGTCTCATGAAGAGCCTCTGGGAATTAGCCTGACAGCTATTGCTTCCTTCTTTTCTTTCATCTCAGTTATGGTCCTGGGAATCTTCATTAAGCATCGGGACACCCCCATTGTCAAAGCCAACAACCGGAACCTCACCTACATTCTTCTCATTGCTCTCCTCCTTTCCTTCCTCTGCACTTTGCTCTTCATTGGGCAACCAGATCAGGTGAAATGTCTCATGCGACAAACTTCTTTTGGCATCATCTTCTCTGTAGCTCTTTCTTGTATATTGGGGAAAACAATCATAGTGGTCCTTGCTTTCATGGCCACCAAGCCCGGATCCAAAATGAGGAAATGGGTGGGGAAAAGGCTGGCCAACGCTATAGTTCTTTCATGCTCTTTGACACAATTCTCCATTTGTGCAGTGTGGTTGGCAATTTCACCCCCATTCCCAGATTCTGACATGCACTCCATGACTGAAGAAATTGTCCTAGAATGTAAAGAAGGTTCAACCACTATGTTTTATACTGTTCTTGCTTTTCTGGGATTCTTGACTGCTGTCAGCTTCTCAGTTGCCTTCCTAGCTAGGAAATTACCTGACAGCTTTAATGAAGCCAAATTTATCACCTTCAGCATGTTGGTCTTTTGTAGTGTCTGGATATCCTTTGTTCCCACCTATCTGAGCACCAAGGGAAAATACATGGTAGCTGTGGAGATCTTTTCCATTTTGGCTTCTGCAGCTGGATTACTGGGTTGCATCTTTTCCCCCAAATGTTACATTATTATTCTGAGGCCTGATTTGAACAGAAAGGAACAGCTAACAAAAAAATGAAACTGATTTATTTGGTCCAATATAAGTTCTCTAAATTGTGACAGAATCCTCATTTGCCTCATTAAAGGCCTACTGACCATCTTGAAGAACTGATTGAAAACTAGTTCTTTGGTTCTTTTAAACCAAAAATATGCAGTTGCGAAATACAACATTTTGAATTCAATCCTTATAGCATGTTTCCTATATAACTCTGGCAAAACTGAGTGGCTTTCGGTACAGGGAGCTCCAGGATTTGAGAATTTTTCATCCTTAGGACTGCATTATCTGTACCTGACACCTGTGCTTTGTTACTCAAGCCCTGGTTATCTCTCATCTGGACTACTGTATCTATATGAAGCTACCTTTGCGGTCTGCTCAAAAGCTTTAGTTGATGCATAGTGCAGAAGCAGCAGTGTAATCTTTGGGGCCTCTAGGGCAGTGGTTCTCAACCTGTGGGTCGGGACCCCTTTGGGGGTCGAACAACCCTTTCACAGGGGTCACCTAAGACCATCAGAAAACACATATTTTCAATGGTCAATGGAATAACTTTATGGTTGGGGGTCACCACAACATGACGAACTGTATTAAAGGGTCGCGGCATTAGGAAGGTTGAGACCCACTGCTCTAGGGTAACCCATCTCTATTCCAAAAACTTCACTGGCTACCAATGTGCTTCTGACTGCAGTTCAAGGTGTCAGTTATGACCATTAAAGTCCTAAACGGCATTGGTCCAGGCTATCTGATGAACTGCCTACTCTTGCCAGCAGAGAGGGCCTACTTTGGATCCCGTTGTTCAAAGAACTCTGCTTATCGGGATCCATAAGAAGAGCCTTCTCTGCTGCAGCACCTACCCTTTGAAACTTCTTACCATGTAAGGTAAGATCCACCCGTACCCTCCTGTCCAGTGCTGGGTTTCACTTTTTTTTACTACTGGTTCTGTGGGTTTGGCTTGGTGGGCGTGGCTTGGTGGGCATGGCAGGGAAGGATACTGTAAAATCTCCATTCCCACCCCACTCCAGGGGAAGGTTACTGCAAAATCCCCATTTCCTCCAGATCAGCTAGAACTTGAGAGGCAGAGAATAGATGGGGGTGGAGTCAGTCCGAATTTTTACTACCAGTTCTCCGAACTACCCAAAATTTCCATTACTGTTTCTCCAGAACTAGTCAGAACCTGCTGAAACCCATCTCTACTCCTGTCCTTTCACAAACGTTTTATGACATGACTCTGCCAATTGGCTTTGGGACCAAATGGGAGAGTTTCACACAGGAGGTAGATCAATGGCAGACTCCACCTTCCCACTGTATTATTTCCCTGTGTTCCTTTGCCATTGTTTATTTTATTATTTTACTTCTGTTTTGTTACATTCTTTTCATTTTCCTTCCATTTCATGATTGTAAGATGCCTAGAATATGCCCACAGCAATATAGGTGGCAAAGAAATGTAATAAATTAAAATGACATGTGATATTAAAATTAGAAATGGTGACTATAAAGAAGATATTTTCTGGAAAATTTGGAAACCATTTGTGGACTATGCGCTGGGAAAATTGGATGCTTCGGTACCTGTACCCCGAGAACGTGGATTTTGGCGATCATGAGGATATATCCGAAGAACCAAATCTTCCTTTCTTATGTATAGCACAGGGTGAAATATTGTATATGTTGTTTGTAACGTTAAAGTAATAAAAAATTATTAAAAAGAAAGAAAGAAATGTAATAAATAAGTAAGTAAATAAATAAGCCAGTAATTAAGTCTAGGTGGGTTTTGGTGACAAATAGAGAATTACACTTGCCGTATGAGATATTGAAGGCTGTCATAGAAAACTGAGACTATAGGAACATGAGGTGTGACATCCTAATGAAAAAAATAAAGGTAAGGAGGGAGGGGGAAGGTAAGTAGGAGGAAATGTGATAAAGTTTGAACTTCTTTTCTCATTTTGTTCTACTTTAAAAAACAATAATAGCCCCAAAATAAAGGGGAAAAGAGGAAATGGTTGAGAAATATGTAGATCACAGAAAAACTTTGGTGATTGGTTAACAACTAAAAGTGATCTCAGAGTAATGAAAAGAGGATATAAATACCAATAGTAATAGCACTTGGACTTATATCACAGTGCTTTCCAGCCCACTCTAAGCGGTTTACAGAGTAAACATATTCCCCACAACAATCTGGGTCCTCATTTTGCCCACCTTGGAGGGATAGAAGCAGGGGTGAAATGTAAAATTTGTTACTACCAGTTTTGTGGGCGTGGCTTGGTGGGGGGGGGGGTAATGTGACCAACTTTTTAAAAAAAAAAAATTTCAAAGCATTTTTTCTAATGCTTTGAAAAGCCTCTGCTGATCAGGCAACTAGCTGGGATTGTCAGAGAGGCTTTTTAAAAAATGCTTTGAAAAGCCTCTGACGATCCCAGCTGAGCCGTGCGATCATCAGAGGCTTTCTTTTTTTTTTACTTTTAAAATCATTTATTCATCGGAAGAGATTATAACAAAAATGCTTTTAAAAGTAAAAAAAAAAAAAACACAAGCCTCTGATGATCATGCAGCTCAACTGGGCATGGTGGGGTGTGTGTATGTGCAGATATTTTTGCTACTGGTTCTCTGAACCACCCGCCACCATCGCTACCAGATCGAGCGATCCGGTCCGAACCAGGATAATTTCCCCCAGGATGAAAGCTAGTGAGATTTGAATTGCCAAATTACAGGCAGCCAGCAGTCAGCAGAAGTAGCCTGCAGTACTGCACTCTAACCACTGTGCTACCATGGCTCAATAAATGTATTTGTTTGTAAGGTTAGGAATTGCATTTAAATATTGTAGCAGACTGACATCTACATAATAACACCTGCTTGTTAATATAATTTTCATTCAACAGATGCAACTCATTAAATAATAATAAGTAGTAAATACTTATTTACTCAGCTTAAGTGTGCATAAATATTTATATCTCAATCAGAATAGAGCTGGAAGAGACCTTGGAAGTCTTCTAGACCAGCTCCCTGCTCAAACAGGAGATCATATACTGTACCATTCCAGACAAGAGACTATACAGTTATAAAAAACTCCAGTGATGAAACACCCACAACTGCTGTCGGCAAGCTATTACATTGGTTAATTGTTCTCACTATTAGGAAGTTTCTCCTTAACTCCAGGTCGCTTCTCTCCTTGATTAGTTTCCATGCATTGTTTCTTGTCCTGCCTTCCGATGCGTTGGAAAATAAATTGACACACACACACACCCTTTGTGGCAAACTCTCAAATACTGGAATACTGCTACCATATTCCCCCTAATCCTTTTCTCTAGATTAGAGAACCCAAACCCAAGTCCTGCAACCAATTTTATGCTTCTTTATACAACAAACATTTAGCTTTTTAAACAACAAACCATTTCTTTGGCTGCTGCCACACACTGCTAGCACATATTTAAGTGATCATCCATTAGGACTCTAAGGTCATTCTAGTAGTTACTGTTTTCAGATTCACACAACCTATTTTAATAGTTGACAAGGAAAGGGAGGAGGAGGAGGAGGAGGAGGAGTTTAATTAATCATGACTGAAATCTCCATTTGATTTCAGCTGTTTTCTCAGTTGGAAGTTGAGAACAAACCTTTTTACTTTATTTTTTTTAAAAAAAATTAAACTTAAACTTAAACTGCACTGCACACCAGAACAACTAGACACAAGAACAGTTTTTTCCCGAATGCCATCACTCTGCTAAACAAATAATTCCCTCAACACTGTCAAATTATTTACTAAGTCTGCACTACGATTAATCTTGTCATCATTCCTATCACCCATCTCCTCCTGCTTATGACTGTATGACTGAAACCTTGTTGCTGGTATCCTTACCATTTATATTGACTGTTTCCTAATATGATTTCATTGCTTATTTGTACCCTATGACTATCATTAAGTGTTGTACCTTATGATTCTTGATGAGAGTATCTTTTCTTTTAAGTACACTGAGAGCATATGTATCAAGACAAATTCCTTTTGTGTCCAATCACACTTGGCCAATAAAAATTCTATTCTATTCTATTCTTCTATTAAACATTCCGTCTTCCATTAAACAGTGTGTCGTCTGTGTATAAATATATCTGTGCAATAACAAGCAAAATTTACAGTACTCATTACATTGATATTCATTCTCTAATCTTACAATAAAAATAATGAGCATAATACATCTATTCATTTCTCCCTCTTAACATATCATCTAATAAGAATATAATAATAATATTAAATATAATAATCTTAATTGTCATATTAGTAAGAATCATCATATTGTATGCTTCTCTATCTTAATATGTTTTCTATATTTCACTGATCTCCATTTATTTCTAATTTCTATTTTTTCCCCAACCATTCATAAAATAATTCCCATGTCATATAATATTCAGTTTGTCCTTTCTCCTTTAGAGCAAGGGTTAATATATTCATTTCTGCACATTCTAATATTTTCCTAATCATATTCTCATCAGTAGGGATCTCTCTCCTTTTCCAGTATTGTGCAAATACAATTCTATCTGCGGTTAATAAGTGTATAATTAAATGTGTATTCCCTTTAGCTTCAGGTAAAATCCCCAACAAAAATATTTCTGGTTTTAAGTCTATTATTATTATATTATTACTATTACTATTATTACTACTACTACTACTACTACTACTACTACTACTACTACTATTATTATTATTATTATTATTATTATTATTATTATTCATATTTCTATGCCGCCCAGTCTCCGAGGACTCTGGGCTGATGCCATCTATAAAACATCTTATACAGATTTTCTTTATATGCAGTTGACATTGTTAGTTGTCCCACAACTTCTGCCATTTATCTAATTCTATTGTATAATCAAAGTTTTTTTGCCCATGCTATCATTGTCTCCTTCACTTGTTCATCTTCCAGTATAATGACCAATAAGTAATTATACAGCTTTTTTATCAATCTTTCTTCTGTCCCTGTTAACATCTTATCTAATTCTCTTAATTCTTTAAAGAAACCATATTTAGCATCTTTCTCATATCTAGAATGTATCTGCACTTGTGAATACCATGCCATGTCGATGCCTTGATCACTCAGCTCTTGTTTAGTTTTAAATTTCACCTTTTTATTCAAAATATATTTATATCTAACAATATTTCCACTGTTAATGATGTTTGGATGGATCAGTGCTTCCACTGTTGAAAGCCAAACTGGTATCCTCAAATAACGTTCTCTAATTTTCTCCCATATTAACAATAGTGCATTCATTTTGTAATGTCTTTGAAAGTAACCATGACTCTTGTTTTTCTCATGCCACAAGAAGGCTTGCCAACCCAGTTGTAAATCATGGCCCTCCAGAGTCAATAGTCTGAGAAGAAAACTTTTTACATTTCTCATTTAGTTCTTTCCGTCCTCTGTCACTATCATTTTGTCCTTAATTCCAGGTTACAATACCCTGTAACCCTTGTGATACCCTGTGATACCCTGTGTATCCCGTTGGTTTGAGCATGTCTAAAAAAGATGTAACTCATAGAAATGATGGTAAATCTGTTGGCAGTAGGCAAACCTCTAAAACAGAATTGAGAAAATAAAAAAAAGATATATGTGTAAGTATTTCTAGGATTAGGGATTGAAATCTTTCAGCAGTTTTGACAATTCCCTAATATTATCTACTTGTCAATGTAAATTTCATAAAACAAATAACTAACACAACATACAATTATTTACAAGAGTAAATAATATACAGCAAAGGGCAAACCAGGTGGCTTTCCTGTATCTCTCATAAATCAATTAAAGCCCCCCCAAAGCATCAAAAGTAAATCAAAAGGCCCAGCATATACAACATATAGTGTAAGGACTGTAACAGGCCCTTTGTAGGACAAAAGTCAGAAGACTACTAGAGAGCATCCATGAACACCAACAACCAATCATCATCAGAAGACATGATGGAAGTGCCTTAATCTCCATGCTAATTTCTATGTCAAAACACATGGAATGTCTTAACCATAGTTTCAGCTGGGAAACCATACTTTCAACTGAGAATCAGGGACCAAACGAGTCCAAAAATGCATATAAAGGTAACAACAATTATATATCATTCCAAAGAGACAATCAAAAAGCCAAAAAGAAAACAAACATTTTAAAACACCGCATCACTGGCAATCAACAGAAAGATTAATGCTAGACCAACAATCAGGTAAACAAGTCCAATCAAGAAACTAGTAATGCTGTCAAACAAGCTAACAGTGAACAACAGCCCAATTAAGGAACCATGAAAATCTCACTGACAAGGCAAGCCACCATACACAATGAGAGCAAACCCCACTCCTTTGTAGTACAGATGATGTTATCTACTAATCCAATGAAAAATCTGCAAGAAAGCAAACAAGCTCAGCGAGCACTAAGGTCCAGACAGTTCAACCCTTAGCTACAAATATTTTCTTTTACTGAAATAGCAAAGTTTGGAAAAAATCTATGTATGTATAGTACATTTATATTTATTTATGTGTATGTATATAAACATAGGTGGGGACATGGTGGCTCGGTGGCTAAGACACTGAGTTTGTCGATTGAATCCCTAGTGCCATATAACGGTGTGAGCTCCTATTACTTGTCCCAGCTTCTGCCAACCTAAAAAGCACGAAGAAAATGCAAGCAGAAAAATAGGGACCACTTTGGTGGGAAGGTAACAGCGTTCTGGGTGCCTTTGGTGTTTAGTCATGCGAGCCACAGAGACATCTTTGGACATAGCTGGCTCTTTGGCTTTGAAACGGAGATGAGCACCATCACCTAGAGTCGGGAATGATTAGCACATATGTGCAAGGGGAACCTTTACTTTTTATATACACATAAAGTGTATGGGCCTCTCTCTCTCTCCTCACCCCTCTCCCTCTCTCTCTCCCTCTATCTCAAGTTGGGCTTCACTCAAGGACCCATATAGAAGAGGAGGAAATGCCCCAAATGTGCCAATAGTTATTCTACTTCTGTTACTGATTTCCCCAAGGGGGAAAACCTCCATTGAAGAATTATGTATGCAGTGCTAATGCTAATATTATAAGTGTGACACAAATAAGCACATTGGTGACCAACTGGCATATCAAACAAAATTCAGACAGTACCAGTATTTTGATTAATTGTATTATTTTTAAAATATCTGAAGAGAATGATGCTTCTTAACAGTGAGATCCAAATTTCATTTAATGCAATTTAATTTGATTTACTTTGTTGTTTAATTAATCATGACTGAAATTTCCATTTGAATTCAGCTGTAAATTTCCTTTAGAAGCCAACTGCAGTTCCAGGAGAACAAAACTTTTTACATTTCTCATTGAGTTCTTTCTGTCCCCGTCACTATAATTTTGTCCTTAATTGCAGGTTACAATACCCTGTGAATCACAAGTTGGTTTGTTCATCTGAGCATGTCTAGACCTGTACAATCATTATCAATTGTGCATTCTTATTTTCAATCTCTAAGGAGTTACAGAAAATATTAAAAGTAATATATTTCCCCTGCAATAAAGATGCAATATTCTTTTTTTTCCAAGGGTACAGCTAGAGGACCAAGTCCTGTCATTCTGATTTTTTAAAAAGTAAATCTCTACTTTAAAGCAGCCTCATGGAACACTGTATCTCTAGTCTGTCCTATTTCAAATGCCTAATTCTCAGGAAGTGAACAGATGGATGAGAGATAAATTGTTGTACAAAATGATATTATTCCTTGCAATAGCAATATTGTCCTTCCTTGTAGAAGCTGATACAACCCTTGCTAAATGTTCTGTAGGAAATCAGCCTTTCATTAAGCACAAGCGATATCATTCAGAAGATTTGGTCATTGCAGGCATTTCTTATCAAATGTACATGGTATCTGATGAAATAACATTCAGAAGAAATACATCAGATGAACTGTTTGGTGATTTAATGTATGGAATTCCTGTTTTTCAGTAATGCAAATACACAAAATAGTTAAAGCCTGTGACATGATTGAATTAGGATGGATGATGAATGTTAAATTGCCTATCCTGCACTATTATTTCTCAATAATATTGCTTTAATTTCCATCTGTTACACAAGTTATTTTCCAATGTGTTTTTATTTCTATGGCTTTGGTACCATTCTAGCAGGTATCAGTTTAATTTTTATACACTTTTTTCATATCTCTATGACTTGATGAAGTACACATGACATAAATGCCTGCAGAGCATTGCTTCATACCAGTGATATGTTAAGATGTGCATGATTGCAGTTAGTCCTACATGCAAATATTATATCAAATATTCCTCAGAAATTTCCAGTGTATTGAATAAGTAAATTAGAAAATTAGGGGAGGGAGTAAAATTAAATATAGACCTCCATATTAAGGGATAAAAACCCACTAATTATTGATGTTTATTACATTTTGCAATTGGGCTGCCTGAATGCCTATGGATTGATATATTGCTTAGACCTCTTTCTTGAAATATTAAACAAATGGTTTCTTTGATGCTAGTGCTTCCACCTGTATCAGTCCTTGTGCCTGCACAATCTAAACTTGTGTGATACAATTAGAATGCAGCCAATTCCAGATTTGGCTACAGATGTTGTAAAACTCATTTCAGATATTATATGCACAACTACCAGCACATCTTGGCTTTGGAATTTGCAATCAAAGAAATCAATGAGAATTCCAGGATCTTGCAAAACATCACCCTCGGTATCCATATCTCCAATAGCTATTACCTGCCAAAATGGATTTATCTGGCTTCCATGGAGCTTCTCTCTACAAAGGGAAGGTTCATCCCCAACTACAAATGTGACCTCAAGGACAATGTAATATCTGTGATTGCAGGACATAATGCTTTCATTGCTCAGTTCATGTCAAACATTCTGAGCAAATATAAGATCCCACAGGTAAGAGCCATCCCATAAAGAAAGGAGTCAAATCTAAATACAGTATTTCTTGCTTGATTTAGTTTAATTTCTATTCCAAATTTTTATCTTTATGAATCTATTAGTGTCAGAAACATTCAAAACAAAGGGATAACCAACATCGCCTCATATCGTGTTTTGGGAAAAATCACAATCATGCTAAACATCCAAATATATTTCATCCAGTGTGGGACAGAGAGGAATGATTCAAAATGCTAGAAAGTTGCATATAGCTAATCTATGGGGTAAATCATGTCATGGAAACATGTGTAAACATAGCATAATCCGGAGGTTCATATTCATTCTTGCAGTTCTTACATTTCTGGAGCTTTGTTTATTAAAACAAAAAGAAACAACTATCATAGAAATTATATTGGAACATGCAAATAGTAATCAATTCTGCCCTTGCCTGGAGAACATTCATATTTAAATAAGATCCTTAAAATAGACATAAGTAATTTGGAAGTATATACTCTAATTTCTTCTTTTTTTCTTAGCTCATATATGGTTCTACTGCAGAGATAGATGACAACATACAAGCCGCTTTCTTCCGTCAATTATTTCCAAATGAAGACCTTCAAATTATGGGGCTGGTCCAATTGTTGCTTCACTTCCAGTGGAAATGGATTGGGCTCATTGTCCCAAACCCTGAAAACGGGAAGAGGTTCATACAGAATAGGCTTGATATATTTTCTAAGAATGGCATCTGTTTTGATTTCATAGAAGAATTGTCAAAGAACTCTGTTACCAATGATATTGAAATTCAACTGAATGGTTATGTTTTGCTGTATAAGGCTATTATGAAAAGTACTACCAACGTTGTAATCACATATGGTGAAAATCAGAACATGGCTATTCTTAGAATGTTGTCATTTATTTCAGAATATGAAGACACACAAATGAAGAGAAAAGATAAAGTTTGGGTCATGCCAGCACAGATGGAATTCACATCAATCTCCTTTGTAAGATATAGGGCCGTGGATTTCATCCATGGTGCCCTGTCGTTCACAGTTTCCTCAAAGGAAATATTAGGGTTTAAGAAATTTGTTCAGATGAGAAAGCCTTCTTCAGAAGAAGAGGACAGTTTGACAAGAGTGTTTTGGGAAAATGCATTTGAATGTTCTTTCCCAAATGCTGGGTTAGATGAGGACAGTGACAATCAATGCACTGGTGAGGAGTCACTGGAGACCCTTCCTGACTCTGTGATTGAATCTAGTATTACTGGGCATAGTTATAGCATTTACAATGCTGTCTATGCAGTGGCCCATGCTTTGCAAGCTATGCTTTCATCTAAGAGCAGAAAAAGAAGAAATGCTTGGGAACTCAGTCAAGAGTCGTGGCAGGTAAAAACGACATGAATGAAAATATATTATATATTTATATAAGGACCAGTCATATAAATGTTCAGCTATTACTGTATTTTGGAGTTGTATAACTAATAAAAGTATTCTGAAGCTGAACTAACTCATAAGTGATATGTGGGAACTTAAGTAATAATTCCAGAGAACGCTAAACACGGGGTGCAACAATGCACAATGAGAAGGAGGCAATGTCAAATATTAATTCAAGAGGAGTTTTAGAAGGAATGTGGGGTAAATCAGTTTCCAAATGAATGGGACTGTTCAATAGGATATAAGGAATGTGTCCTTGTATCCCACAGTGGTTTCTGATAGTTCTATCAAAACATTTCACTAGGAACCCCTGAATCATATGATGCAAATGCTTCTTCTAAGACCATTGTTTTCTTTAAATTACAGGAGAGTTTGAAGTAACTTGAGATCTGTTGAGTATTGAATGGCAGATTTGAACGGACCAATCAGGGACAAGAGCGGGAAATTCATAGGACCATCAGTGGCTGAAGCCACGGACAGCACCTAGCTATAAAAGGAGCTGCCGCAGCTGGGATTGCAATTTACAGAGCTAATAAAAGTGTTGGAGTTCACTACGTGTCCTGTCCTTTCTTGCACCCATGATCTAACACTGGCAATGTAGGTGGGATCCTAGGACAGAGAATGAGGCACTGAAACCTCCACTGCAATCACAGCCAACCAATCAATGGCCACGACACTCAGTCAGATCATTGGCTACCACAATGCCTTCAATCAGCCCACCTGCACCATTCAACCCGGCTTGAGAAGACTGGGGATCGTACATGGAGAGGTTCCATTTGTACATTGAAGGAAATGACCTCCTAAGTCTATCGGAGCAGAGAAAGAGACCAATTTTTCTCACACACTGTGGAACCACGGTATTTAAAATGGCAAAAGTGCTCATGGCTCCCACAGAATTGAGAACAATGACCTGGATGGATCTGCAGAACATCCTCAAGGCGCACTATGCCCCACAAGCATCATCCCTGGTAAGAAGACACGAATTTTACCGGAGGGACCAGAAAGAGGGTGAATCAATCAGTGCATTCGTTTCAACCTTGAGGGAAATAGCAGCAGCCTGCGATTTCCTAAACTTAGAAGAGGCCATGCGGGACCGACTAGTGTTGGGACTAAGTGATCTTACATTACAAAGCAGACTACTAGCCAAGCCTCAGATAACTTTCAAAGAGGCCCTAGAAGAAGCCATAGCATCAGAGGTAACCCAGAAGTTGGCAGCCGCGATGAAGAAAGTCAATAAAGGACCACAAGGGAAGGAGGAATCCGGGGTCCATTATGAGGATGTACAAACAGAGTCGGAAGAAGAAGAGGAGGATGAGGTCCATCACCTTCAAACCAACCGGAGAGGCAAGCCACGAAGCAAAGGGAAGCTAGAATTCCAGTGCGCAGGCTGCGAAGGAAATCACTCCAGGGCAGAGTGCAGATTCCGTGATGCCATATGCCAACGGTGCGACCAGAAATGGCACATAGTGAGACCCTGCAGAGCATCTCAGCCAGCCACCCGAAGAAGCCACTAGAACTGCCTACCAAGCCCACCACCATCCAACCGAGCATTCAAGCCGACTGGAAAGAAACAGCCATTTGGAAGAAACCGCAGAAATGAGGATTCCGGATCAGAGCGAGGCAAAACCCGCCAAATATTAATAGTGGGTCGTGCGAGCACGGAAGAGCCAACAAGATGGCGGCGAGCATACTCCTTGAGGGGAGACCCTGCAAAATGGAGGTAGACTCGGGGTCCTGCCTATCTATGGTCTCCTGAACAACGATTCAACAATTAGTTCTAGGCATCAAGACAAATGCTCTCAAACAACAACGACTAACCCTCGTAGACTACCAGGGAAACCGAATCCCAATAGTTGGCACAGGGAAATTCAACGTTGCCTACAAAAACTTCCAAGCAAAGTTACCTCTTGTGAACTGGGACAGACCCAGCCTATTGGGCCTGGAGTGGTTCGAGCCATTAGGACTGGCGGTAACAGGCATCGACCACATTGGCGACAGCGGCTGGGAAGAAGACCTGATGGCTGAATTCGCAGAACTATTCAACGGCAAATTAGGCAAGTACGCGAGGTCCCCAATATCCTTTAATCTAGACCCCCAAGTTGCCCCTGTCCGGATCAAGCCCAGAAGAGTCCCCTTTGCTCTAAGGCCCAAAATAGATGAGCAAATAGACAAGCTTGTTCCTTAAGGAGTATTAGAGCCCATAGACCATGTGAAATGGGAAACACCCATCGTCACCCCAGTTAAACCAGATGGGTCGGTACGCATCTGTGGTGACTATAAAAGTACCATGAATAAGGCCCTGCAGCAGAGCGCTTACCCGGTACCAGTGGTGCAACATCTGCTCCATTCGCTGGGCTGAAGGAAGATATTCGCCAAACTAGACCTAGCACAGGCATATCAGCAACTCCCTGTGGATGATGCCACAGCCGAAGCCCAAACAATCGTAATGCACAGGGGTGCGTTCAAGTACAAGCGGTTACAATTTGGAGTCAGTGTAGCCCCAGGATTGTTCCAAAGCCTGATGGAACGATTACTACAAGGAATTGAGGGAGTTGTTCCATATTTCAATGATGTGCTCATCTCAACAAAGAATTTAGACCAGCTGAAGCAACACCTCAGAGAAGTGCTATCTAGATTCAGAGAAGTGGGTCTCAAAGTAAAAAAGAATAAATGCAACCTGGCAGAAAAGCGAGTAGAATTCCTGGGGTATTTAATTGATGAATCCGGAATAAGACCCACACCTGGGAAACTGAGGGCAATTAAGGAGGCGCCAACACCAAAAAACAAAACAGAACTACAGGCTTTCTTAGGCTTACTGAACTTTCATAATATCTTTCTACCATAGAAAACCACAACTGCTGAACCGCTCCACCGGCTGCTGAATAAGACAACGGAATGGAAGTGGGGGAAGAAAGAAGAAACGGCTTTTAGAGAAATAAAAAAACTATTAACATCAGACAGAATATTAGTTCAGTACAGAGGAACACGGCCAATCCGGCTGACGTGCGACGCATCACCCTTCAGCATTGGAGCTATACTGAGCCATTGCATGCCAAATGGAAAAGAGGCCTCAACAGCATTCTACTCCAGAATGTTGTCCAAGCCAGAGAGGAACTACAGCCAGCTAGATAAAGAGGCACTAGCTGCAGTAGCCGGAATTAAAAGATTTCACGAATATTTGTACGGCCGGAGATTCGAACTCATCACTGACCACAAACCATTACTGGGCATCATCATAGGAGACAAACCCACACCCCCCATCCTATCACCAAGAATGCTGCACTGGATAGAGTTCTTAACAGCCTACGAATACCAGCTGAAATACAAGCCCGGAAAAACAATTGACCACGCTGACGCTCTCAGCAGATGCCCGCTTCTGGAAATAGATTACTATTATTATTATTATTATTATTATTATTATTATTATTATTGTTGTTGTTGTTGTTGTTGTTGTTGTTGTTGTTGTTGTTGTTAATAATAATAATAATAATAATAATAATAATAATAATAATAATAATAATTTAATTTGTATACTGCCCTTCTCCCAGAAGGGACTCAGGGCAGTGAACAGCCAAAATTAAAAAACATACAAATACAAAAGTTAAGATAATTAAAAAGAATTAAATCACTAGCTTCCCAATTTAAAACCCCCAAATCTATAAAATTTAAAATCCCAATTTAAAAAACCATTTAGGCTAGGCCGGTTTGATGGAATAAAAACGTCTTCAGGGCTCAAGGATCCGGGATCAATCGTATTCCAGGAGGCAGCTCATTCCACAGGGCGGGTGCCCCCACAGAGAAGGCTCTCCCCCTGGGGGCCGCCAGCCGACATTGCCTGACCGACGGCACCCTGAGGATGCCCTCTCTGTGAGACCGTATTGGCCGGTGGAAGGTTATTGGTAGCAGCAGGTGGTCTTGCAAATACCCTGGCCCTAGATCCAGCCCCAGTATCAATCACACTACTCATCAAAACCATCGAAACCATGGAAAGCGCTCAAATCTCCACTGCAGACATTGCGAGAGCCACCGCGAAAGACAAAACCCTGGCGCGCATTTTAAATTGGGTTTGGAAAGGCTGGCCGGAAACAAACGTGGACACAGAATTTCAACCCTTCAAATCCAGGCAAACCGAGCTGTCAGGACTAAAGGGGTGCCTTTTGTGGGGGGACAGAGTCATAATTCCTAAAGTTCTGAGGCAAAACATTCTGAGCTAATTACATGAGGAGCACCCGGGAATAGTGAAGATGAAAGCTTTAGCAAGAAGTTATGTATGGTGGCCCAGGATGGATAAGGAAATAGAGACCTGGGTAGCAACATGCACACCCTGCCAAGAATCACGGCCGGCACCACACACTGCCCCCACACACGATTGGGAGAACCCAGGAACACCCTGGGCAAGGATACACATAGACTTTGCAGGGCCATGCCAGGGCAACATGTTCTTGATCTTAGTTGATGCATTTTCAAAATGGTTAAAAGTATTCCTGATGCTGTCGACAACCACGGAAGCCGTTATCAAAACATTGAGAAGACTGTTTGCAATACACGGTTTTCCAGACATGCTAGTATCAGATAACGGGCCCCAATTCACCGCCAACGCTTTCGAGATGTTCCTACCCAACCAGGGGGTCCGACACGCACTATCAGCACCGGGAAAGCCGTCGACTAATAGGCTTGCAGAACAAATGGTGAGAACGACCAAAGAAACGTTGGCATGGCTGGGACCCGGGGACATGCAAGCTAAGATAGACAAGCTGCTCACAATTCAGCACATCACACCGGGCGCATCCACCCACCAGAGCTGGCGGAACTGCTGATGGGAAGAAAACTGTGGTCCCCATTAGACAATATAGCCCGGAGAAACCCATGGACTCCACAAGCAAGGTCCGGAAATTCCAAGTGGGGGACAAACTTTATGCAAAAAACTTCAGCGGCAACCCCTTCTGGATACCGGAAGAAATAACACAAATAACAGGACCTTTGTCATACAGATTGCAGACCGAGGATGGCTGACATTGGAAATTTTATAATTTTATAATTTTTATAAAGGAAGAATGCAAATAATTACTTTGGAAACAGATGCAGTGTTATACTTACATGAACTTGGATTGATTGTAAAGTATGAGGACATAACAGAGATAAAAGATCAAATGCTCAAGATGGGTGGAACATATGCAAAAACATCAACACCAGAAGAAAAAGGGGCTGCTGGAGGACAAGACCCTAAAGGATTAAAGCGGAAGGAAATCTCACCTGCGATGGTTGAACAAAAGAAAAGTCGTGATGATATAATGGGAGATGGAGCGGATAAGAAATTGAAGGATCTTGAAAAAGAATTGCAGGAAGCTGAGTGTGGGGAGAAGTTACCACCCTTTTCTCTGAGAGATGAATTTAGGTAGACTACCCGAAAGAAGTGACCCGGCCATTAGCACGTCCCCTCTCCCCCACTCTCTTTATAGAGGCGGAAACCAATTGAGGATGTGGGGGACGAAGATTGTTTGTTATTTAATGTTTGATGTGTCTTTTGCCCCTTTTAATTTTTTTTTCTTTTATGTTGAATGTTGTTTGGAATGTGGGAGATTAGTGCTGGGATCTGGGCACAGAAAGGAAGAGGAGGGGAAAGGATTTAAAAAGTTACAGTTTAAATGGGTTTAATAAAAATAATGACATGGAATGTGAAGGGTACAGGGAATCAGATCAAAAGAAGATGATTGGAACTTAAAATTAAAAGAGATCTACCAGATATATTATTTTTGCAAGAAACCCATCAGAAATCTGAAGGCTCAAATAAAATGTATATAAAGGGTATGCAAATTTATGAAAAATCTTTTGGAACTTCAAAAGCTAGAGGAGTTGCAACATTGATATCAGATAGGGTATATTTTGAAAAAGAACAAGTAATCGTGGATGAAGAAGGAAGATATGTAATAATTGTGGGAAATATTAATGAGGAAAAAGTGACACTGGTTAATTTATATCTACCGAATGAGAAGCAAAAAGAATTTCTTGAAAAAATAACTAAAATTTTGGAAAGTGAAAGTGTAGGGAAAGTAATTGTGGCTGGGGATTTTAATTTAATTAGAGATAAAATAGATAGTACTAACCCCACTCGTTGTGGAGGAGCAAATAAAATGGGGACCTTAAATAAATGGATGTTTCGAAACGGCGTGGTGGGTGCTTGGAGAGAAGTGAAAGGAACTGAAAGAGTGTATCTTAGTTTCTAAAGACTTGTTGAATAATGTGGATAAGATAGATGTGGGAATTTTTAAGGATTCTGATCATGCAGAAATTACGATGGAAATAGATTTTAATTTTGAGAAAAAAGGAAGTTGTTGGAGATATGATGAAAAACTGTATAAAAATGAGGAGGATAAAAAATGGATATTTAAAAAATGGGAAGAATGTTGGCGATTGAATGATAATGGAGAGGTTAAATCTGAAATTGTTTGGGATGTGATGAAAGCAGTGTTTAGAGGGGAAAGTATCAAGTTATCAAGCAGAAAATATAAAAATTATAAAAATAAAATTGAAAAAGATAAAAGCCAGATTAAGGAATTGGAGAATCAATTTTTGCTTACTAAAGAAAAATTTTTTTTGGAGGAACTAAATTTGCTAAAAAATAAATTGATAGAAGAAGATATAGAATTGGTAAAAAAGAATATGAGATATTTAAATAGGAATTTTTTTGAATTTAGCAATAAAAACTCTAAGTTATTGGCAAGGATGGCGAAAAATAAAAGAGAGAAGAGAGAAATTGGAGCCTTGATAGATGATAAGGGTATAAGATGCTATAAAAAATTAGAAAAATGCGAAGTGTTCAGGAATTTTTTTCAAAATTTATATTCGAAAAAATTAATTGATCGGGAAAAACTGAGAAGTTATTTAGAAAAACATGTTGTGAAAATTGACCAAACATATAAAGACTTGATGGAAGAAGATATAACACAAGATGAGATTAATGGAGTAATACAAAAAATAAAATTAGGGAAAGCTCCAGGTGAAGATGGATTACCTGCTGAGTTTTATAAAGAATTTAAGGAAATAATAATACCAAAATTGCAAAAACTATTTAACGGAATTTTATATGGTGGAGAAGTTCCGTTGTCATGGAATAGAAAGGTGATATCTATAATCCCTAAACCAGATAAAGACTTAGAAAGGATTGAGCCTATCGGCCTATCTCCTTAATTAATCAAGATGCAAAGATATTTACCGCCATTATAAGTAATAGATTAAGTAGATTTATAGATAGATATATAAGTTATAACCAAGTAGGCTTTGTGAAGGGTAGATACATGAATGATATTGTCAGAAGAGTATTAAATATTATAGATGTTGCTGAATATAATGCTGATAAAATAGGTATAGTATCATTAGATATTTTTAAAGCTTTTGACTCTGTACAATGGGAAACTATTAAAACAATTGTTGAGGTACTAGATTTTGGTAATAAGTTTATACATGTTATTTCAAAACTGTATCAAAAAAGTAGTGCAAGAGTGAAGGTGAACGGAAGGCTGACAGAAGAGATAAGATTGGAAGCAGGTACGAGACAAGGATGTCCCCTGTCTCCACATTATTTTTATTAGTTATGGAAATTTTGACTAAAATGATAGAAAAAGATGAAGAATTGGAAGGGTATAAGGGATATAAGATAAATCTGTATGCGGATGATACTTTGATTATTTTGAAAGGTATAGAGAAAGATTTGAAAAAGATACATAAGCATTTGGAAGAATTTGAGGAAATGACAGGTTTGAAAATAAATTGGTCAAAATCTGAACTATTAATGAATAATAATGGTAAGGAGTGGGAGAATATGCAAGAACAACTTGGGATAAGGATTAAAAAAACATTGAAATATTTGGGCATAACACTTTCACTCAAAGTTAAAGAAATGAAAAAACTAAATTATGATGTGGTGATGAATGAAATTGAGAAAAAGATAGATAAATATAAAATGATAAAGTTGTCTTGGTTTGGTAGAATTGCAATGTGTAAGATGATGTTGTTGCCAAAGTTTAATTTTTTATTTGAGATGTTACCGTTAAACTTGACAGAGAAAGATATTGAAGGATATCAGAAGAAATTGGATAAATTTTGCAATAGTGGGAAAAGACCTAGATTAGTGAAGAAAATGTGGTATCAAAATCAAAAGGAAGGTGGATTAGGAATCCCCAAACTACTCAATTATTATTGGGCTTATGCTATTCGGACTGTGGTAAAAATATTTAAAGGTGAAGATAGTCATTGGAGAGATTTAGAATTAAAAGACATCAAGAGATTTGGCTCAACATGGTTTTTAGATAAAGCAAAATCAAAATGTGTAATTAATAGCTATTGGTTAAAGGGACTGAGTAAAATTTGGAATAAATTTGTTAAAATTTTAATTCCAGATATAATTTTCTTAGGGAAGACAATTGAAAATTGGCCGATTAAAACTAATATAAATTGTGATAGGGTAATGGAAGATGAAAATATACAAACTATAATAGATTGGTTAAAAACTTCAGAAAATGAAAGGAGGAAAAAAGAAATCATTGAAAAATTGGGTTTAGGCTGGTTTGAAAAAGTACAGATAGAAAAATGGACTAAGAAGGTAAGGGACAATTGTTCAATAAGTAGAAGTAAAACTGAATTTGAACATTTAGTATTCCAAATTATGAAAGATGAAATTGGGCTAAAGGGACTCGTTAGTAAGATATATAAGATTATAAATTTTGATGGAAAACCACAAAGGGTGATGAAGATGAATTGGGAAAAAGAACTTAATATTAAAATATCAGATTTAGATTGGAATGTGAATTGGAAGAGTAGAATTATGAAGACTTTATCTGTAAGGATTAAAGAGCATAATTATAAGGTTGTTTGGAAATGGTATTTGACTCCATTAAGATTGTCATTGATGGATAACAAAATTAGTAAACAATGTTGGAGATGTGATATGGAATTAGGGACTTATGAACATATGTGGTACAAATGTGATAAAGTTAAAAAGTTTTGGCAACAATTGGAGGAAATGATATTTGAAATGATGGGGAAAGTAATAATATTGAGACCAGAAACTATATTACTGTTGATAATTAAGGAAATAGAACCAACAAAATATGAGAAAGAATTGATTAGAATTATGATTATAATGGGTAGAATTATAATAGCCAGATATTGGAAATTAGATGTGAATTTTAGAATAGAAGAATGGTATTGTGAAATGTGGAAATTAGCTCTAAACGATAAAATGACATGTGATATTAAAATTAGAAATGGTGACTATAAAGAAGATATTTTCTGGAAAATTTGGAAACCATTCGTGGACTATGCGCTGGGAAAATTGGATGCTTCGGTACCTGTACCCCAAGAACGTGGATTTTGACGATCATGAGGATATATCCGAAGAACCAGATCTTCCTTTCTTATGTATAGCACAGGGTGAAGTATTGTATATGTTGTTTGTAATGTTAGTAATTAAAAATAAATAAATAAATAAATAAATATTTAAAAAAAAGGAAATGCCACATCGATCATCTCAGAGGCAGAATAAGAAGGAGCGAACTCGGCCCACCAGACAGAGACCACCACCCCACCACAAGCACAAGCACCAAACACCATGGAAAGGAACTCAAACCTGTCCAGAGGCAGCGGACACATATCTGGAGTCCAGAAGAAGGAGCAGACCGTCAGCAATAACCCAACATGTCGTCCGGGGGAGGAGGGGAGTAACACCCAGGAAAATAATTCCACACCGGCAGGCGAGTTCGAGAGAGTTCCAAAGGTGGGGCCAGCAAAGCCACGGAACTTGACCTCTCACTCCAGGAATGCTGAAACGACTGAACTGCGCAGATCAAGTCGTGAGTCGAGACGACCCGCCTACCTGCGTGACTACGTCGCCTAGGGACTCCAGGATTGGTTATGCTAACTAGAGGGGAGGGGTGTTGAGTATTGAATGGCAGATTTGAACTGACCAATCAGGGACAAGAGTGGGAAATTCATAGGACCGTCAGTGGCTGAAGCCGTGGACAGCTCCTAGCTATAAAAGGAGCTGCCGCGGCTGGGATTGCAATTTACGGACCTAATAAAAGTGTTGGAGTTCACTACGTGTCCTGTCCTTTCTTGAACCCACGATCTAACAAGATCTGTTATGTAATTACTTATGAATCATTTTTGCCCTCCTTTTTGAAAATAAGCTCTTTGCAGTAGTTCCCTCTACTAGTTTCTGGATGGAATTTTTTTCAGTGTCCTAAATTAACAATGAATACTGTAATTATCTTTCATTATTTGCTTGGGTTCTGAGTTTTGATTCCACAGTGAGGAGAAGATTGTGACAGGAAGGAAGGAAGGAAGGAAGGAAGGAAGGAAGGAAGGGAGGGAGGGAGGGAGGGAGGGAGGGCATTGAGCTGCAGTGAGTCTAGATTATTTGTTTGGGGTACTGCATTTTGATTCCACGGTGAAGAGAAGAGTATGAGATAAATAAGAAAAAAAGAAAGGATGGCATTGAAGAGCAATCAATAGACAAACTACAATTTTTTTGTTGGCTCTTCATAGATCAAATGCTCACAATATTTTAGTACACCAGAGCATGTGAGAAACAGCAAGTAACCAGGGTGCCATTAAGAATCAACATTATTAGTCCAACTGACATAGATTATAATATTGCTTCCCACATGCATGGGAATAATAAAAGAATTCTAAATATGTAAATGATTTTTCAGAAAGATGCAAAAGTCATTAGAAGGACTGTTAAGAAAAAGTAAATGCCAATTTAGTCCCGGGAAAGAAGAGAGATTGTGAGAGAGAAGCAAATTCCTGCAGGTATTCAAGTTTCTGTTATCATACCCCATAACAATAAATATTTCTCATGTTATATCTGCTGATTGGTCTTTCTTAAAAGATTAACACCTAATTTATGAAAGAGCCTTCATTCATACTTGCTCATTCTTCCAATTGTTATAAATTTCTTTTAATGGTTTCCATTTAGTTTCATTGGTATCTGAAAGCTGTTTCATTTAACAACAGTGCTGGAGAAATGGTTTCCTTTGACAAAAGAGGAGAACTAGCAACTGGATTTGATGTTATCAACTGGGTCACCTTCCCCAACCAATCATTTCATCGAATCAAAATTGGAAACATAGCTCCAGTGACTGCCCCTGAAAATCTTCTTACTATTTTTGCAGAGGAGATTGTCTGGCCCACCATGTTTAATCAGGTAGTTTTGGCACCAATATTAAACCATGGTGAATAATTTATTTTATTTTTACCTACTGCTTCAATGCTCAGAAAGTACTTTCAGGAATTACAGGCATAAAATGACTCTTTTCTCAAAGTGACTCGTGAACTTGATTACCCTAAAAAAATTAATAGGTTTAATAAGTTCTGAGAGGCACAATGAGTATCAAAAATGATGAGTATTAAACAAATTGTTCTCATAAGGAATAAAGTTGTGAATCACAAGGTAGCTGATATCAACAAATTCTAGCTTCTTCATTGAGTATCAACCAAAGAATGAATTTAAAGCAGCTGAGTTCCAAGTTACCACTGTATATGCCTTAAATACTAGTCAAACCCAATTTTCAGATGCAAGAATTCCTGAAAGGTTAAGTAATAATTTCTCAATTTTCCTTCACAATGTCCAATAGGTACAACCCTTTTCTATGTGCAATCCTCCATGCTCATCAGGTTATAGCAAAATAAAAATAGAAGGAAAGCCCTTTTGCTGCTATGATTGCCTTAAATGTCCAGAAGGTAAAATTTCAAACAAAACAGGTAAGAGATCTAAAGCAGAGATTTCAATGCTATTTATTTTGTGTAATGCCTTATATTACTCTTTAATTGTAAACAATAGTTTGCCATCTCTTTTCAAATGTGTCTATAATATAGGACAGATGTCAGTTACTTAGGAGTCTATTCAAATATTATGCCATCTTTTTTTACTCTTGGAAAGATAAACCAGACCATAAAAATAAATATCTTCACCTATTTTTTCTATGAAAGTAAAGGGATTTCAAGATTGGGTGGAATGAACCTATTATCATTTTGGGAATTGCAGTTCAGGAAGATTTAAAATAAATGGTAAAGGAGAAATGTCAGTTAGTTAAGCAAGCATAATTTCTTGATAGTGTATTTTGGGAAACAAACAATAATTTAGATTTATGTTATGTTTTTATGTATCCATCACATTTCTATACCATCATCTGAATTAAGTGAATCTGGACAGTTTACAGGGTTTTACATAATCTCTCCATTCCTGTTCAACATTTGTATGAAGCTCCTGGGTGAGATTATCCATCACCATGGACTGAGGTATCATCAATATGCTGATGATACTCAGCTGTATGTCTCAGCTTGTAGTGAGTTAAGTGATGCTGTGTCCTCCCTCTGACAGTGCCTGGAGGTTGTTAGGGGCTGGATGGGGAGCAATGGTTCAAACTAAACCCTTGAAAGACTGAGTGTCTCTGGGGTTCTTTGGCCCAAGAAGAATTGCCACCACTGATCTTGGATGGGGTGGCATTATCCCAAACAGACCCTGTGCACAATGTGGGGGTTCTCTTGGACTTGCGACTCCTGCTTGAAGAGCAAGTGGTGGTTGTCGCCAGGAGGGCCTTTGCGAAACTGCTGGTTGTGCACCAGTTATACAATTTCCTGGATCAACAATCCCTACTCACTGTCACTCATGCCCTAGTCACTTCCTGTCTTGACTACTGCAACCTGGCAACCTGCTCTAAATGGGGCTGCCCTTGAAGACCATCCACACATTCCAGCTGGTGTAAAACACAGCGGCCTGCATGGTTTTGTGCAGACTTCACTGTGCACATGTATCACATCTCTTGCCAATTTGCTTCTGGGTGAAATTCAAGGTGCTGGTTGTCATCGTTAAAGTCCGTAATGGATTGGGACCAGGTTATCTGAGGGACCATCTCTTGCTGGTTATACCTACCTGACCCACCAGAGCAGGGAGGCAAGGAATGTTGTGGGTCCCATCCCCTAGGGAGATACACCTGGTGGAATCCAGAAGAAGGGCCTTCTCCATGGTGGCTCCCTCTCTCTGGAACATCATTCCCCCAGAGATTAGAATGGCCCCCACTCTAAGACTCTTCCGGAAGGCACTGAAGACCTGGTACTGCCAGGGGGTCTGGGGAACCCAGAGTGGGATGGAGCCCATTAAATGGTTTGTTTGATATATTGTCACCGGGGTGGGGGTGTGGGGATTATTTTATTATATTATTTTTAATATATTATTTGATTGTCTCTTTTATTAGTTTTATTGTTTTTATAGAAGGTTTTTATATTCTTGTAAGCTGCCTTGAGTCACCGTCTTCTAATAGGTGGCAATATAAATTTAATAAATAAATAGTTAAGTAAGTAAGTAAATACATAAATAAATATCTTAGTGTAACAGAATAACAGAGTTTGAAGGGACCTTGGAGGTCTTCTAGTCCAACTCCCTGCTCAAGCAGGAAAGCCTATACATTTTCAGACAAGTGGTTATCTAATATCTTCTTAAAAACCTCCAATGTTGAAGCACCTACTGGATTAATTGTTATCCCTGTCAGAAAATTTCTCCTTAGTTCTAGGCTGCTTCTCTCCTTGATTAGTTTCCATCCATAGTTTCTTGTCCTGCCTTCAGGTGCTTTGGAGAATAGATTGACCACCTCTTCCTTGTGGCATCCCCTCAAATATTGGAACACTTTTATCATGACACCCCTGATTCTTCTTTTCACTAGACTATATGTATAAAAGCAAATCGTAGTATAGAGATATAAGTAAGAATAAGTTAAAAACAAAATTTAAAAGAAGGGTTGCAGCATTAAAAGTTAAAATGTTAAGGTGAAAAGAATGTCCTCATGACACCCAGGGTTGCATATCAGTCTTTTTTTATTTATTTATTTGATTTATATGCCGCCCTTCTCCAGAGACTCAGGGCGGCTTACAATGCGTTAAGCAATAGCCTTCATACTTTTGTATATTTTATACAAAGTCAGCTTATTGCCCCCACAATCTGGGTCCTCATTTTACCTACCTTAGAAAGGATGGAAGGCTGAGTCAACCTTGAGCCTGGTGAGATTTGAACTTGCAGTAATTGCAGGCAGCTGATGTTAATAACAGCGCTTTAGTCTGCTTTAATCTGCTGCTTTACCAGGGCTCCAACTCACATGATGATGAAGACCAAGGATCGGCCTCACATCTGAGAGTAAGGTGTTCCACAGAGTAGAAGAAGCAGCAGAAAATGCTGTCTTCCTGCAACCTGCCAGCCAAAATTCCTTAAATGACAGAATCTGCAATATTCCCTCTGTGCCCGATTAGGTGGGATAGGATCATATAGTGGGGATGACAGTTCTTCAAATAACCTGAGAAAGGGCTTTCAAGGTAATAGCAAATGCCTTGAATTGAACTCCCAGAAGCAACTGAGAAAAAAAATGAAGTTTGTACAGCAGAGGTGTTATATGTGGAAACCTAAGGGTGCCCAATATTGTTTGTGATGCTGCATTCTACATCAGCTACAGCCTCTTCAAGAGTAATTCCATATAGATTGCATTGCAATAATCCATATGGGAGATGACCAAGATATGAGTGATAGAGAGTAGAGCTGAAAAGGCTATAACTAGTACATAAGAGCCATGATGGAGCAGTGGTTAGAATGCAGTATTGCAGGCTATTCTGCCGACTGCCAACTGCTGGCAGTTCGGCAGTTCAATTCTCACTGGCTCAAGGTTGACTCTGCCTTCCATCCTTCTGTGGTCGATAAAATGAGGACTCGGATTGTTGGGGGAAATAGGCTGACTTTTGTAGATAATAAAAAGGTACAGAGAAAATATAGCACCCAATAGTTGGTCTTGCAGACTGGAGTTCTTTCTCCCTTTGGAACTGATCAAAGAAGAAGGAGGTGAACCAGACCAGAACTGTTCTTTCCTCTCACAGTTCCCAAAACCATCTCAAAAGGATACCATGGTCAAGAAGAGCCAGGATGGATGTTCTATCCCTATCCCATTCTCTTCAGACATCATCCAAAAGAATGACCAATACCATTTCCTTCCCATATCCAGGCCTGAAACTTGACTGAAAGCAGTCCAGATAATTCATTTAATCAAGGATCTCCTGGAGCTGCAGCACAATCATCTTCTCAACCACCTTCCCTAAAAAGGGCAGGTGGGAGACTGAACAAAAGTTATGAACTGTTTGTATCCAGTAATAACTTTTTGAGAAGTGACACACACTTAATAGTGACTCTAGCTTGTCATTGTTCAGATTCATCCCTCGTTTTACTCCGGCAACTCTCTAGATGTCTCTTGACTCTTTTCAACTCTCTCAAATCCTCCATAAAGCACCGAGAATGCCTGGTTCAATGGGATGAAAAAAGTTGCATGGGTCTGACCCTGTTCAATTCTATCCAAGCCCTCTGCTAACTCTCTATTCCAGTAACAGTGAGGGCTTTGGCAGTCCTATGCAGCAGATCCTATGAAACAACTCCCCAACTCACTTTGTAACCTCACTGGGCCCATTAATCACTGGAGCTGGACCAATTGAATACGTCTTGCAAAAGGGGTTAGCATATAAAAATATCAAGGTTTCCAGGGCCTCATATAGCAGGGAGAAAGGGAGGGAGGGAGGGAGGGAGACAGGTAGGCAGGCAGACAGGAAGAAAAGAAGGAAGGAAGGAAGGAAGGAAGGAAGGAAGGAAGGAAGGAAGGAAGGAAGGAAGGAAGGAAGTTAATTTTCAAATGCTCACTGTCAGGAAAGGAAATGTCTCTGAAATGATGACCAATTCGATAATGGATTGTTGTCTATAACATTAAACACATGACTGCAATAATTTGTTTTCCAGATGCAGGTGACTGTTTCCCATGTTCAGAAGATCAGTACCCAAACAAAGCTCACAATTTTTGCATTCCAAAACACATCATCTATCCAAGCCCTCTGCTAACTCTCTATTCCAGTAACAGTGAGGGATTTGGCAGGCCCATGCAGCAAATCCTATGAAACAACTCCCCAACTCACTTTGGAACCCCACTGGCCCCATTAATCACTGGAGCTGGACCAACTGAATATATCTTGCAGAAGGGGTTAGCGTAGAAAAATCTCAAATTCAGCAGGGCTTCATGGTCATCTCAAATTCACCAGGGCGGAGGGAGGAAGGAAAGGAGGAAGGGAGGAAGGGAGAAAAGGAAGAAGCAAAGAAGGAAGATTTCAAATGGTCAGTCAGGAAAAGAAATATCTCTGAAGTGATGACCAATTTGGTAATGGGCTGTTGTCTATAACATTAAACACTTGACTGCAATAATATCTTTTTCAGATGCAGATGACTGTTTCCCATGTTCAGAAGATCAGTACCCAAACAAAGCTCACAACCTTTGCATTCCAAAACACATCACATTTTTGTCTCATGAAGAGCCTCTGGGAATTAGCCTGACAGCTATTGCTTCCTTCTTTTCTTTCATCTCAGTTATGGTCCTGGGAATCTTCATTAAGCATCAGGACACCCCCATTGTCAAAGCCAACAACCGGAACCTCACCTACATTCTTCTCATTGCTCTCCTCCTCTCCTTCCTCTGCACTTTGCTCTTCATTGGGCAACCAGATCAGGTGAAATGTCTCATGCGACAAACTTTTTTTGGCATCATCTTCTCGGTAGCTCTTTCTTGTATATTGGGGAAAACAATCATAGTGGTCCTTGCTTTCATGGCCACCAAGCCCGGATCCAAAATGAGGAAATGGGTGGGGAAAAGGCTGGCCAACGCTATAGTTCTTTCATGCTCTTTAACACAATTCTCCATTTGTGCAGTGTGGTTGGCAATTTCCCCCCCATTCCCAGATTCTGACATGCATTCCATGGCTGAAGAAATTGTCCTAGAATGTAAAGAAGGTTCAACCACTTTGTTTTATACTGTTCTTGGTTTTTTGGGATTCTTGACTGCTGTCAGCTTTTCAGTTGCCTTCCTAGCTAGGAAATTACCTGACAGCTTTAATGAAGCCAAATTTATCACCTTCAGCATGTTGGTCTTTTGTAATGTCTGGATAACGTTTGTTCCCACCTATCTGAGCACCAAGGGAAAATACATGGTAGCTGTGGAGATCTTTTCCATTTTGGCTTCTGCAGCTGGATTACTGGGTTGCATCTTTTCCCCCAAATGTTACATTATTATTCTGAGGCCGGATTTGAACAGAAAGGAACAGCTGACAAAGAAATGAAACTAATTTATTGTGTCCACTATAAGTTCTCTAAATTGTGACAGAATCCTCATTTGTCTCATTAAAGGGCTACTGACCATCTTGAAGAAATGTTTAAAAACAAGTTCTTTGGTTTTTTTAAACCAAAAATATGCAGTTGTGAAACATAACCTTTTGAATGAAACACTTATAGCATGTTTCCTAAATAACCGTGTCAAAACTGAGTAGCTTTGGGTACAGGGAGCTCCAGGATCTGAGAGTTTGTCATCCTTAGTTCTGCATTATCTGTTCAAACCCAGTTTGCAAGCTGGGGGTTCTCCTGAAGTCACAACTCCAGCCGAAAGACCAGATGGCAGGTGTAAGCACAGGAGCTTTTGCACAACTCCAGTTTCTGCACCAGTTGTGACTTTTCCTGGATCATGACTCCCTGTACTTTGTTACTCAAGCCCTGGTTATCTCTCATCTGGACTATTGCATCTACATGAAGCTACCCTTGAGGTCTGCTCAAAAGCTTTAGCTGGTGCATAGTGCAGCAGCAGCAGTAGTTTTTGGCTCCTCTAGGGTGATCCATCTCTGTTCCACAAACTTCATTGCCTACCAATGTGCTTCTGACTGCAGTTCAAGGTGTTGGTTATGACCATTAAAGTCCTTAAGGGCATAGGTCCAGGCTATCTGATGAACTGCTTCATCCTGTTAGGACAAGCCTGTCCTACTCGTGCCAGCAGAGAGGGCCTGCTTTTGATCCCATTGTTCAAAGAACTCTGATTGTCAGGATTCAGAAGAAGAGCCTTCTCTGCTACAGCACCTACCCTTTGGAACTTCTTATCCAGTAAGATAAGATCCACCACACCCTCTTGTCCTTTCACAAAAGTCTTAAGACATGACTCTGCCAATTAGCTTTGGGACCAAATGGGAGAGTTTCACACAGGAGGTAGATTGATGACAGACTCCACCTTCCCATTGCTGGTCTCTGCTCTCCACCCATCCTTCTTTTTGGTTTTCATATCGATGTATTATTTCCCTGTGTTCTTTTGTCGTTGTTTATTTTATGGTTTTATTATTTTACTTCTGTTCTGTTTACATTATTTTCATATTCCTTCTCTTTCATTATTGTAAGCTGCCTAGAGTAGGCCATCAGCAAGATAGGTTTCAAATAAATGTAATAAATAAGTAAGTAAATACGTAAGCCAGTAAGTAAGTCTATGTGGCTTTTTGTGAGAAATAGAGAATTACTCCTGCCATACGAGATATTGAAGGCTGACACAGAAAACTGAGACTATAGGAACATGAGATGCGACATACTAATGAGAAAAATAAAGGTAAGGAGGGAGGGGGAAAGTAAGGAGGAGGACATGTGATAAAGTTTGAACTTCTTTTCTCATTTTGTTCTATTTTAAAAAATAATAATAGCCCAAAAATAGAGGGAAAAGAGGAAATGGTTGAGAAATACGTAGATCACAGAAAAACTTTGGGGATAAGTTAACAACTAAAAGTGAACTCAGAGGAATGAAAAGATGATATAAATACCAATAGCAATAACACTTAGACTTATATCACAGTGCTTTCCAGCCCTATCCAAGTGTTTTATAGAGTCAGCATATCACCGCCAACAATCTGGATCCTCATTTTACCCATCTCGGAAAGATGGAAGGCTGAGTCAACCTTGAGCCTTGTGAGATTTGAACTGCCAAATTGCAGGTAGCCAGCACTCAGCAGAAGTATCCTGTAGTACTGCACTGTAACCACTGTGTCACCATGGCTCAATAAATATATTTATTTGTAGGGTTAGGAATTGCATTTAAATATTGTAGCAAACTGACATCTACGTAATAATACCAGCTTGCCAATATAATTTTAATTTAACAGATGCAACTATCTAAACAATAATAAGTAGTAAATGCTAAAGCTCAGCAAAAGTGTGCATAAATATTTATATCTTAATCAATCAAAATAGAGCTGGAAGAGACCTTGGAAGTCTTCTAGTCCAGCTTCCTGCTCAAACAGAAGATCATGCACCATTCCAGACAAGTGACTATCCAGGCTCTTCTTAAAAAACTCCAGTGATGAAACACCCACAACTGCTGTTGGCAGGCTATTCAACTGGTTAATTGTTGTCACTGTTAGGAAGTTTCTCCTTAATTCCAGGTTGCTTCTCTTCTTGATTAGTTTCCATCCATTATGTCTTGTCCTGCCTACTGATGCTTTGGAAAATAAATTGACACACACACACCAGAATCCGGACCAGAATGTCCAGAATCTCCCAATTAGGAGGAGAAGGAGAAAGTGAGAAAGGGGAGGCTTTGAACCAAGTTGCACCCATGCAACCTATCCTCTTTCATAGAACTCATTGTTCCCCATGTTTCACTGAAGAATTAAGGAAGGTGAAACAAGAGATGTCTGGAACATAACCAGGACTTCACAAATGACTAACTCAACCAAATGTGAGCTAGAGCTGTTATTAAGTTTTATATTGTGGCAGAAAAGATGTCGCCCTGTCAACACTTCTTCATTCTTATTTCATCTGCATATATGTCAGAATTTGTTGCAGAAATCACATCCAGGAGGCACACACAGATAACTGATGCAGTAGGATTCATTAACTTCTCTTTATATACATAATAACACCTGAATAAATGAACAATTCCAACAGCAGATTCTTCCAATGTGGTAGCAGTTACAACACAAGCAGAGTACAGCAGATTAGTTTTAGTTTCAATTCTCAGCAGACATACAAGACCAGACTAGTTTAGTTCTCAGCACAGACCTCGGAGCTACAGAGCTATGCTCAGGCTCTTTTCAGTCTCAGCTGACAAACAGCCCTCATTGGCTGACTTAGTTGCTATGCCTATACATTGGCTGACTTGTTGCCATGTCTATCCCAGTTCATGAATCTTTTGACAATATATCATTCTGTAGCCCTGTTTTGATTGCTACCTGCACTCCTGGGTGTAGGAGATCCAGAGAAATCCTTGCATGGGCACATGAAATTATTTGTTAGCATCTATCAGACAAAATTGCTGAAATTTGTTCTCATTTGGGGTCAAGCCTTATTGCAAGTCAATGTGGGTGTTGATGCCTTTGGATGAATCTTGCTCCAATATCTGGAAATAATTTGAACCCATGCAGCCTGATGAAGTGGATAGTTCCTTAGGTCTGTGAACTCAGCCTCCCTCCCCCCCCACCACCATTCTTTAGATCAATGTGGTTTTCAAAATAAGCAATCATTCTACCCTTCCATATCAACTCACAGGATTAGTATGGGCAACATTGTGTTATGCTGCTTTGCCAACTTTTTCTGGGGTACATTCCAGTCAGTGGTGATTTGGAGAGATCCTTCCCTGGGCTCTTGTTATGTGGTGTTTTGCAGTATTCATACTCTCATTTTATTTTCAATAGCTAAATGAGTCTGCTAGGTGGTCTCTGGTTGCCATGTTATGAGGTTTAATCAATACACAGAAGTGGCATCTTACAAATCCAGTTGACTATGGAGGTGCATGAAAGGGTGGGCTGCTGGGGGTTTGCACGGGTTCAGGAAAACTTCTAGCTAAGATTCTGTGCAGTTTGGAGAACCCCCAAATCCCAGTCCTGGCTGGCCTATCCCACCCCAACCCTGTTCCCACCCCACCCACCTCTTCCCAGGAGTCCCCACACGGCCTGTTTTTGATGCAGGTAAGTGCAGGAGGCTCGTGGAGGCTTGGGGAGGGCAAAAAACAGGCCTACTGAACGTTTGGGAAGGCCAGATACAGGCCTGTTTCTGGCCTCCAGAGGGCTCGGGAACCTAGGGAGACTGTTTTTACCCTCCCAGAGGCTTGAGGAAAGGAAAAATACACACCCCACCCATGGTGCAGGAGGTTGACTAGGCCATGCCCACCATGGCCACACCCACCCAGCAACCAGACAGAGAATCCCTTGCTAAAATTTTTGAAGCCCACGCCTGGGTGCATTTAGCGGGTTTAGGAGGTTAGAGGAAGGAAGGAAGGAAGGAAGGAAGGAAGGAAGGAAGGAAGGAAGGAAGGAAGGAAGGAAGGAAGGAAGGATGGATTTAACATTTATAAATAAATGAACTCCCTAAAGTTATTTTAGTATCTGGATATTATCACATGCTCCAATTTATTTCTCCATGAGGTCAACACAGTACTACCATGTTTCCCTGAATATAAGACAGGGTCTTATTTTCTTTTGACCCCAAAAATATGGCCTTGGCCTTATTATCGGGGGTCTTGTTATTTTTGAGTTGCAGGACCTCAAAATGTCAGTCTTTGGCAGGGGACTGGTGCCAGAGAGCCGACCAGCTGCTCTGCCGGTGCAGCTCAGGCCACTGCCCAGCAATCGTGCTGTCAGCTCCAGCATGCTCAGTTTGGAGCTGTCATTCGGGGGGAGGGGGATCATCAGGGGCCAATCCCAGGGGAGGCAATCTTGCTGCAAACAGCTGGACATTGTCATGCCCCTTGCAGGGCCTCTAGAACTGTCTCAGAATATCTCCAGTGGCAGGCATTCCTCAGGAGCACAATTTACAACTGAGACAACTCAGAGTGACTCAGCACTTCTGGAGCACTGGGTGACGGGGCAGGCGCATAGTAGAGGGTGGGTGGTGGTGGATGGGGAGCACTGGATGTTAGCTCTGTCAATCCTTTCTTTGCATTCTTTGCATTCTTTGCATTGTTTATTGCTTGGATGGTCAGTGAGTGCCGGAGAAATTAAAAGCTTCAAACCTAAACATCATTTGGCTGGGGTTTTTGTCCTGTGGAACCTGACAGTTTGACAGAGCACATTACCATGGCTGAAGGTACAGTGTTGGGGTTAAAGTTACAGAACATAGTTTTCTATATATTACCTACCCAACTGTAGGATAAGCATCCAACATTCTCCCCTTTGGGTAGACTAATATATTTACAATCTCAAACCATACTGTTCACATGTATCTATATGTTTCCTACTTCCCTGTGCTTTTGTGAAATGATCGGCCACATTGTCTTCTGATGCACAATATACAAGTTCTATCATCTTGTTTATTATACATTCTCTTACATTGAGATACCAAAGATCTGTATGTTTTGTTCTAGTCTTTACAGCTATATTTGTCGCCTTTTTTAATCGCTGCCTGATTATCTTCGTATACTATTATAGGATCTTGTATATCTATTCCTAAATCTAGCATCAGCTGCTTAATACTGATCAAATCTGTACATAACAAAGATAAACAAGAAAACTCTGCTTCCATTGTAGACATACTTAAATGCTTCTGTCTTATTGAACGCCACTATATCAAAGATTTTCCCAGAAATACAGCGATTCCTGAGGTTGATTTTCTTGTATTCACATTTGTTGCAAAACTAGTATCTGCATAAGCAGTTACATGCAAGTTTTCTGATGGTTGTAGATATAATGCATGATGCATGGTATATTTCAGATATCTAAGAATACGTTTTGCTCCTTGCCAGTGTCTTTCTGTAGGTTCCGTGTTGAATCTAGCTAATTGGTTCACGCTATAAGAAATATGGGTCTAGACCAATTGCTAAGGTATGATAAACTGCCAATCAATGATTGGTATATCCCTTTATCAAACAACAGACTTTTCATATAATTGTTGCAATAATCTTGAACCATAGGTGTCTTTGATGGTTTACACAATTCCATTCTGAACTGTTTTAATAGATTATTAATTTTATCAGTTTGGATAATTAAAATCCTCCCCTAGTTTTTTCGATCATTACACCTAGGTATTGCTGTATCTGCCCTAGATTTTTAATCCTGACATGAGCTTTTAATTCATCAACAATCCTGTTGGCCTCTTGCTCATTCTTTGTAATCAGAGCTATATCATCCGTAAAAAGAAGTAATAATGATACTATACCATCACTTTCTATTTTAAATAAACATGGATCTGCTAATCCTGCTTTAAATCCGATATTCTTCAATGTTTTTACAATGTACTGGTTCCATTCATAACCTGACTGTTTTAACCCACACAGACTTTTCTTTAATAACCAACAGTCAGCCTTCCTATTTTCCTCAAATCCTGAAGGTTTCTTTAAATAAATTTCATGCTGTCATGGTGCATGCAGATATGCGGTCTCTACATCTAAATGGTTAACTATATATTTATTTCTAGCTGCCCATACCAACACTGCTCTTAATGTAATGGCTTTTAAGCTTGGAGCGAATACTTCATCGTAATCATTAGGAGACTGATTAAATCCTTGAGCTACCAGCCTAGCTTTATATATTGGTATCCCATCTATCCCAGTCTTTAATTTATATATCCACCTACTACTGAGTACAGTTTTCCCTTCTGGAATTGTTACTCATACACTTTCAAATTCTGCAAAGATTGTAGTTCTTTAATCATTGCACCTCTCCACACTTTCTGGTCTTCAGGTGGAAACATGCTCAACTCGTTAAATGTAGTAGGGACTTTATTTACTTGATAGACTGTAGTTGCCTGATACCTATCAGGTGGTATTGTTACTCCAGTCGACCTTCTTGGCAGTTCAGGACTTACAGACTGCTTCTCCACTTTCTTTCTCTACCTCTTCACTCTGGATCTCTGGCATTTCATTGGTAGCTTCAGTCTGAGTTTCAATGATAACCTCATTTTCAGTACCTAATTTATTCCACCCTACATGCTCCATAAACCTGGCATTTGCACTGTAAACTACCGTTGCTGTTCCTTTTATCCAAAATCTGTAGGACCTGTGGGTTGAATTATAACCAACAAATATTAATTGTTGTGCCCTACTCTGGCCCTTACGCCTTAACTGCGATGGAATATGTATCCATGCAGTGATCCAAATGCAGTAGCTCAAATCCGGCTTCCTTCCATGCCATACGATATATGGAATTTTGTTAGTGGTTGTATTTATGGTGTTGTTTAAGAGTGTATTTGCACACATAATTGCTTCTCCCCATAAATTAGCCGGTAAACCTGCAGCAGCTAACATTGATCTCATCATTGTTTGTAGGATTTGTCCTCTCCTTTCAACATATGAGTTAGGTTGTGGACTATATGGAGCTGAATATTTGTGCTTTATACCAGCATTATCTAACATTGATTTAAACCTTGTGTTTACAAACTCAGTACCATTGTCAGTTACAATGGTAACTATTTTTTGATTTGGTTTTCTCTCCACAAACTTAATCCATTGAACAAAATACTGAAAAGTATCTACCTTAGTCTTCAATAGGTAGCAAAAACCATACCTGGAATAATGGTCAACTATACTGAGAACATAGCAAGCACCCCCTAAACTATTAAATCAGCAAATACCACTTCCAGTGGTCTCTTTGTTTTAAACCCATCAAACCTATTAGCAGGGATTGTTCTACTTTTCTGCTGATTACAAATATTGCAATTTAAATATTGGTTACATGGTTTCAGCTTCAACCCATCAACTAATTTTACAGTTTTCTGTAACATCTTAAAACTGATATGCCCCATACATCTGTGAAGCAAGTGAATACATTCATCATGTGGTTTGACATTTGAGTATACAACATTTGTAACATGGTTACTAGATAATACATATAAACCATCTTTCAGTTTTCCAATAATTTTGGTTTCACCTTTTTCAATTAAACAATCATTGGTTCTAAATGTTACTGTATATCCTAGCTTAACCAATACTCTAACCGAAATCAAATTAAAGTTTAGATTTGGAACATATAACATATGCATTTTTTCTTTTACATATGGACATATTGCCGTTCCCTCACCACATGCCTTTAGCTTCCACCCATTTGCTAAAGAAACCTTATTATTACTAGGCAACATTTTCACAAAATAGTTTTGTGTTCTGACAATGCATAGCGACGCCCTGCTATCAATAACCCATGAATCATGGTTAACCGGTTTCTTATCAGACATAGCTACATTACATTGTTTTTTATCTTTAACCATGGTTTTTTGTTTCAGCCTTCTGCAAAACCTGGCTATATGACCCTTCTTGCCACAATTAAAACAATGTTTTACAGCATATACATGGTTATTTGCCTTTACATTTACATTAATCAACTCAGGTTCTTCCCTTAGTTGTTTTCTTTCTTCTCTCCTTCTGGCCTCTTCTAGTAGTCGCGAGGTTACATTGGCCAAAGTTAGTTCCTGCTGTGTGAGAACTTCAAATGATGTTACTACGTCGTCGTAGCTCTCATTTAGCAATGATAACAGTATATAAATCTGTTGCTGCTTGGTGGACCAGGATTTGTAGTTGGTGCCATCCAGCCGGGTAACCAGCGATAAGTTGGGAGCTTGACCTTGTGCCATCCTCACCAGGATATTAAATACGTATCAGAACATCTGGAGCAATAATGTGTGTCACAACTCTCTTATTGCTGTAACTGGTACACACACTCTGGTACTGGGCCCATAACCAGTGTTGAGGGTAAAACTGCTCTCTGCAAAGTGGTGCAATGGACCAGACAGCAAATAGATATGTTGCTTAGCAAAACACACAGATACTCACAGACTCTGAATGTTTAAAGAAAAATAAACAGTCTTTACTTGTAGTAAGAAAAACAAACTTGGCTTCTCAAAACAAAGATAACACTTTTTCAAGTAATCACGGTTCAACACAAAAACATAGTTTGCTTACAATTCCAGTTCTCTTCAGTAACACAGACACAGTTCCTTTCAGCAGTTCAACCTTCTAATAGCAGGAGCAGCAGTGAATGAACTTCCTGCCTTCTTTTATGTCTGCTTAGCACAGGCAATTAGTCATCTTGTAGCAGTTAAAGTTACAGAACATAGTTTTCTATATATTACCTACCCAACTGTAGGATAAGCATCCAACAAGTTCCCTGGAGGTCAGCACATGCTGGGGGAGAGGACACCAGGATATGAGAACTACTCCCCCCCTAGGCCACGGAGGGGTGTCCGTTGGCCATGGCCATGGAACATTGAGATGTTGGGATCCACTGGCAGTGCTGCCCATATTCGACGGCAGCCCAGGGAAAGTACATGATAATGGCAGTGGAGCAGTAATGGATGAAGAGACTGCTGATTGGGTGTCGGATCTCAATGGGGAACATGCTGCCAAACTCGGTGATTTTGGTCTGTTCTTAGAAGCATTGCAAGAGAGATTCAAGGACAGTACAAGGACCCAAGAAGTGGAGGGAGAACTGTTCGCAGTTAAACAATGGAGGAGGCCTGTAGGAGAATACATTAGCAAGTTCCAGCGCCTAGCTGGGAAAATCTGGGGTTGGCCAGAGCGGCTGATTGTGCATCAATTGAAGGTCGGCCTTGACCATGCTCTACGCTGCACCTGTATGTGCTGAGGACTGCCCCCAAGATTGCCAGCATGGTTTCAGGCCACGATGGAACTCGATGTGGAATTCATGGAGGACAGACTAAAAAAAGAGTGGGGAGCCTGAAAACAAAGGACTGGCCTTCTGCCACGGGTCCCCCTGCCATCCACAATGGCCACTCTCCCGGGGCCTGGAAAGCCGCCATCAGTCAGGCCGTTGATCATGTGGGCAGCTGACTGCTCTGACAATGTTCCAAAGGGGTCCAGTAGTTTGTCCAGCACAAAGAAGGGAACAGCCAGGAAGAGCATCAAGGATGGGCTATAGAAATCATGGGGAGGAGAGCCAGGCAAGCACCCCCACTACGGAGTTTAGCAGCATAGTTGACACCCCTGATGCCAGTGGAAGCGACGAGGAAGGAGACTCCGATTCAATGGTATGTAGACCGGTCAAACCATGTGTCATACCGGTGGTGGTAGAGGCAAGCAAATGATGGAAATGTACAGCCCTGATTGATTCAGGGTATACTTGTTGTTTAATGAGTGCTACTGTAGCCGCCATTTTAGAGGTAGGTCTTAGATCATTGGTAAAGCCAATACACTTTGAGCAAATGGATGGGTCATTGTTGGGGGGTAGACATGCATGTCACAGAGAGGGTGGTACTGGAGATAGGGCAACATTGAGAGACACTGAGGTTTACCATGGTCCCAAGCAATATGGAGGAGATAGTATTTGGCCTACCATGGTTAGATAAGTGGGGCTCAATGATATGGTGGGGGTGGTGGCTCTCACCACCTGTGGATAGGGATTGGCCCTTACCCTCCACCCCATGAGGAGAAACCCCAAGAACCAAGACCAGATAGGGAGGGGTGAAGTATCGCACCACCCCATGTTAAAACAACGGATGATGGAGAATTCTCTAGAGTATATGCAGACCTGAAGGAGGTATTTAGCGAATGAGAGTGTAACACCCTTCCTCCTCACCAGTCCATGGATTGCACTATTGAGATCCTCCCTGGGGCTAAACTACCCAAGCCCAAAATGTATTCTATGACCCCACAGGAACTGACAGAGATGAGAGTGTACATAGAAAAACATCTAAAAAGGGGATTCATTCAGCCAGCGATGTCCCGGGTGGTGGCACCCATTCTTTTCTGAGAAAGAAAGATGGCGACCTATGTCTTTGTGTTGACTTCCGAGGAATTAACACAGTCTATATACAGCACTTATATCCTCTCCCGTTGATGAAGGATATATTGGTCCAGTTGGCGGAGGGCTGTGTTTTCACTAAATTATATCTCAGGGAGGCATATTACTGGATAAGAATACAGGCAGGGGATGAAGCCTTTAATTGCCCTGTAGACAGCTATCAGTTCAGAGGTATGCCCTTTGGCTTCCAGGGAGCTCCAGCTGTGTTCATGCAGTTCATCAATGAGGTGTTGCATGAACATTTATACAAAGGGGTGCTTGTCTACCTAGGGGATATCTTGATATATACCAGAACAATGGAGAAAAATGTCTCCCTAATGCATCAGGTCCTGAAAAAGCTATTAGCTGCGCAATTATATGTAAAATTATTGAAATGTGAGTTTCACCAGTCACGGCTGGATTACCTTGGGTTCTGTATCTCACCTAAGGGTGTTGAAATGGATCCTGTGAAGGTAAAGGTGGTGTTGTACTGGCAAGCCTCAAAAACTCACAAACAGCTACAGAGTTTTTTGGGATTCTCTAATTCCTATCACCAATTCATCCCATCCTTTGCCCAAGTAGCTCTCCCGACTGATCTCTTGAAAACAAAACATCTCAAAACAACAACAACAACAAAAAAAAAAAAAAAACCCATGCCCTGGTTGTCCAGTGCTATGGACGATTGAATGTCAGTGGGTGTTTGAGTGATTGAAAGTCCTGTTTGCAAATGAGCCAGTGCTTATACACCCAGAAACAGACAAGCCGTTTGTAGTCCAGGCTGATGCAAGCAATGTGGCAGGGGCTGCTGTTCTCCTACAGACGAACAATGATGGGGTCCTCCAGCCGTGTGCCTACACCTCCAGGAAATTGACTGAGACTGAATGTAATTGGCCCATATGGGAAAAGAAGCATTCACAGTCCAGTGGGCCTTGTTAACATGGCGGCACTTATTAGAAGGGGCAGGGTGGCCTTTGAGTTGTGGACAGACCATAAGAACCTGGAAGCCCTCCAATCCCTATGTCAACTATCACCAATACAGGTGAGGTGGATGCTATATTTTAGGAGGTTCAACTTTATGCTGAAGTACATCCCAGGGGAAAAGAACTTCCTCGCAGATGCCCTCTCTCGTAAACTGCAATACAACAGCAAGAGGGAGGACTCAATACAAGCTATAATCCCAACACCACCCATTAAGGCTTTAGCTAAGCAACATTCGTCAACCACACCTTGTGCATGAGCCCAAATCAAGGACATACCCAGGGCCATCCAGGCAGCCCTCCAAGCAGATCAAGGGAACCAGGAGAATTGCCTGTTATTGACTCAGAGAGACAGTCTTGCCTGGAAGGGAGCCAAATTATATGTACCCAGTGCTATCCGTTTGCTAGTGTTATGATGATGTCATAATGTCTGCTTAGCCAGACATTTTGGGTTCCTCAAAACATTGCATTTAACCAATCGCCAGTTATGGTGGCCCCATATGAAGAAGGACATAAAGGAGTACTTAGGGAGCTGTGTCATCTGCACGACCATGAAAGCCAGGCCAGGGCACCCTCCCATATTATTACAACCTGTGGAAGACCCTGTATGCCCATGGGAACAGATTGCAATGGACTTCATTGTGGACCTACCAGATAGCCAAGGTAACAAAGTGATATGGACGGTCAATTAGAGAACAAGAAGATAAACAATATTATAAAATATGGGATTTATTTTATCAATGGCTAGATAATAAAACATGGAAATGAAATATGAAACATGAAATGAATGTTATAAATTTAATATTTGAAAATAATTTTTATGAAGTGATAAAGCCATAGTTAAATAAATGATATATGAGGATGTTTATTTGTTTGACAATATGAGAAATTAGATGATTAGTAAACTTTGAATATGGGGATGAAGCACAAAAGACTTGTAACCGACCGACACTTTTTGCAATTGTAGTGGATGATGGATTTATGTTTTATGTTTTGTTTAAAAATAAAAAAAACATTGAAAAAAAATGATATGGATGGTTGTAGACTTGTTTTCTAAACAGGCTCATTTTGTAGCATGTAATGGCCTCCTGTCCGCTAAACGATTGACCAAACTGTTTATCATTCACATCTATTGGCTCCATGGGGTACCCAAAAGGATAATATTAGACCAGGGGGACAGTTTGCCCCTCGCTTCTGGAGGAATTTTATAAATATGATAGGGTCGTCTCAAGGACGCTCAGCTCAGCCATCCCAGGGTCGTCCCAAGGACGCTCAGCTCAGCCTTCCATCCCACAACCAATGGAGCTATAGAAAGAGCTTTGGGTCCTCAATGGTGATCCATCTCTGTTCCAAAAACTTCACTGGTTACCTACTTCTGACTGCAGTTCAAGGTGCTGGTTATGACCATTAAAGTCCTTAATGGCATAGGTCCAGGTTATCTGATGAACTGCCTCATCCTGTTAAGACAAGCCTGTCCTACTCGTGCAGCAGAGAGGACATAGTTTGGATCCCGTTGTTCAAAGAACTCTGATTATCAGGATCCAGAAGAAGAGCCTTCTCTGCTGCAGCACCTACCCTTTGGAACATCTTACCCTGTAAGGTAACCCACACAATTTTACTGTTGGGGGAACAGCACTATGAAGTGGAAGACCTTCTAGATGCCAGGTGGCATAGGAGACAGCTGCAATACATCGTCCTATGGAAAGGCTACACCTTGGCATAAGCTTCATGGGTCCCCGATACAGACGTTAGGGCACCTCAACTGGTAGCCCGATCCACCACAATTACCCAGATAAGCCAGGAAGCCCAAACCATAGTCCTGTTGGCTATGGAGGTGCATTTAGTGGGTCCTAGGAAAAAAAAAACATGCAAGAAGATGGAGGAGTTAAAGCTAAAAGACTAGAAGTATGTCTAAGAGTTAAAGATACATTTTAAAAGATTATTAATGTTCTTTCAAGCAATTCATCTGTTTCCTAGTGAAAATCCCAAGAGCATTTTCCATTTCATAAAAAATATTTTTAGACACTCTGAAAAAATCTTTGCCAAACATTTCCATTACTATACAATCGTGATCAATTTTTATATTCTTCCATTGCTATATTTGGTAGTTGTGTAATCTCACATTCTTCAGGAAAAGAAATATGATTTGTAATATATCTGTCATCACAGATATTTCCTTCAGAACTATCAACATATACTGGCCTTGGGGGCTTCCGGTTTTAGTCGCTGTTGTCGCTAGACGGTCTTTTATGACCACCAGCCCCACCGCCCGTAAAGAGCTGCCTTCACAGCTGAGAGGCGGCTCAAAAAAACTCCACTTCTTTGAAGAAGCGTGAGGAGAGCCGGCGAGAGCAGGTAGAGCCCCTGCGAAGTCCCCAGAGTGTCTTTTTTGCCTCTGGGGAGGAAGCAAGATGAGGCTCCCTATCCAGCTCGCTGAGGCTCCGGACGATGGGGGAACTCTGCTTATTGCAGAGCCAGACGGTGCAACCAACGTAATTAGTGAAAGTTAAAGGATTAAAATAAACAGAGTGAAATCCGGATTTGGAATCTAAAACTGCAAGTATATATATTACCCCTGTGATTGGATTTAAGATTGAAGAAAGAATGAAGGTTTAAAATGGCGTCCGGCTTTAGCTGCTTGAAAGGAAAAAAAAAAAAGCTGAAAGAGAAAGTGGACTTGCCTGATTGTTTCAGTATGCTATAAAGTATCTAAAATAACAGCGCTGGTTAGAGGAGAAGGAAAAAGTTTTTTTTTCCCAAACTGTCTTTATGTTCTATCTCCCTTAGAGACTTGATTAATTCTGAGAGGATTTTGTGCTGGTGAGAAGGGAGAGAAGATTTCCTCCTTAAAAAAGAGTCTGTCTGCGTGGCAGAATGGCTTTAATGCCGGAAAACAAAGCTGTATGCGGGGGTTCCCCTACTCATAAGTTACAAGAGCAGTTTTTAAGCACTGGTTTTAAAGACTTGAAGGAATTTATTATTGTGCTTATGGACCAGAAGTTTGAGAAATTTCAACAGGAAACTAAGAAACTGGTGCAAGAAAGGTATGATAAGATGAAGCGAGATTTTTTGACAGTTCTGACTGGCTTCTCAGAAATAATTCTTCAGATTGATAAAAGAATCGAAGAAACCAACTTAGAAGTAGAGTCTAAAATGAAGGAAGCTGATTATAAGATCTATAATGTGGATAATAAAATGCAAAGGATTGAAAATGAAGTTACAATGATGCAATTTAAATTTATGGAATTTGCTGTAAGACTGAGGGGGATAAAGGAAAATAACAGAGATTTGAGAAGGATCTGTGCTGATGCTTTGGCTGTGATATTAAAGGTTAGCCCTGAAGACGTTTTATCCAAAATTGATAAGATTTACAGAGTGAATTCTTGGGTAACAAGACAAAGGCAATTGCCCAGAGATGTAGTGATATATTTTACAGATAAAAAAATAAGAAATGACATCTTGCAAAAGTCTTTTGTTTCTACCCTACAAGTGGATGGAAGGCAGATTGGGATTTACAAAGAGCTGCCGCCTAAGATGTTAAAAGACAGAAAAGATTTTGGATTTTTGGTGATTGAACTAAAGAAACAACAGATTCCATACAGATGGGATGTCCCAGTTGGCATAAGATTGACGTATCAAGGAGAAAGATATCGATTAAACACTTTTGAAAAAGCGGAAGAATTTTATCGCAATGTTTTTAAAATTGGCCCAACATCTCCACGTATATTGTCAGCGTCAGGAATACAGGAGGGAGATAAAGAAAAGCAAATTGAACAAAAGACTAAAGTCCAGTGGAAGCAGATGGAGGTGGAGCCAATGGAAATACAAGGAAATACAGGGGGCTCTTTGGATGACTCGCACTTGGATTATCCTTTAAAGGTTTTAGCTGGATCACTTAAAAACATAAGAGAAGCGGCTGTGGATCTTGATCTAATGTCCTGTACAGTTAAAGATCAGCATACAACTCGAACAGCATATAAACAAATTCCAGAAAAGCAACAACAGCACAGCTTCAAGCCACCACAAGGCAAGAAAAAAAGCAGGTTCCACAAAACTAGAAAGTTTTAGACCAATATTTCTTTTGAATATGGATTATAAAATTTTTGTAAATCTATTATCCAACATATCAATGCCAGTTATCTAAGAACCGATTTATGTTTATGTAGGACTTATAGAAGGCAGATATATGAAAGATAATGTGAGGCAAATTATAGGCTTATTGGACTATCTTGAGAAGAATAAACAGATCCCTGCAGTGCTGGCATGTGGAGAAGGCCTGTAATTGAGTGAATTGGAACTTTCTATCATAGATCTTAAGAAAGATGGATTATGTGTATGTTGAAGGGAATAATTATGAGGCAAGAGGACTACGGAACAAGGGCATTTGCAGTTGATCTGGTTGTTACCCTAACATGACTGATGGAATTAATAATCTAGATGGAAGACTTTGCGAAGATATTATATGGAATATAAATATAAAGTCACTCGGGGGGGGTATACATAAAAGTATTTTTTAATGATGTGGGCAGATGGCAACTAAAGACACTAAATACTTTGTTGGAAGAAGGATCTGATGTGATTGTTTAGATTTTATAAATAATTATATATGGCGGACCTGCAGGAAAGTGGGTGAAACAAAACTGATAGGGTATATGGTGATAGATTAGGTTATACTGGAAAAGGGATGTTATTGAAGAATGGACTCTGAAGCTGGCTAGTCTGGTGAAGTTATCAGCATATATAAAAGACCGGACACAAGAGATTTATGTAAGGGAGTGGAGGATAGGGATAGATTATGTATAGAATAAATACTAAACTAAGAAGTATTAGATAATTTTTAGATGACTGTTGTCTAGAAATGTATAGTTTACAGGGGATAGTATACTAGAATGTCAGGAAGAAATGTATAATTGGATTTCATTCTGGGGAAGCCATGGGGGGAGGGGAGGGTAAGGGAGGGTTAGGGAGGGAAAGGGGGGGGAAGGGGGAAAAATTTGTATTTGTAAAACTTTTTCAATAAAAAAAAAACATGGCCTTGGTTTCTGCTGTAAAGGAGATAAATGAAGACAGTAATATATGTGTGTGTGTGTGTGTGTGTGTGTGTGTGTGTGTGTGTGTGTGTGTGTGTATAGTTAATATTTCGGGTTTCTTCCCGTGTAATTGTGGATATATCCCTAAAAGGGTAGAAGCGACGTTTCGGCAGAATCCCATCTGCCATCATCAGGCTTATGTTAGCAGTCATTTTGCATTAACAAAAACATTTTAGTGCAAAATGACTGCTAACATAAGCCTGATGATGGCAGATGGGATTCTGCTGAAACGTCGCTTCTACCCTTTTAGGGATATATCCACAATTACACGGGAAGAAACCCGAAATATTAACTATACACACATACATACCCGTGAAAACTTACATAAACATACATACATACATACATACATACATACATACATATATATATATATATATATATATAATTAATTAATTAATTAAATTTCTATACCGTCCTTCTCCAAATAGGACTCAGGGCGGTGCACAGCCAAGGTAAAAACAGAGCATACAAAATTTAAAAACAGTATTAAAATAATTAAATATTTGGCCGTAAATTAAAACAACCAAATTTAAAATCAATTTAAAATTTAACTCAAGCCAGCCCAGCTAGTTGAAATAAATAGGTTTTCAGGGCCCGACGAAAAATCCGGAGGTCTGTTATTGTACGTAACTCTGGGGGAAGGTTGTTCCAGAGGGTAGGCGCCGTCACAGAGAAGGCTCTCCCCCTGGGGGTCGCCAGCCAACATTGTCTGGTGGACGGCACCCTGAGGAGGCCCACTCTGGGTGGGAGGCCGGTGGGAGGCTATTGGTGGCAGAAGGCGGTCTCGTAAGTACCCCAGCCCTAAGCCATGGAGCGCTTTGAAGGTGGTCACCAACACCTTGAAGCGCACCCGGAAGACCACCGGACGCCAGTGCAGCTCGCGCAGGAGAGATGTCACATGGGAGCGCCTCGTCGCCCCCATAATCCCCCGCGCGGCCACGTTCTGGACCAGCTGGAGCCTCCGGGTGCACCCCAGGGGGAGCCCCATGTAGTGAGCGTTGCAGTAGTCCAGGCGGGAAGTGACTAGTGCCTGAGTGACTGTGCGTAGAGAGTCCCGATCTAGAAAGGGACGTAACTGGCGTATCAGGCGAACCTGATAAAAAGCCCCCCTGGCCACGGCCGTCAAATGATCTTCTAAAGACAGCCGTGCATCCAGGAGGATGCCCAAGTTACGAGCCCTCTCTGTGGGGGTGAGTGATTCGCCCCCAATAGCCAGTGATGGCGTCAGCTGGCTATATCGGGACGCCGGAAGCCACAGCCACTCAGTCTTGGAAGGGTTGAGTCGGAGCCTGTTTCTCCCCATCGGGGCCCACACGGCCTGCAGGCACTGGGACATCACTTAAAGGGCATCGTTGGGGTGGCCTGGGGTGGAGATGTACAGCTGGGTGTCATCAGCGTACTGAAGGAACTCCACCCCGAAGCCACGGATGATCTCACCCAGCGGCTTTACATAAATGTTGAACAGAAGGGGCGAGAGGACCGACCCTTGTGGCACCCCACAAGCAAGGTGCCTCGGGGTCGACCGCTGCCCCCCCGTCAACACAGATTGCGACCGGTCAGAGAGGTAGGAGGAGAACCACTGCAGAACGGTGCCCCCCACCCTCAACCCCGCCAACCGGTGCAACATGATACCATGGTTGATGGTATCAAAAGCCGCTGAGAGGTCTAACAGGACCAGGATAGAGGAGCAACCCCTATCTCGAGCCCTCCAGAGATCATCCACCAACGCGACCAATGCCGTTTCCGTGCTGTGCCCAGGCCAGAAGCCGGACTGGAGTGGACCTAGATAGACAGCTTCATCCAGGTACCGGGGAAGCTGTTGCACTACCACACTCTCAACAACCTTCGCAACGAAGCGAAGGTTGGAGACTGGACGATAGTTAGCCAAAACAGCCAGATCCAGAGAGGGCTTCTTGAGGAGGGGCCTCACAACCGCTTCTTTCAAAGCAGCTGGCAGGACCCCCTCACTCAAAGAAGCGTTAACAATCTTCTGGAGCCAGCCTCCTGTCACCTCCCGGGAAGCCAGTACCAACCAGGAGGGACACGGGTCCAATAAATATGCGGTCGCGTTCAGCCACCCCAGGACCCTGTCCATGTCCTCGGGAGCCACAGGATCGAACTCCCCCCAGATAACACTCTCAAGACCTGCCTCAGTCATCCCATCCAGACATACCCAGTCAGAGGCCAGTCCTTCCCGAATCTGAGCGATTTTGTCATACAGATACTGCACAAACTCCTCAGCTCGGCCCTGCAAGGGGTCATCCCGCGCTTCCAGATGGAGGAGGGAGTGGGTCACCCTAAACAGTGCGGCCGGGCAATTATCTGATGATGCGATAAGAGCGGCAAAATAGCTAGATTTCGCCGCTTTTATCGCCACTAGGTAGGTCTTAATATGAGACCTCACCAGTGTTCGGTCGGATTCAGAGCGGCTGGTCCTCCAACTACTCTCCAGGCGTCTTTTCTGGCGCTTCATCTCCCTGAGCTCCTCAGAGAACCAAGGAGCTAGGTGAGTTCGGTGCCGGGTCAGAGGCCGCAAATGCACGACACGGTCCAAGGCCCCAGAAGCCGCACTCTCCAAGGCCACCAGGTCCTCAGCCGAGTCATGAGCCAGAGTCTCAGGAAATGGCCCAAGCTCCATCTGGAACCTATCAGGGTGAATCAGGCGCCTGGGGCGGAACCACCTGGTCGGTCCCGCCTCCCTGCAGCGGGGTGCAGCGGTTAGAAAGTCCAGTCGAAGGAGCAAGTGGTCAGACCATGAGAAGGGTTCGATGACTATATCCCCTGTATCAAGGCCACTCAACCACTGACCAGAGACAAAAACTAAGTCCAGAGTGTGTCCACCCATGTGAGTGGGGTCATGAATTAACTGAGTAAGGTCCATGGCCGTCATGGAAGCCATGAACTCTCGAGCCACCTCAGACGTTTCGCCGACAGATGGCAGGTTGAAATCCCCCATGACTAGAAGTCTGGGGGTACCAACCGCCACCTCAGCTATGACGTTGAGCAGCTCGAGCAGGGCTGTTGCCACGTGGCAGGGAGCCAGGTACGTGATCAACAAGCCCATCTGTACTCCACGACCCCACTTCACAAACAGGGACTCACATCCGGCTATCTGTGGAACAGTGGTCTCCCTCGGATCAAGACTTTCCTTTATAATAACCGCCACCCCCCCACCCCTGCCCTGAGCTCTCGGCTGATGGAATGCTCGGAAACCTGGTGGGCACATATCCACGAGGGGAAACCCCCCCCTCATGGCCCAACTAGGTCTCTATAAAACCTGCCAGGTCCGCTCCCCCCTCCTGAATAAGATCGCAAATGAGGGGGGCTTTATTTACCACGGACCTGGCATTGCATGACAGCAGCCGAAGGCTCAGGCCCTGAGAGTCTGAACAGCCTGGGGTACGAGAAGGGCTATGGGGACCGGGGTGTGCCACCGCTCGATGATACCGAGTGCACGCCCCCACCACATGATGCGGCCCCCTGCTCCTGCCATATCTGCCCCTCCCACTCAACACATTGATAGAAAAGCCCTCGACAGAATGGACTCTGATGTCCCCCTTACCCCCGGAATCCACACCCTCCGTGGCCCCACTAACAGCTGGGCTGGACCCCTCCCCCCGTGGGTTAACCCCCAAACCCACACAACCCTCCCACCCCTTAAAATCCCTTAAAAATCTATCAAAAAGTTTCCCTAAAAAAACCCTCAATCCCCTTTTTGCAGCATGCCACCTCTCGGGGTGCCAAAGCCCGTCATAAATGTAGGCCCTTGATAAAGTGGAGGGCCACACCTGCGAGAGGGGGGAGTCTCGCAGAATAAGAAGTTCTGTTGGCGAATACATCTAATCAATCAGTTAATTAATTAATCAATCTGGGGGAAGTCCACGGCCTGGGGGTAATCAAGATAGTCCAAAGTCTGGGGAGGGATATTCAATCAATTCCAAGTCAATAAATTCAATAAATTCAATAAATTCCACTGCTCTCTCACAGCAGTGGATGGAGTCTTAAGCCGCTTCGAGGCCAGGTGTTGACACCAGCTGCCCTCTCACGAAAGCTGGGAAGGGCCAGAAACCGCAGTCATTGTCCGGCTCCATGCAAGGCTTGAAATCTGGAATATCTCGCTCTACAACTGGGGGGCTTTAAAAGCAGCCACCAATCTACAGGTCCGCGAGCCAAGAGAAGCCTCTGATGGTTCTGGCGGCTGCACCTTGGGCGAATCAGGAGGCGAATCAGGAGGCTATAGATGTCCATGGGAGGCAAATATCATCCTATTATTCAGAGGAACCTCCAGATGATAAGTGGCCTCACAGAGGCTAACAGACCACATGGGGCATAAGAGCTTGGCCCCAGGTCTTTTCCAACTGTCAGAACCAGCAATGTTTCTAGCTCACCCCCATCCACATAAGGGAGGGGGGAACCTCTGGGAGAACCAGGAAGAGGCCCCCTCCAAGTAAGCCTCCCATCTAAATTGTAATAGCAGTTCCAAGGGACTGACATTAATAGTATATCGTGGTCAGAGGCTCCTCGCTCTCCCTAAGCAAGTTCCTCCTCCTTTCGCCCCCTCTGGTGTCATCCTTCACAGCCGCTCATCCCAGTATTGCAGCAAGTGCCAGCCCAATGATCTCAGCTCTCCGGAAAAAAAAAAAAAAAAACCAACATCAGTCTGGGTATTCAAATCTCTAATAGTTATTTCATGGCAAGATGGACCTACTTGGCTTCAAATCAAATAAACAATAAACAACAATGGGGCTTATCTCAACACAGGGCAGATTTATGCCCAACTATAAGTGTGATGTCAAGGACTGGGTGGTTTCTGTTATTGCAGGACCTAATTCTTCCATCTTTCCCTTCATGGCAAACATCCTGAATATCTATAAGATGCTTCAGGTAATGTTTGTTCTTGAACAAAGTGTAATAGACTGTAAGGATAAACTTGAAAGACAGGAGGAAGAGATGCAATCTATTCAACATTCTGATAAAAGTAATCTGGGCCTAAATCAGAAGTGTAATCTAAGAAAACGGCCACAGATTAACCCCACCACACATACTTCATTCTTTGGAACATAAAGACAGAGGAGACCAAATGCTATCTAGTTTCCAAGGTTGATGTCAGCCTTTTAAGTTTCTCCAGATTAGGAAACAAAATCCTGAATTCTTCCATTATAACATTACAATGAAGAATCTTGCAAGTCTAAAAGTACTCCCTCCTTTTTTACTTTTATTAAATTTATTTTTAACAAACAGCAACAAACAATCCCCCCCCCACCTTTTACGTTACATTTTGTGATTTGGAAATATAGTGGCAACCCAAAAAGGAATGAACAAACTATGATCAGATGAAATTTGCAGATGAAATTGATATTTTTGGTAATCTGCTAGATGTATTCCTCAATAAGAATCTGAATCAATTAATATATTTGATTTCTTGACTTATTTATTAATAAATTCTATAGAAATATCAATTCATTTATTGTATCTATTTTGTTACCATGATTAAATAATCAAGTAAAGGATTCATGGACTTGATGAAGTAATAGGAATAGTTATCTTGATGTTTATATTGCAGAATATCCTTCCTTCCTTCCTTCCTTCCTTCCTTCCTTCCTTCCTTCCTTCCTTCCTTCCTTCCTTCCCTCCCTCCCTCCCTCCCTCCCTCCCTCCTTCCTTCCTTCCTTTCTATGAATTTTTCATGATGACAAAATAATGTAGTGATGTTCTACAAATTAATTATAATTGCACAGAAATTCAAATAAAATGCTCAATTTTTTTACCTTATAGCTTATCCAAACATAGCTGTTTCACTGTACTGTAAAAATGCATGAAGTATCTTGTAAAACTATTTGAAGTAAAAGATAATTAGCTGACTGAGTTACTATAATACGTATTACATATGCTTGCTAACATTTGCTAACATTTGCTAAATACAGAGTGTTATAAGAATGTTATTATAATTATTATATATTTCTTCCTTTCCTCCTCCTCCTGAAATTTGAGTAATCAATGGATTATTAAATCCCAGGGAGACATGGGCAGTTTCATCTGCTGGAATGTTTTATCAGGGTTTCTGTATCACCTTGAATGTGATAGTGTTAAATCACTTTAAAGCATAAGATACTATTTTTGCTTCTGCCAAATTCTGAAAATGAGGAACACAGCCAAAGGTTTAGCACTAGTTGTATTTCAGACCACTGAAATATGTTGGTTGCCAATGTTGGTTGCTAGGGAGCTGTATATTTTCTACTTCTGATCTGTAGTGTAGTAGGAGGCAGATTACAAAAAAAAAATGAAACAATTAAAAAGGAAGGAGTTAAATGATTGTGCCTGTTCAGTACTTGTTGGATTGCAAATTATATCCATATAAGCATCCATATTGGTATGCATTCATATCAGGATGCTTAAAGATTTGAGATAAAAATGAAGCAAAGCTGGAAGAGGGACGTGGTACATATTTTACTCAAAATTATATTCTTCAGTTGCTCGTCCTATGTTATCTTCATAAGATAAAATAAAGACATCATGACTTTTATTTCTTCAAACTTCTTCCATTTCCTGTGAGGAGAAAACTAGTGAAATGTAGTTATAGGTTTCCTTTCTTAGTTAGGATCTAGAAGCTTTAGACCTGAAAACCTGTGGTAAAAATTTCCTGAATTAATGCATTTCTGATGACTCTGCCTTTGAACATACAGTATATTACATTAACAGCTGTTGTATAAACATTCTGCAAATTGTTTCTGAATGTGAATAGATATCTTTCAATATTTGCAACAAAAATAATTAAATTAAGAATAGAATTTTCAAAAGTAAGAATGAATATTTCATTTTGGAAAACCACATTCCCTCTTTCTCCCATGTTTAGCTCATTTATGGATCTTCTCCAGTGATAGATGGCAGGACACAAGATGTTTTCTATTATCGATTTTTCCCAAATGGTAATCAAGAGATTACAGGTCTTCTCCAGCTGCTGATGTATTTAAGATGGACATGGATTGGACTGATTTTTCAACTTGAAAAGAGTAATGAACAATTCATAGAAAATACTGTTATTTTTCCAAGGAAGGTATCTGTTTTGACTTCATGGAAGAGAGGATTAAGCCCACATTTACCAATTATATTGAAAATATACTTAATGATTTCCATAAATTATACATGATTATCATGAATAGCACTGCCAACCTGATTAACCTATATTGTGAAAATCATTAAACTATCACTATTACAATTTTGTCCTAAGCAGGGGGTTGGATTAGAAGACCTCCAAGGTCCCTTCCAACTCTGTTATTCAATTATCTTCTATTATCAAAGACATGATGAAAGTGCCATGCTAATTTCCATGCTAATTTCCATATCAGAAGACATGGAATGACTTAACCATAGTTACAACTGAGAATCAGAGCCCAAGCAAGTCCAAAAATGCATATAGAGGTAACAACAACTATATGTCATTCTGACGATACTCAGCTGTACATCTCCACCCCGGACCACCCCAACGATGCCCTTGAAGTGATGTCCCGGTGCCTGGAGGCCGTGTGGATCTGGATGGGAAGGAACAGGCTCAGGCTCAATCCATCCAAGACTGGATTGGTAGTAGAGCCTTGGTAGTACAGTGGTCTAAGGCACCCTGTTATTAAACTGGTTATTAAGACCAGATGCCTGCAATTACTGCTGGTTCGAATCTCGCCAAGGCTCAAGGTTGACTCAGCCTTCCATCCTTTCTAAGGTAGGTAAATTGAGGACCCAGTTGTGGGAGCAATAAGCTGACTTTGTATAAATATACAAAAGAATGAAGGCTATTGCTTAGCAAATTGTAAGCCACCCTGAGTCTCCGGAGAAGGGCGGCATATAAATCAAATTTTAAAAAAAACTTGAGTGGCTGTGGTTTCCTACATCCCGATATAGTCAGTTGACGCTATCGTTGACTATTGGGGGCGAATCACTGGCCCTCACAGAGAGGGCTCGCAACTTGGGCGTCCTCCTGGATTCATGGTTGTCTTTAGAAGAGCCCAAACTAGTAACACACTTGACGGCCATGACCGGGAGGATTTTCCATCAGTCCGCCTGATTCAGCAGTTGCATCCCTTTCTGGATCAGGACTCATTACACACGGTCACTCATGCCCTCATCACTTCCCGCCTGGACTACTGTAATGCTCTCTACATGGGGCTCCCCTTGAGGAGCACCCGGAGGCTCCAACTGTCGCACAGTGCGGCTGTGCGGGTGGTTATGGGACCGACGTGGTGCTCCCATGTAACACCTCTCCTGTGCGAGCTTCACTGGCTCCCGGTGGTCTTCCGGGTGCGCTTCAAGGTTTTGGTTACCACCTTTAGAGCACTCCATGGCTTAGGGCCTGGTTATTTACGGGACCGCCTGCTGCCGCAAATGGCCTCCCACCGGCTGGTACATTCTCACAGAAAGGGACTCCTCCAGGTGCCGTCGGCCAAACAATGTCGGCTGGAGGCCCCCAGGGGGAGAGCCTTCTCTGTGGGGGCACCTACTATATGGAACGAGCTCCCCCTGGAGATACAGAGGATCCCGGATCTGCGCACCTTCTGCCGTGCTCTCAAGACCTTTTTATTTCACCAGGCTGGTCTGGCCTAACCTCTCCCATTCTCTTTTTAATGTAAATTTTAATGTAAATTTTAATTTGTTCTTAACCTGGGGTTTTAAATTTGTCTTGGGCTAAATTGATTTAATTCGATTTTACTTCTGCTCTTAAATTTTTGTATTCTATGTGTTTTATCTTGTGCCTGTTCACTGCCCTGAGTCCTTCGGGAGTAGGGCGGTATATAAATCAAATAAAAAAAAATATCATTCAAAAGAAACAATCAAAAAGCCAAAAAGAAAACAAAAAGTTTAAAATACCTCCTCACCAGCAATCAACAGAAAGAATAACACTAGAACAACAATCAAGTAAACAAGTCCAAGTAAGAAACTAGAAACGCAGTCAAACAAGCTAACAGTACACAAAAGCCTCATCAAGGAACCATGAAGATCACTATGACAGGGGAAGCCACTATATACAATGAGAGCAAACCCCACTCCTTTGTACTACAGATGATGTTATCTAGTAATCCAATGAAAAATCTGCAAGAAAACAATCAAACTCAGAGAGCACTAAGGTCCAAACAGTTCAACCCTTAGCAACACATTTTCTCTTTTACTGAAACAGCAAAGTCTGGAAAAGATCTATGTATTTATAGTACATTTATATTTATGTGTATGTATATACACATAAAGTGCATGGGTTTCTCTGTCTCTTCCTCTCCTCTCCCTCCCACTCTTTCTCTAAAATTGGGCTTCAATCAAGGACCCATATAAAAGAGCAGGAAATGCCCCAAATGTGCCAAGAAGTAGAAGTTATTCTACTTCTGTTACTGATTTCCCCAAAAGGGAAAATCTCTCTGTCCCCCCTCACAATTATTTTGTCCTTAATTGCAGGTTACAATACCCTGTGTATCACAAGTTGGTTTGTGCACCTGAGCATGTCTAGATCTGTACAATCATTATCAATTATATATTCTTATTTTCAATCTCTAAGGAGCTAAAGAAAATACTAAAAGTAATGTATTTCAACAGCAATAAAAATGTAACATTCTTTTTTCTCCAAAACTATAGCTAGAGGACAAATTCTTGTCATTCTGATTTTTTAAAAAAGTAAACCTCTACTTTAAAGCAGCCTCATGGAACACTGTATCTCAGGCTGTCCTATTTCAAATGCCTAATTCTAATGGAGTGAACAGATGGCTGAGAGATAAATTGCTGTACAAAATGATATTATTCTTTGCATCTGTAGCATTATTGCCCTTATATATAGAAATTGATACAATCCTTGCTAAATGTTCTATAGGAGATCAGCCGTTTATTAAGTACAAGCAATATCATTCAGAAGATTTGGTCATTGCAGGCATTTCGTCTCAAATTTACATGATATCTGATAAAGTAACATTCAGAAGAAATCCATCAGATGAACTGGTTGGTGATTTAATGTATGGAATTCCTTTTTTTCAGTAATGCAAATACAGAAAATAGTTAAAGCGTATGACATGATTGAATTAGGATGGAGAATGAATGTTATATTGCATACCCTGCATTATTATTACTCAATAATATTGCTTCAATTTCCATCTGTTACACAAGTTATTTTCCAATGTGTTGTTACTTCTATGGTTTTGGTACCATTCTAGCAGGTATCAGTTTAATTTTAATATACTTTTTTCATATGGCTATAACTCTATGAAGAAAACATGAAATAAATGCCTGCAGAGCATTGCTTCATACCAGCAATACATTAAGGTGTGCATGAGTGCAGTTAGTCCTACATGCAGATATTATATCAAATATTCCTGAGAAATTTCCAGTGTATTGAATAAGTAAAGTAGAAAATTAGGGTAGGAAGTAAAATTAAATATACACCTCCAAATTAAGAAAAAAAAACCCCACTAATTATTGATGTTTATTGCATTTTGCAATTGAGCTGCCTGAATGCATATGGATTGTTATATTGCTTTGACCTCTTTCCTGAATATTTTAAACAAATGGTTTCTTTGATGCTAGTGCATCCACCTGTATCAATGCTTGTGGCCTGCAGAATCTAAACTTGTGTGATACAATTAGAATGCAGCCAATTCCAGATTTGGCAACAGATGTTGTAAAATTCATTTCAGATATTATATGCAAAACTACCAGCACATCTTGGCTTTGGAGTTTGCAATCAAAGAAATCAATGAGAATTCCAGGATCTTGCCAAACATCACCCTTGGTATCCATATCTCCAATAGCTATTTCCTGGCAAGATGGATTTATCTGGCTACCTTGGAGCTTCTTTCTACAAAGGAAAGGTTCATCCCAAACTACAAATGTGACCTCAAGGACAATGTAATCACTGTGATTGCAGGACATAATGCATATGTTGGTCAGTTCATGTCAAACATTCTGAATGTATATAAGATCCCACAGGTAAGAGCCATCCTATAAAGAAAGGAGTCAAATCTAAATACAGTATTTCTTGCTTGATTTAGTTTAATTTCTATTTCAAATTTTATATTTATGAATCTATTACTGTCAGAAACATTTAAAACAAAGGGATAACATTGCTTCATGTAGTTAAAATCACAATCAAGCTAAACATCAAAATATAATTCATCCAGGGTGGGACAGAGAGGAATGATTCAAAATGCTAGAAAGTTACGTAAACCTAATCTACAGGGTAAATCATGTCATGGAAACATGTGTAAACATAGAATAATCCTGAGGTTCATATTCATTCTTGAAGTTCTTACATTTCTGGAGCTTTGTTTAATTTAAAAAAACCTAAACAATTATCATAGAAATTATATTGGAATATGCAAATGGTAGTCAACTCTGTCCATGCCTGGAGAACATTGTTATTTAAATAAGATCCTTAAAATAGACATAAGTGATTTGGAAGTATATACTTTAATTTCTTCTTTTTTCCTAGCTCATATATGGTTCAACTGCAGAGATAGATGATAACATACAAACTGCCTTCTTCCGTCAATTATTTCCAAATGAAGACCTTCAAATTATGGGGCTGGTCCAATTGTTGCTTCACTTCCAGTGGAAATGGATTGGGCTCATTGTCCAGAACCCTGAAAAGGGGAAGAGGTTCATACAGAATAAACTTGATATATTTTCTAAGAAAGGCATCTGTTTTGATTTCATGGAAGAAATGCCAATGGAAGCTGGTATCAACGATATTGAAATTCAAATTAATTATTTTGCTTTGCTGTATAAGACTATTATGAGAAGTACTGCCAATGTTGTAATCACTTATGGTGAAAGTGACATCATGGTTTTTCTTAGAATTGTGCCATTTGGTTCAGAATATGAAGAAATGCCAATGCAGAGAAAAGATAATGTTTGGGTCATGCCAGCACAGATGGAATTCACATCAGTCCGCTTTCAAAGATACAGGGGACTGGATTTCATCCATGGTGCCCTATCGTTGGCAGTTTCCTCAAAGGAAATATTAGGGTTTAAGAAATTTATTCAGACGAGAAAGCCTCCTTCAGAAGAGGAGGACAGTTTGACAAGAGTGTTTTGGGAAAATGCATTTGAATGTTCTTTCCCAAATGCTGGGTTAGATGAGGACAGTGACAATCAATGCACTGGTGAGGAGTCACTGGAGACCCTTCCTGAATCTGTGATTGAATCTAGTATAACTGGGCATAGTTATAGCATTTACAATGCTGTCTATGTAATGGCCCATGCTCTGCAAGCCATGTTTTCATCTAAGAGCAGAAAAAGAGCAAATGCTTGGGAACTCAGTCAACAGTCGTGGCAGGTAAAAACAACATGAATGAAAATATATTATATATTTATATAAGGACCAGTCATATAAATGTTCAGCTAGTATTTTGGAGTTGTATAGCCAATAAGAATATTCTGAAGCTGAACTAACTTAAAAGTTAGTTCAGGGCCTGGTGGCTCAGCAGACTGATAGCATTGTGATTAACACCAGCTGTCTGCAATTACTGTAAGTTCAAATCTCAGCAGGCTCAAGGTTGACTCAGCCTTCCATCCTTTCTAAGGTAGGTAAATTGAGGACCCAGTTTGTGGGGGCAATAAGCCGACTTTGTATAAATATACAAAAGTATGAAGGCTCTTGCTTAACGCATTGTAAACCACCCTGAGTCTCCGGAGAAGGAGACTTATTTGCTTATTTGCTTGGGTTCTGAGTTTTGATTCCACAGTGAGGAGAAGATTATGAAATGTGGAAAGAAGGAAGGAAGGAAGGAAGGAAGGAAGGAAGGAAGGGAGGAAGGGAGGAAGGGAGGGAGGGAGGGAGGGAACGGCGGAAGAAAGGAAGGAAGGAAGGAAGGAAGGAAGGAAGGAACGAAGGAAGGAAGGAAGGAAGGAAGGGCATTGAGCTGCAGTGAGTCTTGATTATTTGCTTGGGGTCTTGCATTTTGATTCCACAGTGAAGAGAAGAGTATGACATACATAAGAAAAAAACGAAAGGATGGCATTGAAGAGTGATCAATATACAGACCACAACAATTTTTTTGTTGGCTCCTCATAGATCAAATGCTCACAATATTTTGGCTTGTGAGCAACAGCAAGTAACCAGGGTGCCATTAAGGGTGAACATTATTGGTCCAACTGACATAGATGATAATATCGCTTCCAACATGCATGTGAATATTAAAGGAATTCTAAATACCTAAATGCTTTTTAGAAAGGATGCAAAAGTCATTAGAAGGACTGTTAAGAGAAAGTAAATGCCAATTTAGTCTCAGGAAAGAAGATAGAGACTAATTCTGTCTTAGAAGCAAATTCCTGCAGGTATTCAAGTTTCTGTTATCATACCCTATAACAATAAATATTCCTCATATTATATTTGCTGATTGGTCTGCCTTAAAAGGATAACATCTAATTTATGAAAGATACTTCATTCATACTTGTTCATTGCTTCCAATTGTTATAAATTTCTTTTTAACGATTTATATTTAGTTCCATTGGTATCTGAAAGCTGTTTCTTTTAACAACAGTGCTGGAGAAATGGTTCACTTTGACGAAAGAGGAGAGCTACCAACTGGATTTGATGTTATCAACTGGGTCACCTTCCCCAACCAATCATTTCATCGTATCAAAATTGGAAAAATAGCTCCAGTGACTCACCCTGAAAATCTCCTTACTCTTTCTGCAGAGGAGATCATCTGGCCCCCCATGTTTAACCAGGTAGTTTTGGCGGCAATATCAAACCATGGTGAATAATTTTCTTTATTCACCATGGGTTTACAAAATATAAGGAAAAACTCTGTTCCAGAGTTTATATTATTTCTGGGAATATTGGAGTTTTAGAAACAGGACCCCAAATAGCAACACTATGTAAAGTGACAAATTTTAGTAACACTCAGCTTCCTAAAAATGCAACCTGCGACATTCCCTGTGTAACAGATACAAGTACTATAAGTTTTCCTACCCAGACACCAAACACCCCTATTATGAAGTCAGCTTCATTTAATTAGCGTCATGCAGTAAATCCAGTTAGGAGTGGTGTGGTGGCCTAGAGGTGGAGCTCTTGCCTCACAATCAGGAGCCTGTGAGTTCAATTCTAGGTAGAAGCAGATATTTCTCTTTCTGGACACAATGAGAATATATCTGCTGAACAACTGTCCGCATTGGCATCAGGAAGGGCATCTGGCTAGTAAACACTCTGCTAACACTCCATTCAGTTGCCCAGACTCCAATCTCACAAGGGATGATGGGGTTGTTAAACGAAGATGATGCTGCAGTAAATGCAGTTATAAGGACTGCTGGGTAGAAGACGCTCTCCATTTCTCCACCATCTCCCTAATACTCCATCAAATTAGTGTTCACTGAATCTCCATATCAGAGAAAGAGATGCTAAAGCCGTTGAGGAAGTTATGATTTATCCCCAGAGTTAGAATTACTAAACATGTTTGCATCATTTTTAAAAAATGCAGTACATAGATGAAAAGCCTATATTTCTCTACAAAGGTAGCAGTAAAGCATAAATTAACCAAAGTTGTGCTTCCATCCTGGGTTTTGTTTTTGTTTTTCATTTATGAAACCATTCTAGCTTAATTTTGTAGGGGGAAAAAAAGCAGAATAATAATAAATTAAAAACCCAATATAAAAACTCACTTGAACTGAATTTGTTAGGGTGAATAAGATAATTGTCATTCTATAACAAGAGAATGCAGCCTTTTTTCTCATCCTACAGATTTTTCTGTGTCTTAAAAAAAAAGAAAAAATATAAACATTTTCAGAAAAGATTAAAATATATCATTTTTTTTAAAAAAAACCATTCTTCAATATTTAATATTATATTAAAAACTATAGGCATTTTATTACAATATAAAAAGCATATACTGAAAAGAATACGGGTATCTAACCTCTTACTCGGTCATAGCTTCTACAAAATATGGGGATCTGTATCAGCCTTTGAAATTGCACTGATATATTTCTGCAGAGAATATTATCTGGCCCACCATATTCAACAATATTCTGCACTAACTTCCATTATTATTATTTTTGAGTTGATCAAATTTATTTATTAATTAAATTTACATGCCACTCATCTCATCGTCAGACTACTCTGGCTGACTGACAACATCATAAAAGCAAATATACAAACGAGTAAAAATTAAAAATTAACTAAAATTAGATCATCAGTATACAAAGGGGCAGAGGCAGCATCTTCTCCCTAGTCTACTAACCATCTCCAACATGGAACACCTCCATTGGAGCTCCAGGCCTATCAGCAGAGTGAGGTTTTGATACCCTTTACGTGTAAACTAAGAGTACAGGTGGATTTTCTCTCAAGGAGAACAATGTCCCAGAGGGTGGGACTCATGGCAGAAAAGGCTCTTTGGACCCTGAATATTCAAATGGTAATTCATTATTTACACATATTTCTACAAGTGTTTTGTCTTTGAACATACAGTATTCACTGAGTGGTTCATTTATGTTAAAACTGAAGAAATAAATGATTCTGAAATGGTGACTCGTGATGGTTGAATTTTCATAGCATATTTGAATATAGAATGGTTTGCAACTGAATGTGCCTCAAAGGTTAAGACATTTCCAGAAGGGGAGACTAGAAACATCTTTCAGGGTTCTGCTTTGACTTGGTCAGTAGATGCAGATTCGACACTAAAAGAAATTACCATGGGCCTCAGAGAAAACTACATTCCAAACACATTAGAAATATTTCATTAAGATGTGATGATTGGATGACTAACCCAGATACCATATCACTTTTTAGAAAAAAAAATATATGCATCTGCTTACAGACCTCATAGGAATGGGGTGAGGTCAACAGTTTTAGGTTAAGGTTTTGGGGGTTTGGGGATGAGACCACAGAGTCTGGTAGTGCATTCCAGGCATTAACAACTCTGTTACTGAAGTCATATTTTCTGTAATCGAGTCTGGAGCGGTTTACTTTAAGTTTGTATCTATTGTGTGCTCATGTATTGTTGTGGTTGAAGCTGAAGTAGTTATTGACAGGTAGGACATTGTAGCAGTTGATTTTATAAGCTATGCTTAGGTCATACTGAAGGCGGCGTAGTTCTAATTTTTCTAAACCCAGAATTTCAAGTCTGATGTCATAGGGTATTTTGTTACAAGCAGAGGAGTGGAGGACTCCTCTTGTGAAATATTTCTGGACGCACTCAATTGTATTAATGTCTGATATGTAGTGCGGGTTCCAGACAGATGAGCTGTATTCAGGAATTGGTCTAGCAAATGTTTTGTATGCTCTGGTTAGTAGTGTAATATTACCAGAGTAGAAGCTTTGCAAGATTAGGTTTACAACCTTTAATGCCTTTTTGGTGATGTTGTTACAGTGGGCTTTGACACTTAGATCATTTGATAAGAGTACTCCAAGGTCCTTGACAGAGTGAGGGTCATCTACAAGGTCATGTGAATTTAGCTTGTATTTAGTGTTCTGATTCTTTTTGCCAATGTGTAAGACAGAGTATTTGTTGGTTAAGATTTGGAGTTGCCAATTTTTTGACCATTCTGACACAAAGTCAGGGTCTTTTTGAAGGGTAGCAGCATTGTTGGTAGTGTTAATTAGTTTAACATCAATGGCGAAGAGAATGCAGATACTTATAATATGATCACAAAGATCATTTATGTATAGTATGAAGATTGTTGATCCTAGAACTCTGCCTTGGGGGACACCGCTATTAACAGGTGCAGGATTTGATCGGGCGCTCCCTATTTTGACCATTTGTTGTCTGTTTGAAAGAAACGCAGTTATCCAATTATGGAGGGGTCCGGAGATGCTGTAGGATTTTAGTTTTAGAAGTAGTTTGTCATGTACCACTGAATCAAAGGCTTTACAGAAGCCTATGTAAATTGCATCTATAACTTTGCCCTGATCAAGATTTGTAGTCCATAGGTTTTTGCAGTATAGAAGTTATAGATTACAGGATATTTTTTTCTGAAACCAAATTGTTTATTAGAGAGTAGGTTGATTATACAAATTACAAAAGAGTCTTAAAAAATAACCAATATGGCTACATTTCCTAAATTATACCACTTTCTGTCACATGGTTACTTAAGGATATATGCTTCGTACAACATGGCCATCCCAGCATCCAGCCTGTGTACTTATTTAATTGGTTAATATTTACTCAACATCATATTTTTGCAATAGAGTTGCATTTCTCATATCTTAAGAGTTGTTTGTAAAATGACTAAGGCTGCTTGCTTCTCCCAATGTGTGTTTCTGGCCTGTTGGACAATATTTTGTTAATACAGTGATACCTTTGTATACAGCTTGTGTATTGAGTACCAAACAAATGATGAATTCAGTGAGTTTCAAAGCAGCTGAATTCCAAGGTACCACTGTATATGCCTTAAATCCTAGTCAAATCCAATTCTTCAGATGCAAGAATTCCTGAAACGTTAAGTAATAATTTCTCAATTTTCTTAATGTCTAATAGGTACAGCCCTTTTCTATGTGCAATCCTCCATGCTCATCAGGTTGGAGCAAAATAAAAATAGAAGGAAAGCCCTTTTGCTGCTATGATTGCCTTAAATGTCCAGAAGGAAAAATTTCAAACAAGACACGTAAGAGATCTAAAGCAGAGATTCCACTGCTAAGTATTTTGTGCAATGCCTTATATTACTCTTTAATTATAAACAGTAGTTTACCATCTCTGTACAAATTTGTCCATAATTTATTTGTCCTAATTCATTTGTCCATAATTCTGGAGAGATGTTGATTACTTAGAAGTCTATTTGAATATCATGTCATCTTTTTTTACTTGGGAAAGATAAACGAGACCATAAAAATAAATATTTTCATCTGTGGTTTCTATGAAAGTAAAGAGATTTCAAGATTGAGGGGAATGAACGTACTATAATTTTGGGAATTGCAGTTCAGAAAGATTTAAAATAAATGGTAAAGGAGAGATCTCAGTTAGTTAAGCAATTTCTTGACAGTGTATTTTGGGAAACAAACAATAATTTAAATTTAGGTTATGTTTTTATGTATTCATCACATTTCTATACCGTCATCTGAATTAAGTGAATCTGCACAGCTTACCCTGGAGAGATATACTCTCTCCGCTCCTGTTCAACATTTATATGAAGCTACTGAATAAGATCATCCATCACCATGGACTGAGGTATCATCAATACGCTGATAATACTCAGCTGTATGACTCAGTCCGTGGTGAGTTAATTGATGCTGTGTCCTCCCTCTTTACTTTACTTTTTCTTTATTTTGGATTTATATACCGCCCTACTCCCGAAGGACTCAGGGCGGTGAACAGCCAAAAGATAAAACACACATAATAAAAAATTTAAAAAACAATGTAAAAACACATTAAATAATTTGGCCCAAACAAATTAAAACACCCCCATTGTTTTAAAACAAATTTAAAATAGCAATTAAAAGGAAGTTAGGCCAGGCCAGCCTGCTGAAATAAAAAGGTCTTGAGGGCTTGGTGGAAAGTGCGTAAATCCGGGATCCTCCATATCTCCGGGGGGAGCTCGTTCGAAATGGCAGGCACCCCCACAGAGAAGGCTCTCTCCCTTGGGGCCGCCAGTCGACACTGTTTGACTGACAGCACCCTGAGGAGCCCCTCTCTATGGGAGCGTACTGGCCGGTGAGAGGCTATTGCTAAGTGCAGTGGCCCGCATGTTTTTGTGCCGACCTCAGTGTGCACATGTATTATCTCTCCTGCGGGAGCTTCATTGATTGCCAATTTGCTTCCGGGTGAAATTCAAGGTGCTGGTTGTCACCTTTAAAGCCCTTAATGGCTTGGAACCAGGTAATATTAGGGAACGGTCACATCTACCCAACCCATCAGAGTAGGGAGGCAAGTAATGTTGTGGGTACCATCTCCTAGGGAGATACACCTCGTGGAACTCAGAAGAAGGGCCTTCTCCATGGTGGCTCCCTCTCTCTCTGGAACATCATTCCCCCAGAGATTAGAATGGCCCCCACTCTAACACTCTCCCGGAAGACATTGAAGATCTGGTTCTGCCAGCAGGTCTGGGGAACCCAGAGCGGGATGGAGCCCATTAAATGTTTAGTGTGATATATTGTCACTGGGGTGGGTGATGGGGGTTATTTTATTATATTATTTTTTGAATATATATTAATGTATTATATACATAAATAAATATCTTAGTATAACAGAATAAGGGACCTTGGAAAAACAAAATTTTAAAGAAGGGTTGCAGCATTAAAAGTTAAAATGTTGAAGGGACCTTGGAAAAACAAAATTTTAAAGAAGGGTTGCAGCATTAAAAGTTAAAATGTTAAGGTGAAAAGAATGCCCTCATGACACCAAGGGTTGCATATCAGTCTTCAACTTCCATGATAATGAAGACCAAGGACCCACCTCACATCCTTCTCCAGAGACTCAGGGCGGCTTACAATGCATTAAGCAATAGCCTTCATACTTTTGTATATTTTATACAAAGTCAGTTTATTGCCCCCACAATCTGGGTCCTCATTTTACCTACCTTAGAAAGGATGGAAGGCTGAGTCAACCTTGAGCTTGGTGAGATTTGAACTTGCAGTAATTGCAGGCAGCTGATGTTAATAACAGCGCTTTAGTCTGCTTTAGTCTGCTGCGCTACCAGGGCTCCAACTTCCATGATGATGAAGACCAAGGACCGGCCTCACATCTGAGAGTAGGTGTTCCACAGAGTAGGAGAAGCAGCAGAAAAGGCAACTTGCCAGCCAAAATTCCTTAAATGACAGAATCTGCAATATTCCCTCCCTACCCGATTAGGTGGGATAGGATCATATAGTGGGGATGGCAGTTCTTCAAATAATCTGAGAAAGGGCTTGAATTGAATTCCCAGAAGCAACTGAGAAAAAAAATGAAGTTTGTATAGCAGAGGTGTTATATGTGGAACCCTAAGGGTGCCCAATATTGTTTGTGATGCTGCATTCTACATCAGCTACAGCCTCTTCAAGAGTAGTCCCATATAGATTGCATTGCAATAATCCATATGGGAGATGACCAAGATATGAGTGATAGAGAGTAGAGCTGAAAAGGCTACAACTAGTACATAAGAGCCATGATGGTGCAGTGGTTAGAATGCAGTATTGCAGGCTATTCTGCCGACTGCCAACTGCGAGCAATTTGGCAGTTCAACTCTCACTGGCTCAAGGTTGACTCAGCCTTCAATTCTTCTGAGGTCGGTAAAATGAGGACCCAGATTGTTGGCGGCAATATGCTGACTCTTAAAACTGCTTTTGTAGATAATAAAAAGATACAGAGAAAGCACTGAGTCATATAGCACCCCTTAGTTGGTGTTTCAGGCTGGACCTCTTTTCCCTTTGGAACTGATCAAAGAAGAAGGAGGTGAACCAGACCAGAACTGTTCTTTCTTCTCACAGTTCCCAAAACCATCTCAAAAGGATACCATGGTCAAGAAGAGCCAGGATGGATGTACTATCCCTATCCCATTCTCTCCAGACATCATCCAAAAGAATGACCAATACCATTTCCTTCCCATATCCAGGCCTGAAACTTGACTGAAAGCAGTCCAGATAATTCATTTAATCAAGGATCTCCTGGAGCTGCAGCACAATCATCTTCTCAACCACCTTCCCTAAAAAGGGCAGGTGGGAGACTGAACAAAAGTTATGAACTGTTTGTATCCAGTAATAACTTTCTGAGAAATGACACACATTTAATAGTGACTCTAGCTTGTCATTGTTCAGATTCATCCCTCGTTTTACTCCGGCAACTCTCTAGATGTCTCTTGACTCTTTTCAACCCTCTCAAATTTTCCATAAAGCACCGAGAATGCCTGGTTCAATGGGATGAAAAAAGTTGCATGGGCCTGACCCTCTTCAATTCTATCCAAGCTCTCTGCTAACTCTCTATTCCAGTAACAGTGAGGGATTTGGCAGGCCCATGCAGCAAATCCTATGAAACAACTCCCCAACTCACTTTGGAACCCCACTGGCCCCATTAATCACTGGAGCTGGACCAACTGAATATATCTTGCAGAAGGGGTTAGCGTAGAAAAATCTCAAATTCAGCAGGGCTTCATGGTCATCTCAAATTCACCAGGGCGGAGGGAGGGAGGAAAGGAGGAAGGGAGGAAGGGAGAAAAGGAGGAAGCAAAGAAGGAAGATTTCAAATGGTCAGTCAGGAAAAGAAATATCTCTGAAGTGATGACCAATTTGGTAATGGGCTGTTGTCTATAACATTAAACACTTGACTGCAATAATATCTTTTTCAGATGCAGATGACTGTTTCCCATGTTCAGAAGATCAGTACCCAAACAAAGCTCACAACCTTTGCATTCCAAAACACATCACATTTTTGTCTCATGAAGAGCCTCTGGGAATTAGCCTGACAGCTATTGCTTCCTTCTTTTCTTTCATCTCAGTTATGGTCCTGGGAATCTTCATTAAGCATCAGGACACCCCCATTGTCAAAGCCAACAACCGGAACCTCACCTACATTCTTCTCATTGCTCTCCTCCTTTCCTTCCTCTGCACTTTGCTCTTCATTGGGCAACCAGATCAGGTGAAATGTCTCATGCGACAAACTTCTTTTGGCATCATCTTCTCTGTAGCTCTTTCTTGTATATTGGGGAAAACAATCATAGTGGTCCTTGCTTTCATGGCCACCAAGCCCGGATCCAAAATGAGGAAATGGGTGGGGAAAAGGCTGGCCAACGCTATAGTTCTTTCATGCTCTTTGACACAATTCTCCATTTGTGCAGTGTGGTTGGCAATTTCCCCCCCATTCCCAGATTCTGACATGCACACCATGGCTGAAGAAATTGTCCTAGAATGTAAAGAAGGTTCAACCACTATGTTTTATATTGTTCTTGGTTTCTTGGGATTCTTGACTGCTTTCAGCTTCTCAGTAGCCTTCCTAGCTAGGAAGTTACCTGACAGCTTTAATGAAGCCAAATTTATCACCTTCAGCATGTTGGTCTTTTGTAGTGTCTGGATATCCTTTGTTCCCACCTATCTGAGCACCAAGGGAAAATACATGGTAGCTGTGGAGATCTTTTCCATTTTGGCTTCTGCAGCTGGATTACTGGGTTGCATCTTTTCCCCCAAATGTTACATTATTATTCTGAGGCCTGATTTGAACAGAAAGGAACAGCTAACAAAAAAATGAAACTGATTTATTTGGTCCAATATAAGTTCTCTAAATTGTGACAGAATCCTCATTTGCCTCATTAAAGGCCTACTGACCATCTTGAAGAACTGATTGAAAACTAGTTCTTTGGTTTTTTTAAACCAAAAATATGCAGTTGCGAAATACAACATTTTGAATGCAATTCTTATAGCATGTTTCCTATATAACTCTGGCAAAACTGAGTGGCTTTCGGTACAGGGAGCTCCAGGATTTGAGAATTTTTCATCCTTAGGACTGCATTATCTGTACCTGACACCTGTGCTTTGTTACTCAAGCCCTGGTTATCTCTCATCTGGACTACTGTATCTATATGAAGCTACCCTTGCGGTCTGCTTAAAAGCTTTAGTTGATGCATAGTGCAGAAGCAGCAGTGTAATCTTTGGGGCCTCTAGGGCAGTGGTTCTCAACCTGTGGGTCGGGACCCCTTTGGGGGTCGAACAACCCTTTCACAGGGGTCACCTAAGACCATCAGAAAACACATATTTTCAATGGTCAATGGAATAACTTTATGGTTGGGGGTCACCACAACATGAGGAACTGTATTAAAGGGTCGCAGCATTAGGAAGGTTGAGACCCACTGCTCTAGGGTAACCCATCTCTATTCCAAAAACTTCACTGGCTCCCAATGTGCTTCTGACTGCAGTTCAAGGTGTCGGTTATGACCATTAAAGGCCTAAACGGCATCGGTCCAGGCTATCTGATGAACTGCCTACTCTTGCCAGCAGAGAGGGCCTACTTTGGATCCCGTTGTTCAAAGAACTCTGCTTATCGGGATCCATAAGAAGAGCCTTCTCTGCTGCAGCACCTACCCTTTGAAACTTCTTACCATGTAAGGTAAGATCCACCCGTACTCCTGTCCAGTGCTGGGTTTCACATTTTTTTACTACTGGTTCTGTGGGTTTGGCTTGGTGGGCGTGGCTTGGTGGGCATGGCAGGGAAGGATACTGTAAAATCTCCATTGCCACCCCACTCCAGGGGAAGGTTACTGCAAAATCCCCATTTCCTCCAGATCAGCTGGAACTTGAGAGGCAGAGAATAGATGGGGATGGAGTCAGTCAGAATTTTTACTACCAGTTCTCCGAACTACCCAAAATTTCCATTACTGGTTCTCCAGAACTAGTCAGAACCTGCTGAAACCCATCACTACTCCTGTCCTTTCACAAACGTTTTAAGACATGACTCTGCCAATTGGCTTTGGGACCAAATGGCAGAGTTTCACACAGGAGGTAGATCAATGGCAGACTTCACCTTCCCACTGTATTATTTCCCTGTGTTCCTTTGCCATTGTTTATTTTATTATTTTACTTCTGTTTTGTTACATTCTTTTCATTTTCCTTCCATTTCATGATTGTAAGCTGCCTAGAATATGCCCACAGCAATATAGGTGGCAAAGAAATGTAATAAATTAAAATGACATGTGATATTAAAATTAGAAATGGTGACTATAAAGAAGATATTTTCTGGAAAATTTGGAAACCATTTATGGACTATGCGCTGGGAAAATTGGATGCTTCAGCAATAGCCTTCATACTTTTGTATATTTATGCAAAGTCAGCTTATTGCCCCCACAAACTGGGTCCTCATTTCACCTACCTTAGAAAGGATGGAAGGCTGAGTCAACCTTGAACCTTGGAGAGATTCGAACCAGCAGTAAATTGCAGGCAGCTGTGTTAATAACAGGGTGCTTTAAACCACTGTAGTACCAAGGCTCTTGGTACTATTATTATTATTATTATTATTATTATTATTATTATTATTATTATTATTATTATTAATATTTCTATGCCGCCCAGTCTCCGAGGACTCTGGGCTGATGCCATTTATAAAACATCTTATACAGATTTTCTTTATGTGCAGTTGACATTGTTAGTTGTCCCACAACTTCTGCCATTTATCTAATTCTATTGTGTAATCAAAGTTTTTTTGCCCATGCTATCATTCTGTCCTTCACTTGTTCATCTTCCAGTATAATGACCAATAAGTAATTATACAGCTTTTTTATCAATCTTTCTTCTGTCCCTGTTAACATCTTATCTAATTCTCTTAATTCTTTAAAGAAACCATATTTAGCATCTTTCTCATATCTAGAATGTATCTGCACTTGTGAATACCATGCCATGTCGATGCATTGATCACTCAGCTCTTGTTTAGTTTTAAATTTCACCTTTTTATTCAAAATATCTTTATATCTAACAATATTTCCACTGTTAATGACGTTTGGATGGATCAGTGCTTCCACTGTTGAAAGCCAAACTGGTATCCTCAAATAACGTTCTCTAATTTTCTCCCATATTAACAATAGTGCATTCATTTTGTAATGTCTTTGAAAGTAACCATGAGTCTTGATTTTCTCATGCCACAAGAAGGCTTGCCAACTCAGTTGTAAATCATGGCCCTCCAGAGTCAATAGTCTGAGAAGAAAACTTTTTACATTTCTCATTTAGTTCTTTCCGTCCCCTGTCACTATCATTTTGTCCTTAATTCCAGGTTACAATACCCTGTAACCCTTGTGATACCCTGTGATACCCTGTGTATCCTGTTGGTTTGAGCATGTCTAAAAAAGATGTAACTCGTAGAAATGATGGTAAATCTGTTGGCAGTAGGTAAACCTCTAAAACAGAATTGAGAAAATAAAAAAAAGATATATGTGTAAGTATTTCTAGGATTAGGGATTGAAATCTTTCAGCAGTTTTGACAATTCCCTAATATTATCTACTTGTCAATGTAAATTTCATAAAACAAATAACTAACACAACATAAAATTATTTACAAGAGTAAATAATATAGAGCAAAGGGCAAACCAGGTGGCTTTCCTGTATCTCTCATAAATCAATTAAAGCCCCCCAAAGCATCTAAAGTAAATCAAAAGACCCAGCAGTCCCAGAGTAGAAATACAACATATAGTGTAAGGACTGTAACAGGCCCTTGGTAGGACAAAAGTCAGAAGACTACTTGAGCGCATCCATGAACACCAACAACCAATCATCATCAGAAGACATGATGGAAGTGCCTTAATCTCCATGCTAATTTCTATGTCAGAACACATGGAATGTCTTAACCAGAGTTTCAGCTGGGAAACCATACTTTCAACTGAGAATCAGAGACCAGATGAGTCCAAAAATGCATATAGAGGTAACAACACCTATATATCATTCAAAAGAGACAATCAAAAAGCCAAAAAGAAAACAAAAATGTTTAAATACCTCATCACTGGCAATCAACAGAAAAATTAATGCTAGACCAACAATCAGGTAAACAAGTCCAATCAAGAAACTAGTAATGCTGTCAAACAAGCTAACAGTGAACAACAGCCTAATTAAGGAACCATGAAGACCTCACTGACAAGGCAAGCCACCATATACAATGAGAGAAAACCCCACTCCTTTGTAGTACAGATTGTATTATCTACTAATCCAATGAAAAATCTGCAAGAAAGCAACCAAGCTCAGAGAGCACTAAGGTCCAGACAGTTCAACCCTTAGCTACAAATATTCTCTTTTACTGAAATAGCAAAGTTTGGAAAAAATCTATGTTCAGTATGTATACTCCATTTATATTTATGAGTATGTATATAAACATAGGTGGGGACATGGTGGCTCGGTGGCTAAGACACTGAGCTTGTCGATTGAATCCCTAGTGCCATATAACGGTGTGAGCTCCTATTACTTGTTCCAACTTCTGCCAACCTAAAAAGCCCATAGAAAATGCAAGCAAAAAAATAGGGACCACTTTGGTGGGAAGGTAACAGCGTTCTGGGTGCCTTTGGTGTTTAGTCATGCGAGCCACATGACCACAGAGACATCTTTGGACATAGCTGGCTCTTTGGCTTGGAAACGGAGATGAGCACCATCACCTAGAGTCGGGAACGACTAGCACATATGTGCAAGGGGAACCTTTACTTTTTATATACACATAAAGTGTATGGGCCTCTCTCTCTCTCCTCACCCCTCTCTCTCCTCTCTCACCCTCCCTCCCTCCCTCCCTCTCTCTCTCTCCCTCTATCTGAAGTTGGGCTTCACTCAAGGACCCATATAGAAGAGGAGGAAATGCCCCAAATGTGCCAATAGTTATTCTACTTCTGTTACTGATTTCCCCAAGGGGGAAAACCTCCATTGAAGAATTATGTATGCAGTGCTAATGCTAATATTATAAGTGTGACACAAATAAGCACATTGGTGACCAACTGGCATATCAAACAAAATTCAGACAGTACCAGTATTTTGATTAATTGTATTATTTTTAAAATATCTGAAGAGAACGATGCTTCTTAACAGTGAGATCCAAATTTCATTTAATGCAATTTGATTTACTTTGTTGTTTAATTAATCATGACTGAAATTTCCATTTGAATTCAGCTGTAAATTTCCATTTGAAGCCAACTGCAGATCCAGGAGAACAAAACTTTTTACATTTCTCATTGAGTTTTTTCTGTCCCCGTCACTATAATTTTTTCCTTAATTGCAGGTTACAATACCCTGTGAATCACAAGTTGGTTTGTTCATCTGAGCATGTCTAGACCTGTACAATCATTATCAATTATGCATTCTTATTTTCAATCTCTAAGGAGTTACAGAAAATATTAAAAGTAATATATTTCCCCTGCAATAAAGATGCAATATTCTTTTTTCCAAGGGTACAGCTAGAGGACCAAGTCCTGTCATTCTGATTTTTTAAAAAGTAAATCTCTACTTTAAAGCAGCCTCATGGAACACTGTATCTCAGGCTGTCCTATTTCAAATGCCTAATTCTCAGGAAGTGAACAGATGGATGAGAGATAAATCGTTGTACAAAATGATATTATTCTTTGCAATAGCAATATTGTCCTTGTATGTAGATGCTGATACAACCTTTGCTAAATGTTCTGTAGGAAATCAGCCTTTCATTAAGCACAAGCGATATCATTCAGAAGATTTGGTCATTGCGGGCATTTCTTATCAAATTTACATGGTATCTGATGAAATAACATTCAGAAGAAATACATCAGATGAACTGTTTGGTGATTTAATGTATGGAATTCCTGTTTTTCAGTAATGCAAATACAGAAAATAGTTAAAGCCTGTGACATGATAGAATTAGGATGGAGGATGAAAGTTAAATTGCCTATCCTGCACTATTATTTCTCAATAATATTGCTTCAATTTCCATCTGTTACACAAGTTATTTTCCAATGTGTTTTCATTTCTATGGATTTGGTACCATTCTAGCAGGTATCAGTTTAATTTTAATAAAACAGATTGCAGTTAGTCCTACATGCAGATATTATATCAAATATTCCTCAGAAATTTCCAGTGTATTGAATAAGTAAATTAGAAAATTAGGGTAGGAAATAAAATTAAATATAGACCTCCATATTAAGGGGTAAAAACCCACTAATTATTGATGTTTATTACATTTTGCAATTGGGCTGCCTGAATGCCTATGGATTGATATATTGCTTAGACCTCTTTCTTGAAATATTAAACAAATGGTTTCTTTGATGCTAGTGCTTCCACCTGTATCAGTCCTTGTGCCTGCACAGTCTAAACTTGTGTGATACAATTAGAATGCAGTCAATTCCAGATCTGGCTACAGATGTTATAAAACTCATTTCAGATATTATATGCAAAACTACCAGCATATCTTGGCTTTGGAATTTGCAATCAAAGAAATCAATGAGAATTCCAGGATCTTGCCAAACATCACCCTTGGTATCCATATCTCCAATAGCTATTACCTGCCAAAATGGATTTATCTGGCTTCCATGGAGCTTATCTCTACAAAGGGAAAATTCATCCCCAACTACAAATGTGACCTCAAGGACAATGTAATATCTGTGATTGCAGGACATAATGCTTTCATTGCTCAGTTCATGTCAAACATTCTGAGCAAATATAAGATCCCACAGGTAAGAGCCATCCCATAAAGAAAGGAGTCAAATCTAAATACAGTATTTCTTGCTTGATTTAGTTTAATTTCTATTCCAAATTTTTATCTTTTTGAATCTATTAGTGTCAGAAACATTCAAAACAAAGGGATAACCAACATCGCCTCATATAGTGTTTTGGGAAAAATCACAATCAAGCTAAACATCCAAATATATTTCATCCAGGGTGGGACAGAGAGGAATGATTCAAAATGGTAGAAAGTTGCATATACCTAATCTATGGGGTAAATCATGTCATGGAAACATGTGTAAACATAGCATAATCCAGAGGTTCATATTCATTCTTGCAGTTCTTACATTTCTGGAGCTTTGCTTATTAAAACAAAAAGAAACAACTATCATAGAAATTATATTGGAATATGCAAATAGTAATCAATTCTGCCCTTGCCTGGAGAACATTCATATTTAAATAAGATCCTTAAAATAGACATAAGTGATTTGGAAGTATATACTCTAATTTCTTCTTTTTTCTTAGCTCATATATGGTTCAACTGCAGAGATAGATGACAACATAGAAGCTGCTTTCTTCCGTCAATTATTTCCAAATGAAGACCTTCAAATTATGGGGCTGGTCCAATTGTTGCTTCACTTCCAGTGGAAATGGATTGGGCTCATTGTCCCAAACCCTGAACATGGGAAGAGGTTCATACAGAATAGGCTTGATATATTTTCTAAGAATGGCATTTGTTTTGATTTCATAGTAGAATTGTCAAAGGACTCTGTTACCAATGATATTGACATTCAACTGAATGGTTATGTTTTGCTGTATAAGGCTATTATGAGAAGTACTACCAACGTTGTAATCACATATGGTGAAAATCAGAACATGGCTATTCTTAGAATGTTGCCATTTATTTCAGAATATGAAGACATGCAAATGAAGAGAAAAGATAAAGTTTGGGTCATGCCAGCACAGATGGAATTCACATCAGTCCGCTTTCTAAGATATAGGGCCATGGATTTCATCCATGGTGCACTATCGTTGGCAGTTTCCTCAAAGGAAATATTAGGGTTTAAGAAATTTATTCAGACGAGAAAGCCTTCTTCTTCAGAAGAGGACAGTTTGACAAGAGTGTTTTGGGAAAATGCATTTGAATGTTCTTTCCCAAATGCTGGGTTAGATGAGGACAGTGACAATCAGTGCACTGGTGCGGAGTCACTGGAGACCCTTCCTAAATCTGTGATTGAATGTAGTATTACTGGGCATAGTTATAGCATTTACAATGCTGTCTATGCAGTGGCCCATGCTTTGCAAGCCATGCTTTCATCTAAGAGCAGAAAAAGGAGAAATGCTTGGGAACTCAGTCAACAGTCGTGGCAGGTAAAAACGACATGAATGAAAATATATTATATATTTATATAAGGGCCAGTCATATAAATGTTCAGCTATTACTGTATTTTGGAGTTGTATAACTAATAAAAGTATTCTGAAGCTGAACTAACTCATAAGTGATATGTGAGAACTTAAGTAATAATTCCAGAGAACAATAAACACGGGGTGCAACAATGGACAATGAGAAGGAGGCAATGTCAAATATTAATTCAAGAGGAGTTTTAGCAGGAGTGATGGGTAAATCAGTTTCCAAATGAATGGGACTGTTTAATAGGATATAAGGAATGTGTCCTTGGATCACACAGTGGTTTCTGATAGTTCTATCAAAACATTCCACTAGGAACCTCTTAATCTTATGATGCAAATGCTTCTTCTAAGACCATTGTTTTCTTTAAATAACAGGAGAGCTTGAAGTAACTTAAGATCTGTTATGTAATTACTTATGAATCATTTTTGCCCTCCTTTTTGAAATATAAGCTCTCTCATTAGTTCCCTCCACTAGTTTCTGGATGGAATTTTTTTCAGTGTCCTAAATTAACAATGAATACTGTAATTATCTTTCATTATTTGCTTGGGTTCTGAGTTTTGATTCCACAGTGAGGAGAAGATTATGACAGGAAGGAAGGAAGGAAGGAGGAAGGAAGGAAGGAAGGAAGGAAGGAAGGAAGGAAGGAAGGAAGGAAGGAAGGAAGGAAGAGTGTTGAGCTGCAGTGAGTCTAGATTATTTGTTTGGGGTCCTGCATTTTGATTCCATGGTGAAGAGAAGAATATGAAATAAATAAGAAAAAAAGAAAGGATGGCATTGAAGAGTGATCAATAGACAGACCACAACAATTTTTTGTTGGCTCTTCATAGATCAAATGCTCACAATATTTTAGTACACCAGAGCGTGTGAGAAACAGCAAGTAACTAGGGTGCCATTAAGAATCAACATTATTAGTCCAACTGACATAGATTATAATATTGCTTCCAACATGCATGGGAATAGTAAAGGAATTCTAAATACCTAAATGCTTTTTTAGAAAGGATGCAAAAGTCGTTAGAAGGACTGTTAAGAGAAAGTAAATGCCAATTTAGTCCCGGGAAAGAAGAGAGATTGTGAGAGAGAAGCAAATTCCTGCAGGTATTCAAGTTTCTGTTATCATACCCCATAACAATAAATATTTCTCATGTTATATCTGCTGATTGGTCTTTCTTAAAAGATTAACACCTAATTTATGAAAGAGCCTTCATTCATACTTGCTCATTGCTTCCAATTGTTATAAATTTCTTTTAATGGTTTACATTTAGTTTCATTGGTATCTGAAAGCTGTTTCATTTAACAACAGTGCTGGAGAAATGGTTTCCTTTGACGAAAGAGGAGAGCTACCAACTGGATTTGATGTTATCAACTGGGTCACCTTCCCCAACCAATCATTTCATCGAATCAAAATTGGAAACATAGCTCCAGTGACTGCCCCTGAAAATCTTCTTACTATTTTTGCAGCGGAGATTGTCTGGCCCACCATGTTTAATCAGGTAGTTTTGGCACCAATATCAAACCATGGTGAATAATTTATTTTATTTTTACTTACTGCTTCAATGCTCAGAAAGTACTTTCAGGAATTACAGGCATAAAATGACTCTTTTCTCAAAGTGACTCGTGAACTTGATTACCCTAAAAAAAAAACAAGGTTTAATAAGTTCTGAGAGGCACAATGAGTATCAAAAATGATGAGTTTTAAACAAATAGTTCTCATAAGGAATAATGTTGTGAATCACAAGGTAGCTGATATCAACAAGTTCTAGCTTCTTCATTGAGTATCAACCAAAGGATGAATTCAAAGCAGTTGAGTTCCAAGGTACCACTGTATATGCCTTAAATTGGCTTGTTGATCATGTACCTGGCTCCCTGCCACGTGGCAACGGCCCTGCCTCAGCTGCTCAACGTCATAGCCGGGGTGGCGGTTGATACCCCCAGACTTTTGGTCATGGGGGATTTTAACCTGCCATCCATCGACGAAATGTCTGAGGTGGCCCGGGAGTTCATGGCTTCCATGACGGCCATGGACCTGACTCAGTTAATTCATGGTCCCACTCATATAGGCGGACTTAATTTTTATCTCTGGTCAGTGGTTGAGTGGCCTTGATATAGGGGATATAGTCATCGAACCCTTGTCATGGTCTGACCACTCATTCCTTCGACTAGACTTTCTAACCGCTACACCCCGCCACAGGGAGGCGGAACCGACTAGGTGGTTCCCTAGGCACCTGATGGATCCTGATAGGTTCCAGATGGAGCTTGGGCCAATCCCTGAGACTCTGGCTCATGACTGGGCTGAGGACCTGGTGGCTGCCTGGGATAGTGCAGCCGCTGGGGCCTTGGACTGCATCGTGCCTTTGCGGCCTCTGACCCAGCACCAAACTCACCTAGCTCCTTGGTTCTCCGAGGAGCTGAGGGAGATGAAACACTGGAAAAGACAGTTGGAGGACCAGCCGTTCCGAATCTGACTGAACACTGGTGAGGTCTCATATTAAGACCTACCTAGCGGCGAAAAATCTAGTTATTTTTCCGCTCTTATTGCATCATCAGATAATCGCCCAGCCACCCTGTTTAGGGTGACCCGCTCCCTCCTCCATCTGGGAGCACGGGATGATCCTTGCAGGGTCGAGCTGAAGATTTTGTGCAGTATCTGCATGATAAAATCGCTCAGATTCGGGAATGTCTGGCCACTGACTGGGTATGTCCGGATGGGATGACTGAGGCAGGTCTTGAGAGTGTTATCTCAGAGGAATTTGATCCTGTGGCTCCCAAGGACGTGGACAGGATTCTGGGATGGCTGAACGTGACCACATGTTTATTGGACCCGTGTCCCTCCTGGTTGGTGCTGGCTTCCCGGGAGGTTACATGAGGCTGGCTCCAGAGGATTATTAACGCTTCTTTGAGGGAGGGTGTCCTGCCGGCCACCTTGAAAGAGGTGGTGGTGAGGCTCCTCCTCAAGAAGCCCTCTCTGGATCTGGCTATTCTGGCTAACTATCGTCCAGTCTCCAACCTTCGTTTTATTGCGAAGGTTGTTGAGAGTGTGGTGGTGCGGCAGCTGCCACTGTACCTGGATGAAGCTGTCTATCTCAGATCCGCTCCAGTCCGGCTTCAGGCCTGGGCACAGCATGGAAACGGCATTGGTCTCGTTGGTGGATGATATCTGGAGGGCTCGGGATAGGGGTTGCTCCCTGGTCCTATTAGATCTCTCAGCAGCTTTTGATACCATCGACCATGGTATCATGTTGTGCTGATTGGAGGGTTGGGTTGGGTTGGGAGTGGGGAGCCCCGTTTTGCGGTGGTTCTCCTCCTATCTCTCTGACCGGTCGCAATCTGTGTTGACAGGGGGGCAGCGGTCGAGCCAGAGGCACCTTGTTTGTGGGGTGCTGCAAGGGTCGGTCCTCTCGCCCCTTCTGTTCAACATTTATGTAAATCCGTTGGGTGAGATCATCCGTGGCTTTGGGGTGGAGTTCCATCAGTACGCTGATGACACCCAGCTGTACATCTCCACCACAGGCCACCCCAACAATGCCCTTGAAGTGATGTCCCAGTGCCTGGAGGCCGTGTGGACCTGGATGGGGAGAAACAGGTTCTGACTCAACCCTTCCAAGACCGAGTGCCTTTGGCTTCCGGCGTCCCGATATAGCCAGCTGGTGCCATCACTGGTTATTGGGGGAGAATCACTGGCCCCCACAGAGAGGGCTCGTAACTTGGGCATGCATGGCTGTCTTTAGAAGAGCATATGACAGCCGTGGCCAGGGGGACTTTTTATCAGGTTCGCCTGATACACCAGTTGCGTCCCTTTCTGGATTGGGACTCTACGCATGGTCATTCAGGCGCTCGTCACCTCCCGCCTGGACTTCTGCAATGCTCTCTACATGGGGCTCCTCCTGGGGTGCACCCGGAGGCTCCAGCTGGTCCAGAATGTGACCATGCAGGGGATTATGGGAGCGATGGGGCGCTCCCATGTGACACCTCTCCTGCGCGAGCTGCACTGGCTCCCGGTGGTCTTCCGGGTGCGCTTCAAGGTGTTGGTGACCACCTTTAAAGCGCTCCATGGCTTAGGGCCAGGATATCTACAAGACCACCTTCTGCCATAAATAGCCTCCCACCGGCCAGTACGCTCGCACAGAGAGGGCCTCCTCAGGGTGCCATCTGCCAGACAATGTGGGCTGTGACCCCCAGGGGGAGAGCCTTCTCTGTGGCACCACCCACCCTCTGGAACAACCTCCCCCCAGAGATACGCACAATATCAGACCTCTGGACTTTTCGTCGGGCCCTGAAAACTTATTTATTTCACCTAGCGGGGCTGGCTTGATCCCACTGTTTTGGTTAATTGATTTTAATTGGGTTTGATTTGATTTTAATTGGGTTGTTTTAAATTGTGGCCAAAATATTTAATTATTTTTAAACTGTTTTTAAATTTTGTATGTTCTGTTTTATTCTGGCTGTTCACTGCCCTGAGTCCTGCTGGAGAAGGGCGGTATACAAATTAAAACAAACAAACAAACAAACAAATAAGTAAATAAATAAATAAATAAATAAATAAATAAATAAATAAATAAATAAATAAATAAATACTAGTCAAATCCAATTTTCAGATGCAAGAATTCCTGAAAGGTTAAGTAATAATTTCTCAATTTTCCTTCACAATGTCCAATAGGTACAACCGTTTTCTATGTGCAATCCTCCATGCTCATCAGGTTACAGCAAAATAAAAATAGAAGGAAAGCCCTTTTGCTGTTATGATTGCCTTAAATGTCCAGAAGGAAAAATTTCAAACAAAACAGGTAAGAGATCTAAAGCAGAGATTTCAATGCTATTTATTTTGTGTGATGCCTTATATTACTCTTTAATTGTAAACAATACTGTAGTTTACCATCTCTTTTCAAATGTGTCTATCATACAGGACAGATGTTGGTTACTTAGGAGTCTATTCAAATATTATGCCATCTTTTTTTACTCTTGGAAAGATAAACCAGACCATGAAAATAAATATGTTCACCTATGTTTTCTATGAAAGTAAACGGATTTCAAGATTGCATGGAATGAACCTATTATCATTTTGAGAATTGCAGTTCAGAAAGATTTAAAATAAGATTAAAAATAAATGGTAAAGGAGAAATGTCAGTTAGTTAAGCAAGCATAATTTCTTGATAGTGTATTTTGGGAAACAAACAATAATTTAGATTTATGTTATGTTTTTACGTATTCATCACATTTCTATACCATCATCTGAATTATGTGAATCTGGACAGTTTACAGGATTTTACATAATCTCTCTGTTCCTGTTCAACATTTGTGTGAAGCTACTGGGTGAGATTATCCATCACCATGGACTGAGGTATCATCAATATGCTAATGATACTCAGCTGTATGTCTCAGCCCATGGTGAGTTAAGTGATGCTGTGTCCTCCCTCTGACAGTGCCTGGAGGTTGTTAGGGGCTGGATGGGGAGCAATGGGTTGAAACTAAACCCTTGAAAGACTGAGTGGCTCTGGGTTGGGGTTCTTTGGTCCAAGAAGAATTGTCACCTTTGGTCTTGGATGGGGTGGCATTACCCCAAATAGACCCTGTGCTTAACCTGGGGGTTCTCTTGGACTTGCGACTCCTGGACGAAGAGCAGGTGGTGGTTGTGGCCAGGAGGGCCTTTGCGCAACTGCGGGTTGTGCACCAGTTATGCAATTTCCTGGACCAACAATCCCTACTCACTGTCACTCATGCCCTAGTCACTTCCTGTCTTGACTATTGCAACCTGCTCTAAATGGGGCTGTTCTTGAAGAACATCCACACCTTCCAGTTGGTGTAAAATACAGTGGCTACATGGTTTTGTGCAGACGTCAGTGTGCACATGTATCACATCTCCTGACAATTTGCTTCTGGGTGAAATTCAAGGTGCTGGTTGTCACCTTTAAAGCCCTTGATGGCTTGGGACCAGGTTATTTTAGGGACCGGTCACATCTACCCAACCCATCAGAGTACGGAGGCAAGTAATGTTGTGGGTCCCATCCCCTAGGGAGATACACCTGGTGGAACCCAGAAGGGCCTTCTCCATGGTGGCTCCCTCTCTCTGGAACATCATTCCCCCAGAGATTAGAATGGCCCCCACTCTAACACTCTTCCGGAAGACCTGGTACTGCCAGAGGGTCTGGGGAACCCAGAGTGGGATCGAGCCCATTAAATGGTTTGTTTGATATATTGTCACCGGGGTGGGGGTGTGGGGGTTATTTTATTATATTATTTTTAATATATTATTTGATTGTCTCTTTTATTAGTTTTATTGTTTTCATATAAGGTTTTTATATTCTTGTAAGCTGCCTTGAGTCACCGTCTTCTAATAGGTGGTAATATAAATTTAATAAATAAATAGTTAAGTAAGTAATTAAATACAGAAATAAATATCTTAGTATAACAGAATAACAGAGATTGAAGGGACCTTGGAAGTCTTCTAGTCCAACTTCCTGCTCAAGCAGGAAACCTTATACCTTTTCAGACAAGTGGTTATCTAATATCTTCTTAAAAACCTCCAATGTTGAAGCACCTACTGGATTAATTGTTATCCCTGTCAGAAAATTTCTCTTTAGTTCTAGGTTGCTTCTCTCCTGTGTTAGTTTCCATCCATTGCTTCTTGTCCTGCCTTCAGGTGCTTTGGAGAATAGATTGAGCACCTCTTCCTTGTAGCATACCCTCAAATATTGGAACACTCTTATCATGACACCCCTGGTTCTTCTTTTCACTAGACTATATGTATAAAAGCAAAATCTTGGTATAAAGAATAAGTTAAAAACAAAATTTAAAATTGGGTTGCAGCATTAAAAGTTAAAATCTTAAGGTGAAAAGAATGCCCTCATGACACCCAGGGTTGCATATCAGTCTTCAACTTCCATGATAATGAAGACCAAGGACCGGCCTCACATCTGAGAGTAAAGTGTTCCCCAGAGTAGGAGAAGCAGCAGAAAAGGCTATCTTCCTGCAACCTGCCAGCCAAAACTCCTTAAATGACAGAATCTGCAATATTCCCTCCCTGCCTGATTAGGTGGGATAGGATCATATAGTGGGGATGACAGCTCTTCAAATAATCTGAGAAAGGGCTTTCAAGGTAATAGCAAGTGCCTTGAATTGAACTCCCAGAAGCAACTGAGAAAAAATGAAGTTTGTATAGCAGAGGTGTTATATGTGGAACCCTAAGGGTGCCCAATATTGTTTGTGATGCTGCATTCTACATCAGCTACAGCCTCTTCAAGAGTAGTTCCATATAGATTGCATTGCAATAATCCATATGGGAGATGACCAAGATATGAGTGATAGAGAATAGACCTGAAAAGGCTACAACTAGTACATAAGAGCCATGATGGTGCAGTGGTTAGAATGCAGTATTGCAGGCTATTCTGCTGACTACCAACTGCCAGCAATTTGGCAGTTCAACTCTCACTGGCTCAAGGTTGACTCAGCCTTCCATCCTTCTGAGATCGGTAAAATGAGGACCCAGATTGTTGGGGGCAATATGCTGACTCTTAAAACTGCTTTTGTAGATAATAAAAAGATACAGAGAAAGCAATGAGTCATATAGCACCCCATAGTTGGTGTTTCAGGCTGAACCTCTTTCTCCCTTTGGAACTGATCAAAGAAGAAGGAGGTGAACCAGACCAGAACTGTTCTTTCCTCTCACAGTTCCCAAAACCATCTCAAAAGGATACCATGGTCAAGAAGAACCAGGATGGATGTACTATCCCTATCCCATTCTCTCCAGATATCATCCAAAAGAATGACCAATACCATTTCCAGATAGTCCAGATAATTAATTTAATCAAGGATCTTCTGGGGTTGCAGCACAACCATCTTCTCAACCACCTTCCCTAAAAAGGGCAGGTGGGAGACCGAACAAAGGTTATGAACTGTTTGTGTCCAGTAATAACTTATTGAAAAATGACACACACTTAATAGTGACTCTAGCTTGTCATTGTTCAGATTCATCCCTTGTCTTTCTCCTGCAATGCTCTATCTGTCTCTTGACTCTTTTCAACTCTCTCAAAACTTCCAGGGCCTCATGTATCAGGGAGGGACGGAGGGAAGAAGGAAAGGAGGAAGGGAGGAAGGGAAGAAAGGAGGAAGGAAAGAAGGAAGTTTTCAAATGCTCACTGTCAGGAAAAGAAATATCTCTGAAGTGATGACCAATTCGGTAATGGGTTGTTGTTTATAACATTAAACACTTGACTGCAATAATTTCTTTTCCAGATGCAGATGACTGTTTCCCATGTTCAGAAGATCAGTACCCAAACAAAGCTCACAACCTTTGCATTCCAAAACACATCACATTTTTGTCTCATGAAGAGTCTCTGGGAATTAGCCTGACAGCTATTGCTTCCATCTTTTCTTTCATCTCAGTTATGGTCCTGGGAATCTTCATTAAGCATCAGGACACCCCCATTGTCAAAGCCAACAACCGGAACCTCACCTACATTCTTCTCATTGCTCTCCTCCTCTCCTTCCTCTGCACTTTGCTCTTCATTGGGCAACCAGATCAAGTAAAATGTCTCATGCGACAAACTTCTTTTGGCATCATCTTCTCTGTAGCTCTTTCTTGTATATTGGGGAAAACAATCATAGTGGTCCTTGCTTTCATGGCCACCAAGCCCGGATCCAAAATGAGGAAATGGGTGGGGAAAAGGCTGGCCAACGCTATAGTTCTTTCATGCTCTTTGACACAATTCTCCATTTGTGCAGTGTGGTTGGCAATTTCCCCCCCATTCCCAGATTCTGACATGCACTCCATGGCTGAAGAAATTGTCCTAGAATGTAAAGAAGGTTCAACCACTATGTTTTATACTGTTCTTGGTTTTTTGGGATTCTTGACTGCTGTCAGCTTCTCAGTAGCCTTCCTTGCTAGGAAGTTACCTGACAGCTTTAATGAAGCCCAATTTATCACCTTCAGCATGTTGGTCTTTTGTAGTGTCTGGATATCCTTTGTTCCCACCTACCTGAGCACCAAGGGAAAATACATGGTAGCTGTGGAGATCTTTTCCATTTTGGCTTCTGCAGCTGGATTACTGGGTTGCATCTTTTCCCCCAAATGTTACATTATTATTCTGAGGCCTGATTTGAACAGAAAGGAACAGCTGACAAAAAAATGAAACCAATTTATTGGGTCCTATATAAGTTACCTCATTTGCCTTATTAAAGGCCTACTGACCATCTTGAAGAACTAATTGAAAACTAGTTCTTTGATATTTTTTTTGATTTTTTTGATTTTTACTTTTTTTAATTACTTTTTTTTTATTTTATAAACACACATACATACAATATATAATCAATCAATCAGTGTATCATCTGAATACATCTTTTTTCCTGATATTATCATTTCATTTGTTGTAACATTTTCCCCACATTTATCAACAATTTTATCCCAACCCAACCCTCCCCCCCTCCCCACCTCCCACCCCGACTTCCAGAGCAAAACAGGGTATAACATTTAACAAGCAAAGGCTAAAATATACTAACCTACTATAAAGTTTAAAATTCCCTTACACTCTTTAACTCTTCTTTTGCAAATTCATCAACCTCCCTTTTGTAAATTCTCAAAATCAGTTAGATTAAATTCTTTCTTCCTGAATATAAGAGCCTTTTTCTTGGTATGTAATCCAACAACTTTAACAATATTACAAGCATTACAAGCATTAACAAACATTGATAAATTTCATTTTCATCCCTCAAACACCGTTCTTTTTCAACATTGCTCCCTAATAAGATTCTAAATTAGACATTTATCCTCTTTATTCCTTCATAAACCAATTATCAATTTCTAACTATTCAGCATTAAAAATTCTAAATTAAACATTTTAAAACTTTAAACATTTTATCACCTATACCTTTTAAAATAATATAATCTTATATTAAACATTTAAAAAAACCTCTTAATACATCAATAAGACCTTCTTAGTTCATTCCTCAAAATATGGATTTCAAAACCTTCAGGAAACTATCCCTTAAATTTTTAATTAACCATTTCTATATTTTTTTCAGTCCTTTTTCCTCAATCAACATTGCTCCCTAATAAAGTTCCAAATTAGAAATTTATCCTCTTTAATCCTTCATAAAATTAAACATTTTAAAACTTTAAACATTTTATCTCATATACCTTCTTAAAATACTATAATCTTATGTTAAATATTTTAGAATTCTCTTAATACATCAATAGGACATTAAGTCATTTCTCAAAATATAAATTTCAAACCCTTCAGAAAGGTGTCCCTTAAATTTTTAATTATCCATTTAAATACCTCAATAATTCTTAAAAAGCTATCATTTTTACCTCAATAACTCTTAAGAAGCTATCATTTTTATATCCAGAACCAATTGTAATAACACACTTCCTTTATATTATTATTTTAGAATAAACTTTAAAAATACAAATTTTTAGCACAAAATTTGAGAGAGAATTTTTATAAAATGTTTTATAGATGGCACTTAGATCCTAAAAAACTATCATGTATGTACTCGAATTTGCAAGCTAAATGTTGGAGATGTGAATGTGATGATGCAACCTATTATCATATATGGTGGACCTGTAATCAAGGCATTTTGGATAAAAATTTGGTGGGTGATGCAGAACATTTTGAAAAGAAGGTTGAAATTTACTCCTCAATTGTTTCTACTGGGTATAAAGACAAATTGTACAGTATTAGAGACTAAATTGATTTTGAACTTAATATCAGCAGCTAGGCTCTTGGTAGCGCAATACTGGAAGAAGGACTCTTTGCCTACTATTGAAGAATGGATACTGAAAGTAACGAATTTAGCAGAAATGGCGAAAATCTCAGCGTATTTGAAGGACTATACACAAGAAAGATACGTATCGGAATGGAGAAGATGGATTGATTATATTCAAAATAAGTATCAGACAAGAAAATATCAAATAGCTTATGAATGAACATTAAGTATTAGAAGTATTATGCTATCTATAGTGGAGTTAAGGTTTCGAGGGGGAGTTAGTAGTCTGAGGATAGATAGGTTAATTTAGCTTATGATTGTTAACTGAAATACCTTGTATTTTGCTCTGGGAAGTCTGGGGGGAGGGTGGGATGAGGGGAGGGAAAAAGTGGGGGGAATATTGGGGGGGAATTTTTTTTTTCTGTAAAACTTTTCAATAAAAAAAAATACAAATTTAATTAAGCTTCTCAACCTATTGCCAAAATCCTCCCCCCAAAAAATTAATCTTCGGTTCTTCCCTTCTTTCTGTATTTTTTTCTAGTCCTTTTTCTTCAATAATTCTTTCTTCTTCAGCATTGCTCCTCCTGCTGCTTTTATTTTCGAGAATTTTAAAATTTGGATCTGAGGTTGATGTCTCTTTAAAAGTTTTGTCTTCTTAAAGTTATTTCATTTAATTTGAAACCCCCATAAATCTCTCTCAAGTCCTCCTGATTAAACTCTTCCAGATTCCTTTGCTTTTCCCTCTTGGTCTGGAAAGCATCCTTTTTGTCCAAAGTCACATTAAACTGAATTTCTGCCCCATCTTGTTCCAACAGCTCACTACTGTCTAACAAGCCTTGACGTGATACTATATTCTCCTTTGTCTCCATGTTTTGAGTCAAAACAGTTTCCTCTTCCTGAGACTTTTCATCAAAAAAACCGTTAAGACTTTCCAGTAAAGCGGTGGTTTATGACTCAAAAATTTCATGTATTATAGCTCTTATTTGTGTATTTGCTGGTGTGTGTAATAATAGTCCTTCAGCACTTTCAAAGGTGCCAGCCATTTTCTTTTTTTTTTTTTGAAGTCCAATTATTTTTAAATTTGTTCAGCTATCACGTCAATAAATCCAATAATTTTCCACACAATTTAGAAGTATAGAGTAGTTAAGATCAATACCATAGTCTTTTTCATTTCACTAGCACTTTAAATCTTTTTCTTGCCATGTTTACAATGTTGCAGCTTTAATGATCACTTTCACTTGTAACTTTTGTTTTAAACGCCCTTAAGCACCATCTTTTTCCCTTTTTCTTTTAAACAGAGTTAAAGTTTAATACTTGCATTTACTGTTCTCCTGATTTACTCTGCCAGCATCCAGATTCGCATTTTCTCATAATCCTTAAAATTGCGCTGCTGGTGTGGTCACGACCCCTTGTTCTGCTTAAAGCAGAATCGTCCCGGATCTGGAGCACTGAAGGGCTTTCAGGGAGCTCTCACCCTGCAAACCCCAGGCTTAAAAAAAAAGCCTGGTGGTCTAGGGGAGCTCTACCGAGACCCTTCTGCTCTTCTCTCCCCCTTTTTCCCTGGGGAGAGTTTTGAGCCGCTAGAACAGCTGATTTTCGCTGTTCTAGTGGCAAACGGAATCATGGGGCTGGAGCTCCTGAAGGAGCGTCCATTCAGGGAACGCGGAGCCACCGGAACTCAGTTTTTTAAACCAAAAATATGCAGTTGTGAAATATAACATTTTGAATGCAATTCTTATAGCATGTTTTCTATATAACCCTGGCAAAACTGAGTGGCTTTCGGTACAGGGAGCTCCAGGATCTGAGAATTTTTCATCCTTAGGTCTGCATTATCTGTACCTGACACCCTGTGCTTTGTTACTCAAGCCCTGGTTATCTCTCGTCTGGACTACTGTATCTATATGAAGCTACCCTTGAGATCTGCTCAAAAGCTTTAGCTGGTGCATAGTGCAGAAGCAGCAGTGTAATCTCTGGGGCCTTTGGGTTGATCCATTTCTATTCCACAAACTTCACTGGCTCCCAATGTGCTTCTGACTGCAGTTCAATGTCTCGGTTATGACCATTAAAGTCCTGAATGGCATCGGTCCAGGCTATCTGATGAACTGCCTCATCCTGTTAGGACTAGCCTATCGTACTTGTGCCAGCAGAGAGGGCCTACTTTGGATCCCGTTGTTCAAAGAACTCTGATTATCAGGATCCAGAAGAAGAGCCTTCTCTGCTGCAGCACCTACCCTTTTAAACTTCTTACCATGTAAGGTAAGATCCACCCATACCCTCCTGTCCAGTGGTGGGTTTCACTTTTTTTTACTACTGGTTCTGTGGGTGTGGCTTGGAGGGCATGGCTTGGTGGGCAGGGCAGGGGAAGGATATTTTAAAATCTCCATTCCCACCCACTCCATGGGAAGGTTACTGCAAAATCCCGATTTCTTCCAGATCAGCTGGAACTTGAGAGGCAGAGACTAGATGGGGGTGGGGCCAGTCAGAATTTTTACTACCAGTTCTCCGAACTACTCAAAATTTCCATTACTGTTTCTTCAGAACTAGTCAGAACCTGCTGAAACCCATCTCTGCTCCTGTCCTTTCACAAACGTTTTAAGACATGACTCTGCCAATTGGCTTTGGGACCAAATGGGAGAGTTTCACACAGGAGGTAGATCGATGGCAGACTCCACCTTCCTACTGCTGGTCTCTGCTCTCCACCATCTATCCATCTTTTTGGTTTTCTTTTCTTTTTTTATTAAAATTTATAAGCTTTATTAAAACACATATAGTAAAACACATATAAAACACATATAAAAACATTTATACAACATATAACATTAAAAAGCTATTCTTTTTAAACATTGTTTCATAGTCGTTTTCCAAGTGATACTGTTGTATTTCTTCCCCTTTTTCTTAGTCTAGTGAATTTTTTTCCTTTTTCCCTCTTTTCTATATTTTTTTTCCCTCTCCTTTTTTTCCCTTGGGTTTCCCCCTTTGGGGAGCTATTTGTTTTAATTATACCATTAGTATTTGGATTTCCATTTTGATATTTCTATACCTATAGGGGATTATTTATATACAGTTATTATATACATTATTTATGTGCATATTTACGTACATCTTTATTCTGTTCTTCTTACATTTATGTTTCTTTATTGGTGGTGTTAATCCATTGATACCATTTGTTCCATATTCTATAATAATCTGTCTCTTCTTTTTCCTTGATTTCTTTTGTTAATCTATCCATTTCAGCACATTGTACAATTTTGTCTATTAGTTCTTATTCCGTTGGGATTTTTTCCTGTTTCCAATTTTTCACGTATACTATTCGCGCTGCAGTTAGAATATGTATCATCAAGTATTTTATTTCTTTGGGATATGTTTTTGTGAAGATTCCTAGCAGGAAGGTTTCTGGTTTCTTGTCTATTTGTAGTTTTGCTATTTGTTCCAACCATTTCTTAATATTAGACCAAAATTTCTTTGCTGCCGGGCACGTCCACTATAGATGGTAAAAAGTACCTTTTGATTTCTTGCATTTCCAACATAATGCACTATTTTTTGGGTGAATTTTTGCCAGTCTTGTGGGTGACATATGCCACCTGTAGAACATCTTCAGCTGTTTTTCCTTATATGCCACCGCTAATGTTAATTTTGTGTTCATTTGCTATAATTCTTCCCACTTCTCCAAATCTATTGTGTATTTAAAATTTTGCATCCATTTAATCATTGAATCCTTCACTATTTCCTCCTCCATTTTGTATCGCAACAAAAATTTATAAATTTTACTAATTAGTTTTTCTTCTGATTCTAATATAATTTTCTCTAGTTCTTGTTTCTCTCTATATATTTCGTATATTTTTGTGTGTTCCTTATGTTTAGATTGGATCTGTGTGAAAGTCCACCAGTCGATTTCTCTGTTTAGGTCTATTTCCAACTGTTGTTTTGTTTTCAATTTCCCCTGTTGTTCAATTAAGTCTTTGTATCTAATTAGTTTTTTAGGTTCTGTTAAGTTTGGGTGCCTTACTGCTTCTAATGGTGAAAGCCAGATCGGAATTTTTCTATAGTGCTGTTTTTTAATTTTTAGCCAAATTTGTAATAGTGCATTCCTAATTGTGTGTCTTTTAAAGTAGATATGTGTTTTGTATCTCTCATCCCATAAAAAAGAGTGCCAGCCTGCTTGTAATTCATGTCCTTCAATTGTTAGTATTCTGTTATTTTTTAATTCCATCCTTTTGGTTTTCATATCGATGTATTATTTCCCTGTGTTCCTTTGCCATTGTTTATTTTATTATTTTATTATTTTACTCCTGTTCTGTTACATTCTTTTCATTTTCCTTCCGTTTCATGATTGTAAGCTGCCTAGAATATGCCCACAGCAATATAGGTGGCAAAGAAATGTAATAAATAAGTAAGTAAATAAGTAAGCCAGTAAGTAAGTCTAGGTGGGTTTTGGTGACAAATAGAGAATTACATCTGCCATATGAGATATTGAAGGCTGTCACAGAAAACTGAGACTATAGGAACATGAGATGTGACATCCTAATGAAAAAAATAAAGGTAAGGAGGGAGCGGGAAAGTAAGGAGGAGGAAATGTGATAAAGTTTGAGCTTCTTTTCTCATTTTGTTCTACTTTAAAAAACAATAATAGCCCAACAATAAAGGGGAAAAGAGGAAATGGTTGAGAAATATGTAGATCACAGAAAAATGTTGGTGATTGGTTAACAACTAAAAGTGAACTTAGAGGAATGAAAAGAGGATATAAATACCAATAGTAATAGCACTTAGACTTATATCACAGTGCTTTTGAGCCCCCTCTAAGCGGTTTACAGAGTCAACATATTCCCCACAACAATCTGGGTCCTCATTTTACCCACCTTGGAGGGATGGAAGCAGAGGTGAAATGTAAAATTTGTTCCTACCAGTTCTGTGGGCGTAGCCTGGTGTGTGGGTGGATAATGTGACCAACTTTAAAAAAAAAAAAAACTTTTCAAAACATTTTTTCTAATGCTTTGAAAAGCCTCTGCTGATCAGGCAACTAGCTGGGATCGTCAGAGAGGCTTTTTAAAAAATGCTTTGAAAAGCCCTCTGATGATCCCAGTTGAGCCACGCGATCATCAGAGGCTTTCTTTTTTTTAACTTTTAAAAGCATTTTTTCATTGGAAGAGGTTGTTGAAAAAATGCTTTTAAAAGTAAAAAAAAACACAAGCCTCTGATGATCATGCAGCTCAGCTGGGCATGGTGGTGGTGGTGGTGGGGTGTGCAGGGATTTTTGCTAATGGTTCTCCAAACCACCCACCGCCATTGCTACTGGATCGAGCGATCCAGTCCGAACTGGGAGCATTTCACCCCTGGATGGAAGGCTGAGTCAGCCTTGAGCCTAGTGAGATTTGAACTACCAAATTACAGGCAGCCAGCAGTCAGCAGAAGTAGCCTGCAGTACTGCCCTCTAACCACTGTGCTACCATGGCTCAATAAATGTATTTATTTGTAAGGTTAGGAATTGCATTTAAATATTGTAGCAGACTGACATCTACATAATAACATCTGCTTGTTAATATAATTTTCATTTAACAGATGCAACTCATTAAACAATAATAAGTAGTAAATACTTATTTACTCAGCATAAGTGTGCATAAATATTTATATCTCAATCAGAACAGAGGTGGAAGAGACCTTAGAAGTCTTCTAGACCAGCTAACTGCTCAAACAGGAGATCATATACCATTCCAGACAAGAGATGATACAGGGTCTTCTTAAAAAACTGCAGTGATGAAACACCCACAACTGCTGTCGGCAAGCTATTCCACTGGTTAATTGTTCTCACTGTTAGGAAGTTTCTCCTTAACTCCAGGTCGCTTCTCTCCTTGATTAGTTTCCATGAATTGTTTCTTGTCCTGCCTTCTGATGTGTTGGAAAATAAATTGACACACACACACACCCTTCGTGGCAAACTCTCAAATACTGGAATACTGCTACCATGTTCCCCCTAATCCTTTTCTCTAGATTAGCCAAACCCAAGTCCTGTAACCAATTTTATGCTTCTTTATACAACAAACATTTAGCTTTTTAAACAACGAACAATTTCTTTGGCTGCTGCCACACACTGCTAGCACATATTTAAGTGATCATCCATTAGGACTCTAAGGTCATTCTAGTAGTTACTGTTTTCAGATTCACACAACCTATTTTAATAGTTGACAAGGAAAGGAGGAGGAGGAGGAGGAGGAGGAGTTGTTTAATTAATCATGACTGAAATCTCCATTTGAATTCAGCTGTTTTCTCAGTTGGAAGTTGAGAACAAACCTTTTTACTTTAATTTTTTTTTAATTTAAACTTAAACTTAAACTGCACTGCACACTAGAACAACTAGACACAAGAACAGTTTTTTCCCGAATGCCATCACTCTGTTAAACAAATAATTCCCTCAACACTGTCAAACTATTTACTAAGTCTGCACTTCTATTAATCTTGTCATCGTTCCTATCACCCATCTCCTCCCGCTTATGACTGTATGACTGAAACCTTGTTGCTGGTATCCTTACCATTTATATTGACTGTTTCCTAATATGATTTCATTGTTTATTTGTACCCTATGACTATCATTAAGTGTTGTACCTTATGATTCTTGATGAGAGTATCTTTTCTTTTAAGTACACTGAGAGCATATGTATCAAGACAAATTCCTTTTGTGTCCAATCACACTTTGCCAATAAAAATTCTATTCTATTGACTTCCGGTTTGCAAGCTTCGGCGACGGCGGTGTTTTTTTAAAGACCGCCAGCCCCGCCGCCTGTAGAGCCGCCCCGCAAACGAGGAGCGGCTCGAAAACTCCGAAATCCTGAGGATTGAAGGAGAAGAGACAGCAGGGCACAGGTTGAGCCCCTGTAACCCCCCAGGGAATTGTTTCTGGGGAGGAAACAGGCGCGGCTCCCTCCCAACCTGCAGAGACTCCGAGCGGCGTGGGACGATTCTGCCTTCAGCAGAACAAGCCAGCAGCAGCAAACTTTTAAAGTGAAAGGAACCAACCTTAACAAGCAGCGGAAATACCAACTTGAATCCAGAAACTTGAAAATTGCAAGTATTAGTGCTTTGTTGACTTTTTAATTGAAGAGAAAAAGCGAGTGAGTGAAAGTGATTTGAAAAAATATGGCGCCCAGCATTTGAGTTAACGAGCTAGTGAAAGTGGATTTGTGAAGTCATCCTGCTTTGCTACAAAGTTACAAAGCTGCTACAAAGTTGCTTTATTTAAAGAAAAAATCCTTTTTTTAAAAATTTGACTTTGCTTTACTTCAGTTTCTATTTGATTAAACCTTGGGGACTTTTTTAGAAGTCTCTGTGGAGGTGGAAAAAGAAAAAGGATCCCCCTTTTCAGAAAAACTAGCTTACGTGGCAGGATGGCTTCAAAGAAGCAGGAAGGAAAGGCAACAGGGGGGGGATCCCCCACACATAAACATGAAATGCAGCTTCCCCCTGCTCAACAGATACAGACTCAAAAAAAAAAAGATTTTGATATTGAACATTTAAAATAATTTATTTCTAAAACTTTGGATGATAAATTTCAAAAATCCCAACAGGAAATAGATGACAAACTTCAAAAATCTCAACAGGAAATCATGCAGGAAATTAATGAAATTAAAGATATGGTGAAACAGGATTATGGCAAGGTGACTAAAAAAATATCAGAGGTGGCGTCTGGCCTTGGAGAATTTATTATTAAAGTTGACTCTAAAGTGGAAGAATTTAAATCAGAAGTCAATGTTAAGATGAAAGACAATGATTATAAAATTTCTGATGTTGATGACAAAATGCAGAGAGTTGAAAACGAAATTGTTATGATGCAATTCAGGGCAATGGAATTTGCCATAAGGTTACGAGGAATCAGAGAGGATGATAGACAGGATTTGAGACAGATTTGTGCTGATGCTCTGGCAAGGATTTTAAAAATTAATCCTGATGTGGTTTTTTACAAAATAGACAAAATTTACAGAGTGAATTCTTGGGTGGCCAGACAAAGACAACTGCCTAGAGATGTGGTCATATACTTCACGGATAGAGCAATAAGAAATGACATCCTGCAAAAATCTTTTCTTACTTCTGTGCAAGTGGGGGGTGCACAAATTGGAATCTACAAGGAACTACCACCTAAAATGCTGAAAGCCAGAAAAGATTTTGGCTTTCTTGTAAAAGAATTGCAAAAACAAGAGATACCATTTCGATGGGACGCCCCAACTGGCATAATTTTGAAATATAAGGGAGAAAGACACCGTTTGAATACTGTGGAGAAGGTGGAGCATTTTTACACTACTATTTTTAAAGAAAGAACACCATCTCCACGTACATCTACAGTTCTGGAGATTAAGGAGAGTGACAAGAAGCAACTTCAACAAGAACTGCAAGAACAGTCAAAACAGGTGGAGCTAGAGGAAACGCAGGGTGCGGAAGGAGGTTTCTTGGATGAGCCCCTTTTGGAATCTTCTCCAATATTGGACCCGGTTCGGACGGTTGAAGTTAAGGATCAGTGCATAACTCGTGCAAAATCTAAGCAACTTAAAGAAAAGCAGCAACAACAGGAAAGACAAGAAAAAAAGGGAGCTAAGAATACCACACAAGAGATTGGAGCCATGGGGGGAGCGAAACCGAAGATTCCGGAAGATATTCGGTTATTCTGCTCATTGCTCCATAAAGATAAAGATGACGATTAAGTGTTTATTTTGGAATGTGAATGGGTTGAACTCGGTACAGAAAAGGAAGAAGTTATTTGTATATCTGAGACAATTTAATAATGATATAATTTGTTTACAAGAAACTCATATCACAACTCAAGATCAAAAATACTTGATAAATTCCAAACTAGGCACACATTTTATATCTTTAACTTCGCAAAAAAAGAATGGTGTGGTTATTTATGTAAATAAAAGATTAACAGCTAAAATTATAGAAGCAGATGAAGATGGTAGGTTTATAGCAATCGAATTGCTTACAGTGAATGGCCAAATTCTTCTGATTGGAATTTATGCTCCCAACCAACAACAGGATCATTTTTATAAAATGTTACATACCAAAATATTGCAATGGGACTATAGATCTATTTTAATAATGGGAGACTGGAATGGAGTAATCGATTCTAAATTAGATAAAAAGAGTTTGGCGAAATCCAGGATTAGATTACCACAGATTTTTTTTGATATGAAAGAAGACCTGGAATTAAAAGATATTTGGAGAATACATAATCCAAAAGAATTGGATTATACTTTTTTTTCCGATAGACATAGATCCTTCTCTAGGATTGACTTTATTTTGTTGTCAGATGATTTACTTGTTAAGACAAAAAGAACAAAGATTTTCCCAAGAACTTTGTCCGACCATAGCCCAGTATGGATAGAAATCGAGATGGGTAAGACTGAACGACGCTCTTGGAGAGTGAATGAAAACTTGTTCAGATATGAAAAAAACATAATAGAACTTAAAAAGCACTTGAAAGAATTTTTTGAAATAAACTTGAATAAAGGTACCCCAATTGAAATTGTGTGGGATGTGAGCAAAGCATATATGAGAGGGGTGCTTATTTACATGAACTCTAAACACAAAATGAATAGACAGAAGAGAAGATTTGAATTGGAAATAGAAATAAAGAATAAAGAACAGCTACTTATTAAAAACCCAACAGATGAAAGAATACGTGGTGTTATAAAACTTCTGAAAGACCAATTTCAAATGCTTATGGCGGAACAAGTTGCAACAAATTTACAATATGTGAAGCATAATACTTTTTGTAATGCCAATAAACCTGGCAGATGGTTGGCCTACACTTTAAGAAAAAAGCAGAGTACACGGACTATTGATAATATTGATATTGGAGGGAAAGAAATTTTTCAACAAAAATTAATTAAAGAAGCTTTTGTGGACTATTACACTAAACTATATGCTAAAGATGATGTGCAGAATGGACTTATAGAAAAATATTTAGATAATAAAAGAGTCACAAAAATTACAGATCAACAAAAGGAAAGAATGAATTATCCTATAACAGAGGAGGAGATAACGGCAGCAATTAAACAATTAAAAACAGCTAAAGCTCCTGGAACTGATGGCTTGACAGCAGTGTATTATAAAACTTTGCAAACAGAAATGGTGGAACAACTTAGAGATTTGTTTTGTAATATTCAACAAGGGGGTAAAATACCCCCATCATGGACAACAGCATATATTTCTTTGATACCAAAAGAACAAGCAGGTCCTAAAAAAACGGAGAATTATAGACCAATATCTCTTCTTAATACTGATTATAAAATTTATGCAAAAGTACTAGCCAACAGGCTGATGCCAGTAATTCAAAAGGTGATCCATGATAGCATGCTTACTTATTTTATGATAACAAAGTGGATAAAGTATTTAAAAGCCATATACTTAGAGACTCTTTGATGAGAGTTTGGAAGAAGCACCGATTCAAATGGGATTATAAAATACCGCTATGGTTGGATCTTGGTCATATTATGTGGAATACAAATATAATGTCACTCGGGGGGGGGTTATACAAAGAGGTTCTTTTTACAGATGCAGGCAGATGGCAGTTGAAGACACTACAGACACTGTTGGACAAAGGGATTAACTTAACTTGGTTACAATATAATCAATTACAATTGAGATGGAGAGAGGACCAAAAAACTGGTATTATGTTGCATGAGGAAGAATTGGTTAGACATATAAAAGAGAAAGGTCCAATGCATATTAAAAGGCTTTATAATGTTTTGTTGGAAAGGGATTCAGAAACTGAACTGGTTAAAGATTGTATGATTAAGTGGGCACAAAATTTTGAGGAGCCAGTGATGTTGGAAACATGGGAAAAAATTTGGGTTCAGAATGTTAAAATTACACAGTCGCAGAATCTGAGGGAAAATTTCTATAAAATGTTTTATAGATGGCATTTAGACCCCAAAAAATTGTCGTGTATGTACCCTAATGTTCAGTCAAAATGTTGCAGATGTGATTGTTTAGATGCTACATATTATCATGTTTGGTGGACTTGTAGGAAAGTTAAGGCTTTTTGGATAAAAATTTGGTGGGTCATGCAGAATGTTTTGAAGAAAAAAATTCAATTTTCTCCACAATTGTTCTTATTGGGTATAGTTAAGGGTTTTACTAAGGGTGAAACAAAGTTGATATTGTACATGATAACAGCTGCGAGATTATTGATAGGTAAATATTGGAAGAATGAAGTTTTGCCCACGATTGAGGAATGGACTTTGAAGATGGCCAGTTTTGCAGAGATGGCGAAGATCTCAGCATTTTTAAAAGACTGCTCACAAGAGACTTATGAATGGGAATGGAAAAAGTGGATAGATTATGTTCAGAATAAATATCAAACTAGGAAGTACCAAATAGCTTTTAATTGAAAATGATATTTTAAGATAGAAATATTTCAGTGTAATGAAGATGAAAAACTTACAATAACAAGCAAAATTTACAACAGTACTCATTACATTGATATTCATTCTCTAATCTTACAATAAAAATAATGAGCATAAAACATCTATTCATTTCTCTCTCTTAACATATCTTCTAATAAGAATATAATAATAATATTAAATATAATAATCTTAATTGTCATATTAGTAAGAATTATCATATTGTATGCTCCTCTATCTTAACATGTTTTCTATATTTCATTGATCTCCATTTATTTCTAATTTCTATTTTTTCCCCAACCATTCATAAAATAATTCCCATGTCATATAATATTCAATTTGTCCTTTCTCCTTTATAGCAAGGGTTAATCTGTTGCGATCATCAGGTGGGCTCCCCATGAGGGGTCCAGATTAGAGAAGACACAGGCATAGGTGTTTCTCGGGATGAGAGAGCCTCGAGCTGACTCCAGACCTCTCTTTTATTAAACAAGGGTGTAGGGCGTATCAGAAGACATGATTACAGCTATACATTCTCATATTACATTCGTGACTAAAAGGAAAGTATTCAGTTGCTACATATTTACTCCATATATGGGCATAAATTTCATATCCTACAATCCCTACAGTAAATCATATGATTTCTAGGAAAGCAATACCTAAAACAAAAACAAAACTTAAACAGTCTAATGATTCATGATCTCCAAATTATTTCGGTGCCAGGCTCCGCATATGTGTTCCAACCAACCAGTCTGATCTACACATACACCATGGCTACCTCATTCCCACATTAATCTATTCATTTCTGCACATTCTAATATTTTCCTAATCACTTTCTCATCAGTAGGGATCTCTCTGCTTTTCCAGTATTGTGCAAATACAATTCTATCTGCGGTTAATACATGTATAATTAAATATGTATTCCCTTTAGCTTCAGGTAAAATCCCCAAGAAAAATATTTCTGGTTTTAAGTCTATTATTATTATTATTATTATTATTATTATTATTATTATTATTATTATTATTGTTATTCATATTTCTATGCCGCCCAGTCTCCGAGGACTCTGGGCTGATGCCATCTATAAAACATCTTATACAGATTTTCTTTATATGCAGTTGACATTGTTAGTTGTCCCACAACTTCTGCCATTTATCTAATTCTATTGTGTAACCAAAGTTTTTTTCCCATGCTATCATTGTCTCCTTCACTTGTTCATCTTCCAGTATAATGACCTTAATCTCTTAATTCTTTATAAAAACCAAATTTAGCATCTTTCTCATATCTAGAATGTATCTGCACTTGTGAATACCATGCCATGTCGATGCCTTGATCACTCAGCTCTTGTTTAGTTTTAAATTTCCCCTTTTCATTCAAAATATATTTATATCTAACAATATTTCCACTGTTAATGATGTTTGGGTGGATCAGTGCTTCCACTGTTGAAAGCCAAACTGATATCCTCAAATAATGTTCTCTAAGGTATTGCATTCCTTATGTAATGTCTTTGAAAGTAACCATGGGTCTTGTTTTTCTCATGCCACAAGAAGGCTTGCCAACCTATTTGTAAATCATGGCCCTCCAGAGTCAATAGTCTGAGAACAAAACTTTTTACATTTCTCATTTAGTTCTTTCCGTTCCCTGTCACTATCATTTTGTCCTTAATTCCAGGTTACAATACCCTGTGTGTCACAAGTTGGTTTGAGCATGTCTAAAAAAGATGTAACTCATAGAAATGATTGTAAATCTGTTGGCAGTAGGTAAACCTCTAAAACAGAATTGAGAAAATAAAAAAAAGATATATGTGTAAGTATTTATTTATTTATTTATTTATTTATTGCGATTTATATGCCGCCTTTCTCCCTAGGGACTCAAGGCGGCTTACAAAATGACAACATCAATACAAATCACAATACAATACCAAATTAAAATCAGTAACCCAATTAAAAAACGATTTAAAATTATACCAGTGTACCCCCAAACGGATCAGTTTAATTGGTGGAAGAGCCACGTCTTCAGCTTGCGACGGAAGGAAAGAAGGTCGGGGGCTGTCCTGAGCTCAGTGGGCAATCCATTCCAGAGGGTCGGGGCTCCCACAGAGAACGCCCTCCCCTGGGGGTCGTCAGCCGACATTGTTTGGCCGACGGCACCCTGAGGAGGCCGACTCTGTGAGAGCACATAGGACGATGGGAGAACGGCTGGAGATGGTCCTGCAAGTACCCTGGGCCTAAGCCATGAAGGGCTTTATAGGTGAGCACCAGCACCTTGAAACGTATCCGGAGTGCCACCGGTAGCCAGTGCAGCTCACGCAGGAGAGGTGTTACATGGGAGTATCTAGACGCTCCCGTAACTACCTGCGCGGCTGCATTTTGGACTAGCTGAAGCCTCCGGACACATCCCAAGGGTAGCCCCATGTAGAGGGTGTTACAGTAGTCCAACCTAGAGGTAACAAGGGCGTGAGTGACCATGGCGAGGGCATCCCAGTCTAGGAACGGGCGCAACTGGCGCACAAGACGGACCTGTGAGAAGGCCCCCCTGGTTACGGCCGTCAGATGGTCATCTAAAGACAGCCGAGAATCCAGGGGATTTTCCTGGAGGTCTTTTAGCCGAGGCACATACTGGACAGCTAGCCACATATGCCTGTATGTCCTTTTTTAGTGCAGGCCACCAAAACTGTCTCTTAACAAGATGTAAAGTTTTGACAAACGCAAAGTGTCCTGCGGCTTTGGCATCATGCGCATATTTCAATACGGTTGGTCTTAATGTGGTCGGAACATACAATTTTGATCCAACCCAAGCTAGTCGGTCGCGAAGTGTGCATTCATTCGAGTGGATTTTAAACCACTCGTCAGCTTTTAGCGCTTCTCGTAACTTTTCATTAAATCCCCTGAGAGTTCTGGATCGGTTTTACTCTGCGCTCTGGTAGTGACAGGTGTTGCCAATTGCGTTAAGGGGATCATTGGTTGAACCAGTTCCTTCTTTATGCTGTTGTACTGTGGTAATCTGGAAAGTGCGTCCGCCATGAAATTTTTCCCCCCAGGAAGGTAACGTAAAGTGAAATTGAAACGCTTGAAATGTTGGGCCCAGCGTGCCTGTTTGGGTGACAATTTGCGTGGTGTTTTTAATGCTTCTAGATTCTTATGGTCAGTCCACACCTCGAAAGGGTGTTTTGCCCCTTCTAAAAATTGTCTCCATGTTAACAGCGCCCATCTAACTGCAAACGCTTCCTTCTCCCATATGGCCCATCTCCTTTCTGTCTCAGATAGCTTATGGGATGTGTAAGCACAGGGTTGTAATATTCCATTCTCATTCTTTTGCAAGAGTATCGCTCCTACGGCAACGTCGCTAGCATCCGCTTGTACTACAAAAGGTTGTTCTATGTCGGGGTGTTTGAGCACAGGTTCAGCTGCAAACAACCGTTTCAGTTTTTCGAAAGCGGCCTGACAGTCCATAGTCCATTCTAGTGGTTTCGAGGGTTTGGGTTTTATTTCCCCTTTGGTTTTGAGCAAGTTTGTAATTGGCAGTGCGATTTTTGCGAAAGAGGGGATAAATTGTCTATAAAAGTTAGCAAACCCTAAGAAACTCTGTAACTGTTTACGGGTGCGTGGTGCGGCCCATTCCATTACTGCCCGGACCTTTAGCGGGTCCATCTCTATTCCCTCATGCGATATACGATATCCAAGATAGTCGATTTTGTCTTGATGGAATTCACATTTAGAAAGTTTGGCATAGAGTTCAGCTGCTCTGAGTTTATTCAAGACCGCTCGAACCAATCTTATATGGTCGGCCATGTTGTCAGAATAAATTAGAATATCATCCAAATAGACCAACACCCCCTTATATAGATGCTCATGCAACACTTCGTTGATCAACTGCATGAATACGGCCGGGCCCCCCTGTAGTCCAAAAGGGAGTACTCTAAATTGGAAACACCCCAGTGGGCAATTAAATGCTGTCTTCCATTCATCTCCCTCTTTTATTCTCACTCGGTAGTATGCCTCTCTTAAATCAAGTTTGGTAAAAAAATTTCCCTTTCCTAAATGGGCCAACATGTCCTTCATAAGTGGGAGGGGATAGACATTTTCCACGCAAATGGCGTTCATGTTTCTATAATCAACAACTAATCTGAAGGATCCATCTTTCTTTTCGCGGAACATTACTGGCGCTGCTACCTTGGGTTTGGCTCGTTCGATAAATCCCCGTTCTAAGTTTTTGTCAATAAAATTCCGCAATTCCTCCAATTCTCGAGGTGTCATGGGGTATATTTTTGGTTTGGGAAGCTTCACCCCTGGGAGTATTTCAATGGTGCAGTCAGTGGCCCTGTGGGGAGGCAGAGTATCAGACGCTTTTTCACTAAACACTTCCTTGAGGTCCCAATATTCCTTCAGAATTTTCTCTTCTCCCTCAATATAGTTAATGGCTACTGCGGCCCCTTCTGGTCTTATGTCGTCCCTTAGGGAGGGGCCTTCCTTTTCCGGAGGTGGTTCTGCCGTATGGATGCGCAGGACCCCCATTTTCCAATTTACTCGTGGGTTCCATTTACGAAGCCAGGGCACTCCTAGAATTAGGGGCCTTTCCATGCCAGGTGCTACGATAAAGCTGAGCTTTTCTATATGATTCCCCAACTGTAGTTCAAGGGGTTCGGTCATAAAACTAGCTGGGCCCCCTCCTGCAATCGACCCATCTAATTGACAAAATGCAATGGGTCTTTTTAAAGTTTTCAGTCTCAGTCCCATTTCCTCCACTACTTTGGGGCTAATTATGCACCTAGTGCACCCCGAGTCCAACAGGGCTAACAATTGCGCGTGAGTTCCTGTGGAGGGCACCCTTACTTCTACAGGGATGAGTAAGGGTTCTTCCGTGTGACTCACCCGTTCATCGGTGTCCGAGTCGGAGTCCGTCTCGCTGTCGTCATCGTTGGTCGGAGTTCCCAACTCACGCTGGTCTCGGGGAGTGAACTCAACGACTTCTCCTTTCAGGGCGGTGCCGCGGGTTTTGGCGGGTATTTTATCGCTTTTCTTTTGGCTGGCCCCGGTGGCTTTTGGCGGTGGTTTGGAGAAGCATTCGGCCGCCCGGTGACCCTCCTTCCCACATTTGGAACAGGTGAAGGGCTTTGACTTGGGTTTGAATTCGGTCTTCCCGCCAGTCATCTTGGCCACCCCCTTACGGTAGAAAGAGGATGACTGGTCCCCCATCCGCCTTCCTCGGAGTTCGCTCCGTTTCAGCTCGATCTCCACATCCTCAGCTACTATGTACCATCTATCCAAATCATCGGGGACCCCCATGCTCCTGCAATCTCGATATATCTCATCATTCAATCCATCCTTGAAACTCTCCAAAAGCGCCATTTCTGACCAGCCTGTCATATAAGGTGCCAGTTCACGAAACTCTTGGATATACTCTGCCACCGGCCTCCGACCCTGCTGAATGCTCTTCATTCTGAGTCTCGCCTTTCGTTCAGCTAAATGGTCTTCAAAACGTCTTCTAAGGGCCCTCATGAACTGGTTGTAATTTCTCAGCAGGAGGGAGTTGTTATTGTGGAGAACTACCATCCACTCAGCCGCCACTCCCTCTAGGGCATTCGCAACGCTTCTGACTTTAGCCGCATCCGTTTCGTAGTCCTCCCCCTAATCCTGCATGTGGTTCCACACTTGGGTCAGGAAAAATCCCAAGGTCTTAGGATTTCCATCAAACTTCCCAGGAAGGGGGGGGGGATTTTTGGCTTTTTACGTCTGCGGGGTGGGGGCCTGCAGGGCTGGGGTTCTCTGGCCGGCTGCATCTCTTCCTCGAGCTGCCGAAGCCTGGGATGTTCCCTCCTCAAACTCTTCCTCTCCCCCGCAGGCTGTCTCTTCGGCCTCCCCCCTGGGGTCTGCTTCCCCCTTCTCCACAGGAGTTTCAAAAGACTCACGGTTTTTTCTGCTTTCTTCCACATCACGGATAAGCTGCAAGGCTTGATCTATCATGAGACGTTCCTTCTGCTGTTGCATCCACACTGCCTCCCTTTTTCGGGGTCTGGAAGTCGTCACTCCCCGGGGATTCTCCCCCCAGTCCGGCAGTCTCCCCACTCCTTTGGACCATCTAGCTTCCTCCGGTTCCAAACGGAGTTTTTCCAGCCATTCTGCAGTTTCTCTTTCCGACTGGAGGGCGGTTGAACTCGCTGCCCCCATCTTCCCTTCTTCATCACTCCCTCGATCTGACATACTTTGGATTTTCAGTCCCCTCGGGTTTTGTCCGGGATGACTGAGATGACTTCCAGCTTAATGTCAGGTATGCTTCCTTCAGTATCCAGGAAAGAAAACCCCAAACTCAAGCATTTTGAAGAATTTGGTACTTTTACTGAATATGAAAAGATTAACACTCCAGTGAAAAGCTGGAAGTGACCAAAACGCGCGAAATGCATCTACTAAGCTTCTTCCCCCCCTCATGTTTATATTTTCTCAGCCAATCTAAAGGTCTTGCAAAGGTCAGGTGGCAACACGTCTGGCAGCGTCATCCATCAGGAATGTCGAGACAGTTGGTCAGCCATCCCCTTCTGAAATCCAGTTTCGATTCCCACGAAGTCTCCTCCTACAAAGACAAACCCCCTCCTGCTCTCTTCCCCCCCTTTGCTCCATACCTAATCCCTCCCCATTTCTTATGGCAGCTAAAGCAGGAAACCTGAGGCTGACAACACCCAAGTTGCGGACCCTATCGGAGGGAGCAAGGGTTTCACCTCTGATCATTAAGGATGGAACCTCCAGATCCCGGGATGCCGGCATCCACAGCCACTCAGTCTTGGAAGGGTTGAGTCTCAGCCTGTTCCTCCCCATCCAAACCTGCACCGCTTCCAGGCAGTGGAAGGGAACATCACGGAAAGGGCATCCCTAGGGTGGTCAGGGGTGGAGATGTAAAGCTGGGTATCATCAGCATATTGATGATACCTCACCCCAAAACCACGGATGATCTCACCCAGCGGTTTCATATAGATATTAAAGAGCAGAGGAGAGAGAACCGAGCCCTGAGGCACCCCACAAGTGAGAGGCCTCTGGGAGGATCCCTGACCCCCCACCCAAACAGACTGCAGATGGCCCGAGAGATAGGAGGAGAACCACTGTAAAACAGTGCCTCCTAACCCTATCCCCCTGAGCCGCTGCAGCAGGATACCAGGTCGATGGTATCGAACGCCACTGAGAGGTCAAGAAGGACCAGGATGGAGGAGCAACTCCCATCCCTGGCCCACCAGAGATCATTTACTAGGGTGACCAATGCCGTTTCCGTGCTGTGGCCATGCCTGAAACCAGATTGGTAAGGATCCAGGTAGTCAGTTTCCTCCAGGAATTGAGGGAATTGCTGTGCCACCACGGACTCAACAGCTTTCGCTAAAAAGCGAAGGTTGGAGACTGGACGGTAGTTGTTAAGTACGTCAGGATCCAGGTTAGGCTTCTTAAGGAGGGGTCGAACCACCGCCTCTTTAAGCGCAGCAGGAAAGACCCCTTCCTTTAGTGAAGCATTGACAATAGCCTGGATCCAGTCTCCAGTCACCTCCCTGGCTGCCGAAACAAGCCAGGAGGGACAAGGGTCCAGTAAACATGTGGAAGACTCCAGCCTACCCATAATCCTGTCCACGTCATCCAATGAAACAGGCTCAAACTCAACCCAGATGTCTCCACCGAGATTAGGCCCTGTCACCTCAACGGACTCTGTCCAGTCGGAGTCCAACCCGGTCCGAATCTGAGTGATTTTATCTTGCAGAAACTGTGCAAAGTCTTCAGCACGGCCCTGTAAGGGGTCCTCCCTCGCTCCCTGATTAAGGAGGGAGCAGGTCACTCTAAACAGGGCTGCTGGGCGATTTTCTGCAGATGCAATGAGAGTGGCGAAATACTTACGTTTCGCTACTTCCATCGCCACAAGAAAAGACCTAATATGGGTTCTTAGTTGTGTTCGGTCGGACTCGCATCCGACGGGCCCAATTGCTGAACCGTAGGAGCCGCCCCCGGCTCAACCCTTACCACCCGCCTCCCGGGTCCCCTTAAAATTTGATTAAAAACATTAATTAAAAAACCCCTCAAACCATGCTTAGAAGCATGCCACCACTCGGGGTTCCAAAACCCGTCCTTGAGGTAGGCCTTCGATAAATTCGAAGGCCATGTCTGCGAGAGGGGGGCATCTCGCAGAGCAAGGAGGGTCGCCGAAGTGTAAGCCATAATAAATATGAGAAGTGGATGGAAAATAGCAACAGGAAACCGAGATGATAAACAAGAGGGATAATGATGGTAAAATAGGAGTCAACCCAGGCCGGCATAACCACCGCTCTCTCACAGCGGTGGAGAATCCAAGGCTGCAACGAATGAGTCCTGCGGAACCAGCCGCAGCCACCCTCTCACAGTGACTAGGTGGGGAACATCCACCGGCGGAGTCATAGGGCAGTTCCAAGGAACATGATGCAGCAGCAGTCCACCAGGATTCATAGTTCATCAGTCTGTAACTCCATAACTCTGTCCAATACAATGAGACCAATAAGGCAGTAATAGGGGTGAAAAGATAAGATGTAACACTTTACAGTGTGAGAGGAGCCAGGAGTCAGATAGCAGTTCAAATAGGGGAGATGACAAAAGTCCCAACAGACAACTGAAGATGAGTAAAACGAACAGGCCGAAACAGGCAGGCAACAGTCCGGGGGGGGGGCGACAAAAAATGGGGGAGGGAGAGACCCCAGGGAAGAGCAAGATGGATAATTATCACTTCCCCTCCAGCCAACTAACCGCCCCCCCAGATCTTCTTCAGAACCACCCACCCCGCAGTCATAGCCTGTCCTCGCTGGGCAGTTACAGCCCAGATCTTCCCAGCCTCTCATCTCCAGTGTGACATTCATCGCCATCAACAAGGCTGCCACAGTACCCGCTGCCTTAATCTCAGCAGATTCATCGGGGGGGGGCTAACGATCTTACAGCAGCCATAGCGCCTGTAGCCTCCCCCGATTAGATGTAAAATCGCCGAGTGTCTGCAGCGTTTAATAGCGCCGATCCGGCCGGTAAAACTCCAACGGCCTCAGTGCGATTGCAAGGGCCGACACCGCCCTCCCAGCGGCGCTCAGCTGATGCAATCCTCTCATCACCGTCCCTGGGTCATCCGAGAGCCGTCTTCTGTCGGAGATGGCTCATTTGAACTGTCAAAGGCTCAGCATATCGGGCAGGGGGGCGATGAGTGGAAAAACACCCTTCCTCCGGTTTCCTGTCGCAACTCTTTCATCCCGATCTCAGCCGGCACTTCAGGGAACCGCCATCTCGCGCATGCGTAGCTAGCTTTGCACATTTCTAGGATTAGGGATTGAAATCTTTCAGCAGTTTTGACAATTCCCTAATATTATCTACTTGTCAATGTAAATTTCATAAAACAAATAACTAACACAACATACAATTATTTACAAGAGTAAATAATATACAGCAAAGGGCAAACTAGGTGGCTTTCCTGTATCTCTCATAAATCAATTAAAGCCCCCCAAAGCATCTAAAGTAAATCAAAAGACCCAGCAGTCCCAGAGTAGAAATACAACATATAGTGTAAGGACTGTAACAGGCCCTTGGTAGGACAAAAGTCAGAAGACTACTTGAGCGCATCCATGAACACCAACAACCAATCATCATCAGAAGACATGATGGAAGTGCCTTAATCTCCATGCTAATTTCTATGTCAGAACACATGGAATGTCTTAACCATAGTTTCAGCTGGGAAACCATACTTTCAACTGAGAATCAGAGACCAAAGGAGTCCAAAAATGCATATGGAGGTAACAACAATTATATATCATTCAAAAGAGATAATCAAAAAGCCAAAAAGAAAACAAAAATTTTAAAATACCTCATCACTGGCAATCAACCGAAAGATTAATGCTAGACCAACAATCAGGTAAACAAGTCCAATCAAGAAACTAGTAATGCTGTCAAACAAGCTAACAGTGAACAACAGCCTAATTAAGGAACCATGAAGACCTCACTGACAAGGCAAGCCACCATATACAATGAGAGCAAACCCCACTCCTTTGTAGTACAGATTGTATTACCTACTAATCCAATGAAAAATCTGCAAGAAAGCAACCAAGCTCAGAGAGCACTAAGGACCAGACAGTTCAACTCTTAGCTACAAATATTCTCTTTTACTGAAATAGCAAAGTTTGGAAAAAATCTATGTTCAGTATGTATAGTCCATTTATATTTATGTGTATGTATATAAACATAGGTGGGGACATGGTGGCTCGGTGGCTAAGACACTGAGCTTGTCGACTGAATCCCTAGTGCCATATAACGGTTTGAGCTCCTATTACTTGTTCCAACTTCTGCCAACCTAAAAAGCCCATAGAAAATGCAAGCAAAAAAATAGGGACCACTTTGGTGGGAAGGTAACAGCATTCTGGGTGCCTTTGGTGTTTAGTCATGTGAGCCACATGACCACAGAGACATCTTTGGACATAGCTGGCTCTTTGGCTTGGAAACGGAGATGAGCACCATCACCTAGAGTCGGGAACGACTAGCACATATGTGCAAGGGGAACCTTTACTTTTTATATACACATAAAGTGTATGGGCCTCTCTCTCCTCACCCCTCTCTCTCCTCTCTCCCTCTCCCTCCTTCCCTCTCCCTCTCTCCCTCCCTCTATCTCAAGTTGGGCTTCACTCAAGGACCCATATAGAAGAGGAGGAAACGCCACAAATGTGCCAAGCAGTAATAGTTATTCTACTTCTTTTACTGATTTCCCCAAGGGGGAAAACCTCCATTGAAGAATTATGTATGCAGTGCTAATGCTAATATTATAAGTGTGACACAAATAAGCACATTGGTGACCAACTGGCATATCAAACAAAATTCAGACAGTACCAGTATTTTGATTAATTGTATTATTTTTAAAATATCTGAAGAGAACGATGCTTCTTAACAGTGAGATCCAAATTTCATTTAATGCAATTTGATTTACTTTGTTGTTTAATTAATCATGACTGAAATTTCCATTTGAATTCAGCTGTAAATTTCCATTTGAAGCCAACTGCAGATCCAGGAGAACAAAACTTTTTACATTTCTCATTGAGTTTTTTCTGTCCCCGTCACTATAATTTTTTCCTTAATTGCAGGTTACAATACCCTTTGAATCACAAGTTGGTTTGTTCATCTGAGCATGTCTAGACCTGTACAATCATTATCAATTATGCATTCTTATTTTCAATCTCTAAGGAGTTACAGAAAATATTAAAAGTAATATATTTCCCCTGCAATAAAGATGCAATATTCTTTTTTCCAAGGGTACAGCTAGAGGACCAAGTCCTGTCATTCTGATTTTTTAAAAAGTAAATCTCTACTTTAAAGCAGCCTCATGGAACACTGTATCTCAGGCTGTCCTATTTCAAATGCCTAATTCTCAGGAAGTGAACAGATGGATGAGAGATAAATCGTTGTACAAAATGATATTATTCTTTGCAATAGCAATATTGTCCTTGTATGTAGATGCTGATACAACCTTTGCTAAATGTTCTGTAGGAAATCAGCCTTTCATTAAGCACAAGCGATATCATTCAGAAGATTTGGTCATTGCGGGCATTTCTTATCAAATTTACATGGTATCTGATGAAATAACATTCAGAAGAAATACATCAGATGAACTGTTTGGTGATTTAATGTATGGAATTCCTGTTTTTCAGTAATGCAAATACAGAAAATAGTTAAAGCCTGTGACATGATAGAATTAGGATGGAGGATGAAAGTTAAATTGCCTATCCTGCACTATTATTTCTCAATAATATTGCTTCAATTTCCATCTGTTACACAAGTTATTTTCCAATGTGTTTTCATTTCTATGGATTTGGTACCATTCTAGCAGGTATCAGTTTAATTTTAATAAAACAGATTGCAGTTAGTCCTACATGCAGATATTATATCAAATATTCCTCAGAAATTTCCAGTGTATTGAATAAGTAAATTAGAAAATTAGGGTAGGAAATAAAATTAAATATAGACCTCCATATTAAGGGGTAAAAACCCACTAATTATTGATGTTTATTACATTTTGCAATTGGGCTGCCTGAATGCCTATGGATTGATATATTGCTTAGACCTCTTTCTTGAAATATTAAACAAATGGTTTCTTCGATGCTAGTGCTTCCACCTGCATCAGTCCTTGTGCCTGCACAGTCTAAACTTGTGTGATACAATTAGAATGCAGTCAATTCCAGATCTGGCTACAGATGTTATAAAACTCATTTCAGATATTATATGCAAAACTACCAGCATATCTTGGCTTTGGAATTTGCAATCAAAGAAATCAATGAGAATTCCAGGATCTTGCCAAACATCACCCTTGGTATCCATATCTCCAATAGCTATTACCTGCCAAAATGGATTTATCTGGCTTCCATGGAGCTTATCTCTACAAAGGGAAAATTCATCCCCAACTACAAATGTGACCTCAAGGACAATGTAATATCTGTGATTGCAGGACATAATGCTTTCATTGCTCAGTTCATGTCAAACATTCTGAGCAAATATAAGATCCCACAGGTAAGAGCCATCCCATAAAGAAAGGAGTCAAATCTAAATACAGTATTTCTTGCTTGATTTAGTTTAATTTCTATTCCAAATTTTTATCTTTTTGAATCTATTAGTGTCAGAAACATTCAAAACAAAGGGATAACCAACATCGCCTCATATAGTGTTTTGGGAAAAATCACAATCAAGCTAAACATCCAAATATATTTCATCCAGGGTGGGACAGAGAGGAATGATTCAAAATGGTAGAAAGTTGCATATACCTAATCTATGGGGTAAATCATGTCATGGAAACATGTGTAAACATAGCATAATCCAGAGGTTCATATTCATTCTTGCAGTTCTTACATTTCTGGAGCTTTGTTTATTAAAACAAAAAGAAACAACTATCATAGAAATTATATTGGAATATGCAAATAGTAATCAATTCTGCCCTTGCCTGGAGAACATTCATATTTAAATAAGATCCTTAAAATAGACATAAGTGATTTGGAAGTATATACTCTAATTTCTTCTTTTTTCTTAGCTCATATATGGTTCAACTGCAGAGATAGATGACAACATAGAAGCTGCTTTCTTCCGTCAATTATTTCCAAATGAAGACCTTCAAATTATGGGGCTGGTCCAATTGTTGCTTCACTTCCAGTGGAAATGGATTGGGCTCATTGTCCCAAACCCTGAACATGGGAAGAGGTTCATACAGAATAGGCTTGATATATTTTCTAAGAATGGCATTTGTTTTGATTTCATAGTAGAATTGTCAAAGGACTCTGTTACCAATGATATTGACATTCAACTGAATGGTTATGTTTTGCTGTATAAGGCTATTATGAGAAGTACTACCAACGTTGTAATCACATATGGTGAAAATCAGAACATGGCTATTCTTAGAATGTTGCCATTTATTTCAGAATATGAAGACATGCAAATGAAGAGAAAAGATAAAGTTTGGGTCATGCCAGCACAGATGGAATTCACATCAGTCCGCTTTCTAAGATATAGGGCCATGGATTTCATCCATGGTGCACTATCGTTGGCAGTTTCCTCAAAGGAAATATTAGGGTTTAAGAAATTTATTCAGACGAGAAAGCCTTCTTCTTCAGAAGAGGACACTTTGACAAGAGTGTTTTGGGAAAATGCATTTGAATGTTCTTTCCCAAATGCTGGGTTAGATGAGGACAGTGACAATCAGTGCACTGGTGCGGAGTCACTGGAGACCCTTCCTAAATCTGTGATTGAATGTAGTATTACTGGGCATAGTTATAGCATTTACAATGCTGTCTATGCAGTGGCCCATGCTTTGCAAGCCATGCTTTCATCTAAGAGCAGAAAAAGGAGAAATGCTTGGGAACTCAGTCAACAGTCGTGGCAGGTAAAAACGACATGAATGAAAATATATTATATATTTATATAAGGGCCAGTCATATAAATGTTCAGCTATTACTGTATTTTGGAGTTGTATAACTAATAAAAGTATTCTGAAGCTGAACTAACTCATAAGTGATATGTGAGAACTTAAGTAATAATTCCAGAGAACAATAAACACGGGGTGCAACAATGGACAATGAGAAGGAGGCAATGTCAAATATTAATTCAAGAGGAGTTTTAGCAGGAGTGATGGGTAAATCAGTTTCCAAATGAATGGGACTGTTTAATAGGATATAAGGAATGTGTCCTTGGATCACACAGTGGTTTCTGATAGTTCTATCAAAACATTCCACTAGGAACCTCTTAATCTTATGATGCAAATGCTTCTTCTAAGACCATTGTTTTCTTTAAATAACAGGAGAGCTTGAAGTAACTTAAGATCTGTTATGTAATTACTTATGAATCATTTTTGCCCTCCTTTTTGAAATATAAGCTCTCTCATTAGTTCCCTCCACTAGTTTCTGGATGGAATTTTTTTCAGTGTCCTAAATTAACAATGAATACTGCAATTATCTTTCATTATTTGCTTGGGTTCTGAGTTTTGATTCCACAGTGAGGAGAAGATTATGACAGGAAGGAAGGAAGGAAGGAGGAAGGAAGGAAGGAAGGAAGGAAGGAAGGAAGGAAGGAAGGAAGGAAGGAAGGAAGGAAGGAAGAGTGTTGAGCTGCAGTGAGTCTAGATTATTTGTTTGGGGTACTGCATTTTGATTCCATGGTGAAGAGAAGAGTATGAAATAAATAAGAAAAAAAGAAAGGATGGCATTGAAGAGTGATCAATAGACAGACCACAACAATTTTTTGTTGGCTCTTCATAGATCAAATGCTCACAATATTTTAGTACACCAGAGCGTGTGAGAAACAGCAAGTAACTAGGGTGCCATTAAGAATCAACATTATTAGTCCAACTGACATAGATTATAATATTGCTTCCAACATGCATGGGAATAGTAAAGGAATTCTAAATACCTAAATGCTTTTTTAGAAAGGATGCAAAAGTCGTTAGAAGGACTGTTAAGAGAAAGTAAATGCCAATTTAGTCCCGGGAAAGAAGAGAGATTGTGAGAGAGAAGCAAATTCCTGCAGGTATTCAAGTTTCTGTTATCATACCCCATAACAATAAATATTTCTCATGTTATATCTGCTGATTGGTCTTTCTTAAAAGATTAACACCTAATTTATGAAAGAGCCTTCATTCATACTTGCTCATTGCTTCCAATTGTTATAAATTTCTTTTAATGGTTTACATTTAGTTTCATTGGTATCTGAAAGCTGTTTCATTTAACAACAGTGCTGGAGAAATGGTTTCCTTTGACGAAAGAGGAGAGCTACCAACTGGATTTGATGTTATCAACTGGGTCACCTTCCCCAACCAATCATTTCATCGAATCAAAATTGGAAACATAGCTCCAGTGACTGCCCCTGAAAATCTTCTTACTATTTTTGCAGAGGAGATTGTCTGGCCCACCATGTTTAATCAGGTAGTTTTGGCACCAATATCAAACCATGGTGAATAATTTATTTTATTTTTACTTACTGCTTCAATGCTCAGAAAGTACTTTCAGGAATTACAGGCATAAAATGACTCTTTTCTCAAAGTGACTCGTGAACTTGATTACCCTAAAAAAAACAACAAGGTTTAATAAGTTCTGAGAGGCACAATGAGTATCAAAAATGATGAGTTTTAAACAAATAGTTCTCATAAGGAATAATGTTGTGAATCACAAGGTAGCTGATATCAACAAGTTCTAGCTTCTTCATTGAGTATCAACCAAAGGATGAATTCAAAGCAGTTGAGTTCCAAGGTACCACTGTATATGCCTTAAATTGGCTTGTTGATCATGTACCTGGCTCCCTGCCACGTGGCAACGGCCCTGCCTGAGCTGCTCAACGTCATAGCCGGGGTGGCGGTTGATACCCCCAGTCTTTTGGTCATGGGGGATTTTAACCTGCCATCCATCGACGAAATGTCTGAGGTGGCCCGGGAGTTCATGGCTTCCATGACGGCCATGGACCTGACTCAGTTAATTCATGGTCCCACTCATATAGGCGGACTTAATTTTTATCTCTGGTCTTGAGTGGCCTTGATATAGGGGATATAGTCATCGAACCCTTGTCATGGTCTGACCACTCATTCCTTCAACTAGACTTTCTAACCGCTACACCCCGCCACAGGGAGGCGGAACCGACTAGGTGGTTCCCCAGGCACCTGATGGATCCTGATAGGTTCCAGATGGAGCTTGGGCCAATCCCTGAGACTCTGGCTCATGACTGGGCTGAGGACCTGGTGGCCGCCTGGGATAGTGCAGCCGCTGGGGCCTTGGACTGCATCATGCCTTTGCGGCCTCTGACCCAGCACCAAACTCACCTAGCTCCTTGGTTCTCCGAGGAGCTGAGGGAGATGAAACACCGGAAAAGACAGTTGGAGGACCAGCCATTCCGAATCTGACCGAACACTGGTGAGGTCTCATATTAAGACCTACCTAGCGGCGAAAAATCTAGTTATTTTTCCGCTCTTATTGCATCATCAGATAATCGCCCAGCCACCCTGTTTAGGGTGACCCGCTCCCTCCTCCATCTGGGAGCACGGGATGATCCTTGCAGGGTCGAGCTGAAGATTTTGTGCAGTATCTGCATGATAAAATCGCTCAGATTCAGGAATGTCTGGCCACTGACTGGGTATGTCCGGATGGGATGACTGAGGCAGGTCTTGAGAGTGTTATCTCGGAGGAATTTGATCCTGTGGCTCCCAAGGACGTGGACAGGTTTCTGGGATGGCTGAACGTGACCACATGTTTATTGGACCCGTGTCCCTCCTGGTTGGTGCTGGCTTCCCGGGAGGTTACATGAGGCTGGCTCCAGAGGATTATTAACGCTTCTTTGAGGGAGGGTGTCCTGCCGGCCACCTTGAAAGAGGTGGTGGTGAGGCTCCTCCTCAAGAAGCCCTCTCTGGATCTGGCTATTCTGGCTAACTATCGTCCAGTCTCCAACCTTCGTTTTATTGCGAAGGTTGTTGAGAGTGTGGTGGTACGGCAGCTGCCACTGTACCTGGATGAAGCTGTCTATCTCAGATCCGCTCCAGTCCGGCTTCAGGCCTGGGCACAGCATGGAAACGGCATTGGTCTCGTTGGTGGATGATATCTGGAGGGCTCGGGATAGGGGTTGCTCCCTGGTCCTATTAGATCTCTCAGCAGCTTTTGATACCATCGACCATGGTATCATGTTGCGCTGATTGGAGGGGTTGGGTTGGGTTGGGAGTGGGGAGCCCCGTTTTGCGGTGGTTCTCCTCCTATCTCTCTGACCGGTTGCAATCTGTGTTGACAGGGGGGCAGCGGTCGACCCAGAGGCACCTTGTTTGTGGGGTGCTGCAAGGGTCGGTCCTCTCACCCCTTCTGTTCAACATTTATGTAAATCCGTTGGGTGAGATCATCCGTGGCTTTGGGGTGGAGTTCCATCAGTACGCTGATGACACCCAGCTGTACATCTCCACCACAGGCCACCCCAACGATGCCCTTGAAGTGATGTCCCAGTGCCTGGAGGCCGTGTGGACCTGGATGGGGAGAAACAGGTTCTGACTCAACCCTTCCAAGACCGAGTGCCTTTGGCTTCCGGCGTCCCGATATAGCCAGCTGGTGCCATCACTGGTTATTGGGGCAGAATCACTGGCCCCCACAGAGAGGGCTCGCAACTTGGGCATGCATGGCTGTCTTTAGAAGAGCATATGACAGCCGTGGCCAGGGGGACTTTTTATCAGGTTCGCCTGATACACCAGTTGCGTCCCTTTCTGGATTGGGACTCTACGCATGGTCATTCAGGCGCTCGTCACCTCCCGCCTGGACTTCTGCAATGCTCTCTACATGGGGCTCCTCCTGGGGTGCACCCGGAGGCTCCAGCTGGTCCAGAATGTGGCCATGCAGGGGATTATGGGAGCGATGGGGCGCTCACATGTGACACCTCTCCTGCGCGAGCTGCACTGGCTCCCAGTGGTCTTCCAGGTGCGCTTCAAGGTGTTGGTGACCACCTTTAAAGTGCTCCATGGCTTAGGGCCAGGATATCTACAAGACCACCTTCTGCCATAAATAGCCTCCCACCGGCCAGTACGCTCGCACAGAGAGGGCCTCCTCAGGGTGCCGTCTGCCAGACAATGTGGGCTGGTGACCCCCAGGGGGAGAGCCTTCTCTGTGGCACCACCCGCCCTCTGGAACAACCTCCCCCCAGAGATACGCACAATACCAGACCTCCGGACTTTTCGTCGGGCCCTGAAAACTTATTTATTTCACCTAGCGGGGCTGGCTTGATCCCACTGTTTTGGTTAATTGATTTTAATTGGGTTTGATTTGATTTTAATTGGGTTGTTTTAAATTGTGGCCAAAATATTTAATTATTTTTAAACTGTTTTTAAATTTTGTATGTTCTGTTTTATTCTGGCTGTTCACTGCCCTGAGTCCTGCTGGAGAAGGGCGGTATACAAATTAAAACAAACAAACAAACAAACAAACAAACAAACAAACAAATAAATAAATAAATAAATAAATAAATACTAGTCAAATCCAATTTTCAGATGCAAGAATTCCTGAAAGGTTAAGTAATAATTTCTCAATTTTCCTTCACAATGTCCAATAGGTACAACCCTTTTCTATGTGCAATCCTCCATGCTCATCAGGTTACAGCAAAATAAAAATAGAAGGAAAGCCCTTTTGCTGTTATGATTGCCTTAAATGTCCAGAAGGAAAAATTTCAAACAAAACAGGTAAGAGATCTAAAGCAGAGATTTCAATGCTATTTATTTTGTGTGATGCCTTATATTACTCTTTAATTGTAAACAATACTGTAGTTTACCATCTCTTTTCAAATGTGTCTATCATACAGGACAGATGTTGGTTACTTAGGAGTCTATTCAAATATTATGCCATCTTTTTTTACTCTTGGAAAGATAAACCAGACCATAAAAATAAATATGTTCACCTATGTTTTCTATGAAAGTAAAGGGATTTCAAGATTGCGTGGAATGAACCTATTATCATTTTGAGAATTGCAGTTCAGAAAGATTTAAAATAAGATTAAAAATAAATGGTAAAGGAGAAATGTCAGTTAGTTAAGCAAGCATAATTTCTTGATAGTGTATTTTGGGAAACAAACAATAATTTAGATTTATGTTATGTTTTTATGTATTCATCACATTTCTATACCATCATCTGAATTATGTGAATCTGGACAGTTTACAGGATTTTACATAATCTCTCTGTTCCTGTTCAACATTTGTGTGAAGCTACTGGGTGAGATTATCCATCACCATGGACTGAGGTATCATCAATATGCTGATGATACTCAGCTGTATGTCTCAGCCCATGGTGAGTTAAGTGATGCTGTGTCCTCCCTCTGACAGTGCCTGGAGGTTGTTAGGGGCTGGATGGGGAGCAATGGGTTGAAACTAAACACTTGAAAGACTGAGTGGCTCTGGGTTGGGGTTCTTTGGTCCAAGAAGAATTGTCACCTTTGGTCTTGGATGGGGTGGCATTACCCCAAACAGACCCTGTGCTTAACCTGGGGGTTCTCTTGGACTTGCGACTCCTGGACGAAGAGCAGGTGGTGGTTGTGGCCAGGAGGGCCTTTGCGCAACTGCGGGTTGTGCACCAGTTATGCAATTTCCTGGACCAACAATCCCTACTCACTGTCACTCATGCCCTAGTCACTTCCTGTCTTGACTATTGCAACCTGCTCTAAATGGGGCTGCTCTTGAAGAACATCCACACCTTCCAGTTGGTGTAAAATACAGTGGCTACATGGTTTTGTGCAGACGTCAGTGTGCACATGTATCACATCTCCTGCCAATTTGCTTCTGGGTGAAATTCAAGGTGCTGGTTGTGACCTTTAAAGCCCTTGATGGCTTGGGACCAGGTTATTTTAGGGACCGGTCACATCTACCCAACCCATCAGAGTACGGAGGCAAGTAATGTTGTGGGTCCCATCCCCTAGGGAGATACACCTGGTGGAACCCAGAAGGGCCTTCTCCATGGTGGCTCCCTCTCTCTGGAACATCATTCCCCCAGAGATTAGAATGGCCCCCACTCTAACACTCTTCCGGAAGACCTGGTACAGCCAGAGGGTCTGGGGAACCCAGAGTGGGATCGAGCCCATTAAATGGTTTGTTTGATATATTGTCACTGGGGTGGGGGTGTGGGGGTTATTTTATTATATTATTTTTAATATATTATTTGATTGTCTCTTTTATTAGTTTTATTGTTTTCATATAAGGTTTTTATATTCTTGTAAGCTGCCTTGAGTCACCGTCTTCTAATAGGTGGTAATATAAATTTAATAAATAAATAGTTAAGTAAGTAATTAAATACAGAAATAAATATCTTAGTATAACAGAATAACAGAGATTGAAGGGACCTTGGAAGTCTTCTAGTCCAACTTCCTGCTCAAGCAGGAAACCATATACCTTTTCAGACAAGTGGTTATCTAATATCTTCTTAAAAACCTCCAATGTTGAAGCACCTACTGGATTAATTGTTATCCCTGTCAGAAAATTTCTCTTTAGTTCTAGGTTGCTTCTCTCCTGTGTTAGTTTCCATCCATTGCTTCTTGTCCTGCCTTCAGGTGCTTTGGAGAATAGATTGAGCACCTCTTCCTTGTAGCATACCCTCGAATATTGGAACACTCTTATCATGACACCCCTGGTTCTTCTTTTCACTAGACTATATGTATAAAAGCAAAATCTTAGTATAAAGAATAAGTTAAAAACAAAATTTAAAATTGGGTTGCAGCATTAAAAGTTAAAATCTTAAGGTGAAAAGAATGCCCTCATGACACCCAGGGTTGCATATCAGTCTTCAACTTCCATGATAATGAAGACCAAGGACCAGCCTCACATCTGAGAGTAAAGTGTTCCCCAGAGTAGGAGAAGCAGCAGAAAAGGCTATCTTCCTGCAACCTGCCAGCCAAAACTCCTTAAATGACAGAATCTGCAATATTCCCTCCCTGCCTGATTAGGTGGGATAGGATCATATAGTGGGGATGACAGCTCTTCAAATAATCTGAGAAAGGGCTTTCAAGGTAATAGCAAGTGCCTTGAATTGAACTCCCAGAAGCAACTGAGAAAAAATGAAGTTTGTATAGCAGAGGTGTTATATGTGGAACCCTAAGGGTGCCCAATATTGTTTGTGATGCTGCATTCTACATCAGCTACAGCCTCTTCAAGAGTAGTTCCATATAGATTGCATTGCAATAATCCATATGGGAGATGACCAAGATATGAGTGATAGAGAATAGACCTGAAAAGGCTACAACTAGTACATAAGAGCCATGATGGTGCAGTGGTTAGAATGCAGTATTGCAGGCTATTCTGCTGACTACCAACTGCCAGCAATTTGGCAGTTCAACTCTCACTGGCTCAAGGTTGACTCAGCCTTCCATCCTTCTGAGATCGGTAAAATGAGGACCCAGATTGTTGGGGGCAATATGCTGACTCTTAAAACTGCTTTTGTAGATAATAAAAAGATACAGAGAAAGCAATGAGTCATATAGCACCCCATAGTTGGTGTTTCAGGCTGAACCTCTTTCTCCCTTTGGAACTGATCAAAGAAGAAGGAGGTGAACCAGACCAGAACTGTTCTTTCCTCTCACAGTTCCCAAAACCATCTCAAAAGGATACCATGGTCAAGAAGAACCAGGATGGATGTACTATCCCTATCCCATTCTCTCCAGGTATCATCCAAAAGAATGACCAATACCATTTCCAGATAGTCCAGATAATTAATTTAATCAAGGATCTTCTGGGGTTGCAGCACAACCATCTTCTCAACCACCTTCCCTAAAAAGGGCAGGTGGGAGACCGAACAAAGGTTATGAACTGTTTGTGTCCAGTAATAACTTATTGAAAAATGACACACACTTAATAGTGACTCTAGCTTGTCATTGTTCAGATTCATCCCTTGTCTTTCTCCTGCAATGCTCTATCTGTCTCTTGACTCTTTTCAACTCTCTCAAATCTTCCAGGGCCTCATGTATCAGGGAGGGACGGAGGGAAGAAGGAAAGGAGGAAGGGAGGAAGGGAAGAAAGGAGGAAGGAAAGAAGGAAGTTTTCAAATGCTCACTGTCAGGAAAGGAAATATCTCTGAAGTGATGACCAATTCGGTAATGGGTTGTTGTCTATAACATTAAACACTTGACTGCAATAATTTCTTTTCCAGATGCAGATGACTGTTTCCCATGTTCAGAAGATCAGTACCCAAACAAAGCTCACAACCTTTGCATTCCAAAACACATCACATTTTTGTCTCATGAAGAGCCTCTGGGAATTAGCCTGACAGCTATTGCTTCCATCTTTTCTTTCATCTCAGTTATGGTCCTGGGAATCTTCATTAAGCATCAGGACACCCCCATTGTCAAAGCCAACAACCGGAACCTCACCTACATTCTTCTCATTGCTCTCCTCCTCTCCTTCCTCTGCACTTTGCTCTTCATTGGGCAACCAGATCAAGTAAAATGTCTCATGCGACAAACTTCTTTTGGCATCATCTTCTCTGTAGCTCTTTCTTGTATATTGGGGAAAACAATCATAGTGGTCCTTGCTTTCATGGCCACCAAGCCCGGATCCAAAATGAGGAAATGGGTGGGGAAAAGGCTGGCCAACGCTATAGTTCTTTCATGCTCTTTGACACAATTCTCCATTTGTGCAGTGTGGTTGGCAATTTCCCCCCCATTCCCAGATTCTGACATGCACTCCATGGCTGAAGAAATTGTCCTAGAATGTAAAGAAGGTTCAACCACTATGTTTTATACTGTTCTTGGTTTTTTGGGATTCTTGACTGCTGTCAGCTTCTCAGTAGCCTTCCTTGCTAGGAAGTTACCTGACAGCTTTAATGAAGCCCAATTTATCACCTTCAGCATGTTGGTCTTTTGTAGTGTCTGGATATCCTTTGTTCCCACCTACCTGAGCACCAAGGGAAAATACATGGTAGCTGTGGAGATCTTTTCCATTTTGGCTTCTGCAGCTGGATTACTGGGTTGCATCTTTTCCCCCAAATGTTACATTATTATTCTGAGGCCTGATTTGAACAGAAAGGAACAGCTGACAAAAAAATGAAACCAATTTATTGGGTCCTATATAAGTTACCTCATTTGCCTTATTAAAGGCCTACTGACCATCTTGAAGAACTAATTGAAAACTAGTTCTTTGATATTTTTTTTGATTTTTTTGATTTTTACTTTTTTTAATTACTTTTTTTTATTTTATAAACACACATACATACAATATATAATCAATCAATCAGTGTATCATCTGAATACATCTTTTTTCCTGATATTATCATTTCATTTGTTGTAACATTTTCCCCACATTTATCAACAATTTTATCCCAACCCAACCCTCCCCCCCTCCCCACCCCCCACCCCGACTTCCAGAGCAAAACAGGGTATAACATTTAACAAGCAAAGGCTAAAATATACTAACCTACTATAAAGTTTAAAATTCCCTCACACTCTTTAACTCTTCTTTTGCAAATTCATCAACCTCCCTTTTGTAAATTCTCAAAATCAGTTAGATTAAATTCTTTCTTCCTGAATATAAGAGCCTTTTTCTTGGTATGTAATCCAACAACTTTAACAATATTACAAGCATTACAAGCATTAACAAACATTGATAAATCTCATTTTCATCCCTCAAACACCGTTCTTTTTCAACATTGCTCCCTAATAAGATTCTAAATTAGACATTTATCCTCTTTATTCCTTCATAAACCAATTATCAATTTCTAACTATTCAGCATTAAAAATTCTAAATTAAACATTTTAAAACTTTGAATATTTTATCACCTATACCTTTTAAAATAATATAATCTTATATTAAACATTTAAAAAAACCTCTTAATACATCAATAAGACCTTCTTAGTTCATTCCTCAAAATATAGATTTCAAAACCTTCAGGAAACTATCCCTTAAATTTTTAATTAACCATTTCTATATTTTTTTCAGTCCTTTTTCCTCAATCAACATTGCTCCCTAATAAAGTTCCAAATTAGAAATTTATCCTCTTTAATCCTTCATAAAATTAAACATTTTAAAACTTTAAACATTTTATCTCATATACCTTCTTAAAATACTATAATCTTATGTTAAATATTTTAGAATTCTCTTAATACATCAATAGGACATTAAGTCATTTCTCAAAATATAAATTTCAAACCCTTCAGAAAGGTGTCCCTTAAATTTTTAATTATCCATTTAAATACCTCAATAATTCTTAAAAAGCTATCATTTTTACCTCAATAACTCTTAAGAAGCTATCATTTTTATATCCAGAACCAATTGTAATAACATACTTCCTTTATATTATTATTTTAGAATAAACTTTAAAAATACAAATTTTTAGCACAAAATTTGAGAGAGAATTTTTATAAAATGTTTTATAGATGGCACTTAGATCCTAAAAAACTATCATGTATGTACTCGAATTTGCAAGCTAAATGTTGGAGATGTGAATGTGATGATGCAACCTATTATCATATATGGTGGACCTGTAATCCAGGCATTTTGGATAAAAATTTGGTGGGTGATGCAGAACATTTTGAAAAGAAGGTTGAAATTTACTCCTCAATTGTTTCTACTGGGTATAAAGACAAATTGTACAGTATTAGAGACTAAATTGATTTTGAACTTAATATCAGCAGCTAGGCTCTTGGTAGCGCAATACTGGAAGAAGGACTCTTTGCCTACTATTGAAGAATGGATACTGAAAGTAACGAATTTAGCAGAAATGGCGAAAATCTCAGCGTATTTGAAGGACTATACACAAGAAAGATACGTATCGGAATGGAGAAGATGGATTGATTATATTCAAAATAAGTATCAGACAAGAAAATATCAAATAGCTTATGAATGAACATTAAGTATTAGAAGTATTATGCTATCTATAGTGGAGTTAAGGTTTCGAGGGGGAGTTAGTAGTCTGAGGATAGATAGGTTAATTTAGCTTATGATTGTTAACTGAAATACCTTGTATTTTGCTCTGGGAAGTCTGGGGGGGAGGGTGGGATGAGGGGAGGGAAAAGGTGGGGGGAATATTGGGGGGGAATTTTTTTTTTCTGTAAAACTTTTCAATAAAAAAAAAATACAAATTTAATTAAGCTTCTCAACCTATTGCCAAAATCCTCCCCAAAAAAGATTAATCTTCGGTTCTTCCCTTCTTTCTGTATTTTTTTCTAGTCCTTTTTCTTCAATAATTCTTTCTTCTTCAGCATTGCTCCTCCTGCTGCTTTTATTTTCGAGAATTTTAAAATTTGGATCTGAGGTTGATGTCTCTTTAAAAGTTTTGTCTTCTTAAAGTTATTTCATTTAATTTGAAACCCCCATAAATCTCTCTCAAGTCCTCCTGATTAAACTCTTCCAGATTCCTTTGCTTTCCCCTCTTGGTCTGGAAAGCATCCTTTTTGTCCAAAGTCACATTAAACTGAATTTCTGCCCCATCTTGTTCCAACAGCTCACTACTGTCTAACAAGCCTTGACGTGATACTATATTCTCCTTTGTCTCCATGTTTTGAGTCAAAACAGTTTCCTCTTCCTGAGACTTTTCATCAAAAAAACCGTTAAGACTTTCCAGTAAAGCGGTGGTTTATGACTCAAAAATTTCATGTATTATAGGTCTTATTTGTGTATTTGCTGGTGTGTGTAATAATAGTCCTTCAGCACTTTCAAAGGTGCCAGCCATTTTCTTTTTCTTTTTCAAAGTCCAATTATTTTTAAATTTGTTCAGCTATCACGTCAATAAATCCAATAATTTTCCACACAATTTAGAAGTATAGAGTAGTTAAGATCAATACCATAGTCTTTTTCATTTCACTAGCACTTTAAATCTTTTTCTTGCCATGTTTACAATGTTGCAGCTTTAATGATCACTTTCACTTGTAACTTTTGTTTTAAACGCCCTTAAGCACCATCTTTTTCCCTTTTTCTTTTAAACAGAGTTAAAGTTTAATACTTGCATTTACTGTTCTCCTGATTTACTCTGCCAGCATCCAGATTCGCATTTTCTCATAATCCTTAAAATTGCGCTGCTGGTGTGGTCACGACCCCTTGTTCTGCTTAAAGCAGAATCGTCCCGGATCCGGAGCACTGAAGGGCTTTCAGGGAGCTCTCACCCTGCAAACCCCAGGCTTAAAAAAAAAGCCTGGTGGTCTAGGGGAGCTCTACCGAGACCCTTCTGCTCTTCTCTCCCCCTTTTTCCCTGGGGAGAGTTTTGAGCCGCTAGAACAGCTGATTTTCGCTGTTCTAGTGGCAAACGGAATCATGGGGCTGGAGCTCCTGAAGGAGCGTCCATTCAGGGAACGCGGAGCCACCGGAACTCAGTTTTTTAAACCAAAAATATGCAGTTGTGAAATATAACATTTTGAATGCAATTCTTATAGCATGTTTTCTATATAACCCTGGCAAAACTGAGTGGCTTTCGGTACAGGGAGCTCCAGGATCTGAGAATTTTTCATCCTTAGGTCTGCATTATCTGTACCTGACACCCTGTGCTTTGTTACTCAAGCCCTGGTTATCTCTAGTCTGGACTACTGTATCTATATGAAGCTACCCTTGAGATCTGCTCAAAAGCTTTAGCTGGTGCATAGTGCAGAAGCAGCAGTGTAATCTCTGGGGCCTTTGGGTTGATCCATTTCTATTCCACAAACTTCACTGGCTCCCAATGTGCTTCTGACTGCAGTTCAATGTCTCGGTTATGACCATTAAAGTCCTGAATGGCATCGGTCCAGGCTATCTGATGAACTGCCTCATCCTGTTAGGACTAGCCTATCGTACTTGTGCCAGCAGAGAGGGCCTACTTTGGATCCCGTTGTTCAAAGAACTCTGATTATCAGGATCCAGAAGAAGAGCCTTCTCTGCTGCAGCACCTACCCTTTTAAACTTCTTACCATGTAAGGTAAGATCCACCCATACCCTCCTGTCCAGTGGTGGGTTTCACTTTTTTTTACTACTGGTTCTGTGGGTGTGGCTTGGAGGGCATGGCTTGGTGGGCAGGGCAGGGGAAGGATATTTTAAAATCTCCATTCCCACCCACTCCATGGGAAGGTTACTGCAAAATCCCGATTTCCTCCAGATCAGCTGGAACTTGAGAGGCAGAGACTAGATGGGGGTGGGGCCAGTCAGAATTTTTACTACCAGTTCTCCTAACTACTCAAAATTTCCATTACTGTTTCTTCAGAACTAGTCAGAACCTGCTGAAACCCATCTCTGCTCCTGTCCTTTCACAAACGTTTTAAGACATGACTCTGCCAATTGGCTTTGGGACCAAATGGGAGAGTTTCACACAGGAGGTAGATCGATGGCAGACTCCACCTTCCTACTGCTGGTCTCTGCTCTCCACCATCTATCCATCTTTTTGGTTTTCTTTTCTTTTTTTATTAAAATTTATAAGCTTTATTAAAACACATATAGTAAAACACATATAAAACACATATAAAAACATTTATACAACATATAACATAAAAAAGCTATTCTTTTTAAACATTGTTTCATAGTCGTTTTCCAAGTGATACTGTTGTATTTCTTCCCCTTTTTCTTAGTCTAGTGAATTTTTTTCCTTTTTCCCCTTTTCTATATTTTTTTCCCTCTCCTTTTTTTCCCTTGGGTTTCCCCCTTTGGGGAGCTATTTGTTTTAATTATACCATTAGTATTTGGATTTCCATTTTGATATTTCTATACCTATAGGGGATTATTTATATACAGTTATTATATACATTATTTATGTGCATATTTACATACATCTTTATTCTGTTCTTCTTACATTTATGTTTCTTTATTGGTGGTGTTAATCCATTGATACCATTTGTTCCATATTCTATAATAATCTGTCTCTTCTTTTTCCTTGATTTCTTTTGTTAATCTATCCATTTCAGCACATTGTACAATTTTGTCTATTAGTTCTTATTCCGTTGGGATTTTTTCCTGTTTCCAATTTTTCACGTATACTATTCGCGCTGCAGTTAGAATATGTATCATCAAGTATTTTATTTCTTTGGGATATGTTTTTGTGAAGATTCCTAGCAGGAAGGTTTCTGGTTTCTTGTCTATTTGTAGTTTTGCTATTTGTTCCAACCATTTCTTAATATTAGACCAAAATTTCTTTGCTGCCGGGCACGTCCACTATAGATGGTAAAAAGTACCTTTTGATTTCTTGCATTTCCAACATAATGCACTATTTTTTGGGTGAATTTTTGCCAGTCTTGTGGGTGACATATGCCACCTGTAGAACATCTTCAGCTGTTTTTCCTTATATGCCACCGCTAATGTTAATTTTGTGTTCATTTGCTATAATTCTTCCCACTTCTCCAAATCTATTGTGTATTTAAAATTTTGCATCCATTTAATCATTGAATCCTTCACTATTTCCTCCTCCATTTTGTATCGCAACAAAAATTTATAAATTTTACTAATTAGTTTTTCTTCTGATTCTAATATAATTTTCTCTAGTTCTTGTTTCTCTCTATATATTTCGTATATTTTTGTGTGTTCCTTATGTTTAGATTGGATCTGTGTGAAAGTCCACCAGTCGATTTCTCTGTTTAGGTCTATTTCCAACTGTTGTTTTGTTTTCAATTTCCCCTGTTGTTCAATTAAGTCTTTGTATCTAATTAGTTTTTTAGGTTCTGTTAAGTTTGGGTGCCTTACTGCTTCTAATGGTGAAAGCCAGATCGGAATTTTTCTATAGTGCTGTTTTTTAATTTTTAGCCAAATTTGTAATAGTGCATTCCTAATTGTGTGTCTTTTAAAGTAGATATGTGTTTTGTATCTCTCATCCCATAAAAAAGAGTGCCAGCCTGCTTGTAATTCATGTCCTTCAATTGTTAGTATTCTGTTATTTTTTAATTCCATCTTTTTGGTTTTCATATCGATGTATTATTTCCCTGTGTTCCTTTGCCATTGTTTATTTTATTATTTTATTATTTTACTCCTGTTCTGTTACATTCTTTTCATTTTCCTTCCGTTTCATGATTGTAAGCTGCCTAGAATATGCCCACAGCAATATAGGTGGCAAAGAAATGTAATAAATAAGTAAGTAAATAAGTAAGCCAGTAAGTAAGTCTAGGTGGGTTTTGGTGACAAATAGAGAATTACATCTGCCATATGAGATATTGAAGGCTGTCACAGAAAACTGAGACTATAGGAACATGAGATGCGACATCCTAATGAAAAAAATAAAGGTAAGGAGGGAGTGGGAAAGTAAGGAGGAGGAAATGTGATAAAGTTTGAGCTTCTTTTCTCATTTTGTTCTACTTTAAAAAACAATAATAGCCCAACAATAAAGGGGAAAAGAGGAAATGGTTGAGAAATATGTAGATCACAGAAAAATGTTGGTGATTGGTTAACAACTAAAAGTGAACTTAGAGTAATGAAAAGAGGATATAAATACCAATAGTAATAGCACTTAGACTTATATCACAGTGCTTTTGAGCCCCCTCTAAGCGGTTTACAGAGTCAACATATTCCCCACAACAATCTGGGTCCTCATTTTACCCACCTTGGAGGGATGGAAGCAGAGGTGAAATGTAAAATTTGTTCCTACCAGTTCTGTGGGCGTAGCCTGGTGTGTGGGTGGATAATGTGACCAACTTTAAAAAAAAAAAAAACTTTTCAAAACATTTTTTCTAATGCTTTGAAAAGCCTCTGCTGATCAGGCAACTAGCTGGGATCGTCAGAGAGGCTTTTTAAAAAATGCTTTGAAAAGCCCTCTGATGATCCCAGTTGAGCCGTGCGATCATCAGAGGCTTTCTTTTTTTTTAACTTTTTAAAGCATTTTTTCATTGGAAGAGGTTGTTGAAAAAATGCTTTTAAAAGTAAAAAAAAAACACAAGCCTCTGATGATCATGCAGCTCAGCTGGGCATGGTGGTGGTGGTGGTGGGGTGTGCAGGGATTTTTGCTAATGGTTCTCCAAACCACCCACCGCCATTGCTACTAGATCGAGCGATCCAGTCCGAACTGGGAGCATTTCACCCCTGGATGGAAGGCTGAGTCAGCCTTGAGCCTAGTGAGATTTGAACTACCAAATTACAGGCAGCCAGCAGTCAGCAGAAGTAGCCTGCAGTACTGACCTCTAACCACTGTGCTACCATGGCTCAATAAATGTATTTATTTGTAAGGTTAGGAATTGCATTTAAATATTGTAGCAGACTGACATCTACATAATAACATCTGCTTGTTAATATAATTTTCATTTAACAGATGCAACTCATTAAACAATAATAAGTAGTAAATACTTATTTACTCAGCATAAGTGTGCATAAATATTTATATCTCAATCAGAACAGAGCTGGAAGAGACCTTAGAAGTCTTCTAGACCAGCTAACTGCTCAAACAGGAGATCATATACCATTCCAGACAAGAGACAATACGGGGTCTTCTTAAAAAACTGCAGTGATGAAACACCCACAACTGCTGTCAGCAAGCTATTCCACTGGTTAATTGTTCTCACTGTTAGGAAGTTTCTCCTTAACTCCAGGTCGCTTCTCTCCTTGATTAGTTTCCATGAATTGTTTCTTGTCCTGCCTTCTGATGTGTTGGAAAATAAATTGACACACACACACACCCTTCGTGGCAAACTCTCAAATACTGGAATACTGCTACCATGTTCCCCCTAATCCTTTTCTCTAGATTAGCCAAACCCAAGTCCTGTAACCAATTTTATGCTTCTTTATACAACAAACATTTAGCTTTTTAAACAACGAACAATTTCTTTGGCTGCTGCCACACACTGCTAGCACATATTTAAGTGATCATCCATTAGGACTCTAAGGTCATTCGCGCAGTTACTGTTTTCAGATTCACACAACCTATTTTAATAGTTGACAAGGAAAGGAGGAGGAGGAGGAGGAGGAGGAGGAGGAGGAGGAGGAGGAGGAGGAGGAGGAGTTGTTTAATTAATCATGACTGAAATCTCCATTTGAATTCAGCTGTTTTCTCAGTTGGAAGTTGAGAACAAACCTTTTTACTTTAATTTTTTTTTAATTTAAACTTAAACTTAAACTGCACTGCACACTAGAACAACTAGACACAAGAACAGTTTTTTCCCGAATGCCATCACTCTGTTAAACAAATAATTCCCTCAACACTGTCAAACTATTTACTAAGTCTGCACTTCTATTAATCTTGTCATCGTTCCTATCACCCATCTCCTCCCGCTTATGACTGTATGACTGAAACCTTGTTGCTGGTATCCTTACCATTTATATTGACTGTTTCCTAATATGATTTCATTGTTTATTTGTACCCTATGACTATCATTAAGTGTTGTACCTTATGATTCTTGATGAGAGTACCTTTTCTTTTAAGTACACTGAGAGCATATGTATCAAGACAAATTCCTTTTGTGTCCAATCACACTTGGCCAATAAAAATTCTATTCTATTGACTTCCGGTTTGCAAGCTTCGGCGACGGCGGTGTTTTTTTAAAGACCGCCAGCCCCGCCGCCTGTAGAGCCGCCCCGCAAACGAGGAGCGGCTCGAAAACTCCGAAATCCTGAGGATTGAAGGAGAAGAGACAGCAGGGCACAGGTTGAGCCCCTGTAACCCCCCAGGGAATTGTTTCTGGGGAGGAAACAGGCGCGGCTCCCTCCCAACCTGCAGAGACTCCGAGCGGCGTGGGACGATTCTGCCTTCAGCAGAACAAGCCAGCAGCAGCAAACTTTTAAAGTGAAAGGAACCAACCTTAACAAGCAGTGGAAATACCAACTTGAATCCAGAAACTTGAAAATTGCAAGTATTAGTGCTTTGTTGACTTTTTAATTGAAGAGAAAAAGCGAGTGAGTGAAAGTGATTTGAAAAAATATGGCGCCCAGCATTTGAGTTAATGAGCTAGTGAAAGTGGATTTGTGAAGTCATCCTGCTTTGCTACAAAGTTACAAAGCTGCTACAAAGTTGCTTTATTTAAAGAAAAAATCCTTTTTTAAAAAATTTGACTTTGCTTTACTTCAGTTTCTATTTGATTAAACCTTGGGGACTTTTTTAGAAGTCTCTGTGGGGGTGGAAAAAGAAAAAGGATCCCCCTTTTCAGAAAAACTAGCTTACGTGGCAGGATGGCTTCAAAGAAGCAGGAAGGAAAGGCAACAGGGGGGGATCCCCCACACATAAACATGAAATGCAGCTTCCCCCTGCTCAACAGATACAGACTCAAAAAAAAAGATTTTGATATTGAACATTTAAAATAATTTATTTCTAAAACTTTGGATGATAAATTTCAAAAATCCCAACAGGAAATAGATGACAAACTTCAAAAATCTCAACAGGAAATCATGCAGGAAATTAATGAAATTAAAGATATGGTGAAACAGGATTATGGCAAGGTGACTAAAAAAATATCAGAGGTGGCGTCTGGCCTTGGAGAATTTATTATTAAAGTTGACTCTAAAGTGGAAGAATTTAAATCAGAAGTCAATGTTAAGATGAAAGACAATGATTATAAAATTTCTGATGTTGATGACAAAATGCAGAGAGTTGAAAACGAAATTGTTATGATGCAATTCAGGGCAATGGAATTTGCCATAAGGTTACGAGGAATCAGAGAGGATGATAGACAGGATTTGAGACAGATTTGTGCTGATGCTCTGGCAATGATTTTAAAAATTAATCCTGATGTGGTTTTTTACAAAATAGACAAAATTTACAGAATGAATTCTTGGGTGGCCAGACAAAGACAACTGCCTAGAGATGTGGTCATATACTTCACGGATAGAGCAATAAGAAATGACATCCTGCAAAAATCTTTTCTTACTTCTGTGCAAGTGGGGGGTGCACAAATTGGAATCTACAAGGAACTACCACCTAAAATGCTGAAAGCCAGAAAAGATTTTGGCTTTCTTGTAAAAGAATTGCAAAAACAAGAGATACCATTTTGATGGGACGCCCCAACTGGCATAATTTTGAAATATAAGGGAGAAAGACACCGTTTGAATACTGTGGAGAAGGCGGAGCATTTTTACACTACTATTTTTAAAGAAAGAACACCATCTCGACGTACATCTACAGTTCTGGAGATTAAGGAGAGTGACAAGAAGCAACTTCAACAAGAACTGCAAGAACAGTCAAAACAGGTGGAGCTAGAGGAAACGCAGGGTGCGGAAGGAGGTTTCTTGGATGAGCCCCTTTTGGAATCTTCTCCAATATTGGACCCGGTTCGGACGGTTGAGGTTAAGGATCAGTGCATAACTCGTGCAAAATCTAAGCAACTTAAAGAAAAGCAACAACAACAGGAAAGACAAGAAAAAAAGGGAGCTAAGAATACCACACAAGAGATTGGAGCCATGGGGGGAGCGAGACCGAAGATTCCGGAAGATATTCGGTTATTCTGCTCATTGCTCCATAAAGATAAAGATGACGATTAAGTGTTTATTTTGGAATGTGAATGGGTTGAACTCGGTACAGAAAAGGAAGAAGTTATTTGTATATCTGAGACAATTTAATAATGATATAATTTGTTTACAAGAAACTCATATCACAACTCAAGATCAAAAATACTTGATAAATTCCAAACTAGGCACACATTTTATATCTTTAACTTCGCAAAAAAAGAATGGTGTGGTTATTTATGTAAATAAAAGATTAACAGCTAAAATTATAGAAGCAGATGAAGATGGTAGGTTTATAGCAATCGAATTGCTTACAGTGAATGGCCAAATTCTTCTGATTGGAATTTATGCTCCCAACCAACAACAGGATCATTTTTATAAAATGTTACATACCAAAATATTGCAATGGGACTGTAGATCTATTTTAATAATGGGAGACTGGAATGGAGTAATCGATTCTAAATTAGATAAAAAGAGTTTGGCGAAATCCAGGATTAGATTACCACAGACTTTTTTTGATATGAAAGAAGACCTGGAATTAAAAGATATTTGGAGAATACATAATCCAAAAGAATTGGATTATACTTTTTTTTCTGATAGACATAGATCCTTCTCTAGGAATGACTTTATTTTGTTGTCAGATGATTTACTTGTTAAGACAAAAAGAACAAAGATTTTCCCAAGAACTTTGTCCGACCATAGCCCAGTATGGATAGAAATCGAGATGGGTAAGACTGAACGACGCTCTTGGAGAGTGAATGAAAACTTGTTCAGATATGAAAAAAACATAATAGAACTTAAAAAGCACTTGAAAGAATTTTTTGAAATAAACTTGAATAAAGGTACCCCAATTGAAATTGTGTGGGATGCGAGCAAAGCATATATGAGAGGGGTGCTTATTTACATGAACTCTAAACACAAAATGAATAGACAGAAGAGAAGATTTGAATTGGAAATAGAAATAAAGAATAAAGAACAGCTACTTATTAAAAACCCAACAGATGAAAGAATACGTGGTGTTATAAAACTTCTGAAAGACCAATTTCAAATGCTTATGGCGGAACAAGTTGCAACAAATTTACAATATGTGAAGCATAATACTTTTTGTAATGCCAATAAACCTGGCAGATGGTTGGCCTACACTTTAAGAAAAAAGCAGAGTACACGGACTATTGATAATATTGATATTGGAGGGAAAGAAATTTTTCAACAAAAATTAATTAAAGAAGCTTTTGTGGACTATTACACTAAACTATATGCTAAAGATGATGTGCAGAATGGACTTATAGAAAAATATTTAGATAATAAAAGAGTCACAAAAATTACAGATCAACAAAAGGAAAGAATGAATTATCCTATAACAGAGGAGGAGATAACGGCAGCAATTAAACAATTAAAAACAGCTAAAGCTCCTGGAACTGATGGCTTGACAGCAGTGTATTATAAAACTTTGCAAACAGAAATGGTGGAACAACTTAGAGATTTGTTTTGTAATATTCAACAAGGGGGTAAAATACCCCCATCATGGACAACAGCATATATTTCTTTGATACCAAAAGAACAAGCAGGTCCTAAAAAAACGGAGAATTATAGACCAATATCTCTTCTTAATACTGATTATAAAATTTATGCAAAAGTACTAGCCAACAGGCTGATGCCAGTAATTCAAAAGGTGATCCATGATAGCATGCTTACTTATTTTATGATAACAAAGTGGATAAAGTATTTAAAAGCCATATACTTAGAGACTCTTTGATGAGAGTTTGGAAGAAGCACCGATTCAAATGGGATTATAAAATACCGCTATGGTTGGATCTTGGTCATATTATGTGGAATACAAATATAATGTCACTCGGGGGGGGGGGGTTATACAAAGAGGTTCTTTTTACAGATGCAGGCAGATGGCAGTTGAAGACACTACAGACACTGTTGGACGAAGGGATTAACTTAACTTGGTTACAATATAATCAATTACAATTGAGATGGAGAGAGGACCAAAAAACTGGTATTATGTTGCATGAGGAAGAATTGGTTAGACATATAAAAGAGAAAGGTCCAATGCATATTAAAAGGCTTTATAATGTTTTGTTGGAAAGGGATTCAGAAACTGAACTGGTTAAAGATTGTATGATTAAGTGGGCACAAAATTTTGAGGAGCCAGTGATGTTGGAAACATGGGAAAAAATTTGGGTTCAGAATGTTAAAATTACACAGTCGCAGAATCTGAGGGAAAATTTCTATAAAATGTTTTATAGATGGCATTTAGACCCCAAAAAATTGTCGTGTATGTACCCTAATGTTCAGTCAAAATGTTGCAGATGTGATTGTTTAGATGCTACATATTATCATGTTTGGTGGACTTGTAGGAAAGTTAAGGCTTTTTGGATAAAAATTTGGTGGGTCATGCAGAATGTTTTGAAGAAAAAAATTCAATTTTCTCCACAATTGTTCTTATTGGGTATAGTTAAGGGTTTTACTAAGGGTGAAACAAAGTTGATATTGTACATGATAACAGCTGCGAGATTATTGATAGGTAAATATTGGAAGAATGAAGTTTTGCCCACGATTGAGGAATGGACTTTGAAGATGGCCAGTTTTGCAGAGATGGCGAAGATCTCAGCATTTTTAAAAGACTGCTCACAAGAGACTTATGAATGGGAATGGAAAAAGTGGATAGATTATGTTCAGAATAAATATCAAACTAGGAAGTACCAAATAGCTTTTAATTGAAAATGATATTTTAAGATAGAAATATTTCAGTGTAATGAAGATGAAAAACTTACAAGGAGGAGGGAGGGGTTCAAGTTTTATATAAGTTTTATATTAAGGGGTTAGTTTTTACCTAATATAAGTATATTGTGTGGAAGTCCGGGGGAGGGGAGGGTTAGGGAGGATTAGGGAGGATGGGAAGTTCGGGGTGGGTCGAGGGTGGGGGAAAGGGGTGAAAATGTAATTGTAAAACTTTTCCAATAAAATATAAATATATATATATATATATATATATATATATATATATATATATATATATATATAAAATTCTATTCTATTCTATTCTTCTATTAAACATTCCGCCTTCCATTAAACAGTGTGTCATCTGGGTATAAATATATCTGTGCAATAACAAGCAAAATTTACAACAGTACTCATTACATTGATATTCATTCTCTAATCTTACAATAAAAATAATGAGCATAAAACATCTATTCATTTCTCTCTCTTAACATATCTTCTAATAAGAATATAATAATAATATTAAATATAATAATCTTAATTGTCATATTAGTAAGAATTATCATATTGTATGCTCCTCTATCTTAACATGTTTTCTATATTTCATTGATCTCCATTTATTTCTAATTTCTATTTTTTCCCCAACCATTCATAAAATAATTCCCATGTCATATAATATTCAATTTGTCCTTTCTCCTTTATAGCAAGGGTTAATCTGTTGCGATCATCAGGTGGGCTCCCCATGAGGGGTCCAGATTAGAGAAGACACAGGCATAGGTGTTTCTCGGGATGAGAGAGCCTCGAGCTGACTCCAGACCTCTCTTTTATTAAACAAGGGTGTAGGGCGTATCAGAAGACATGATTACAGCTATACATTCTCATATTACATTCGTGACTAAAAGGAAAGTATTCAGTTGCTACATATTTACTCCATATATGGGCATAAATTTCATATCCTACAATTCCTACAGTAAATCATATGATTTCTAGGAAAGCAATACCTAAAACAAAAACAAAACTTAAACAGTCTAATGATTCATGATCTCCAAATTATTTCGGTGCCAGGCTCCGCATATGTGTTCCAACCAACCAGTCTGATCTACACATACACCATGGCTACCTCATTCCCACATTAATCTATTCATTTCTGCACATTCTAATATTTTCCTAATCACTTTCTCATCAGTAGGGATCTCTCTGCTTTTCCAGTATTGTGCAAATACAATTCTATCTGCGGTTAATACATGTATAATTAAATATGTATTCCCTTTAGCTTCAGGTAAAATCCCCAAGAAAAATATTTCTGGTTTTAAGTCTATTATTATTATTATTATTATTATTATTATTATTATTGTTATTGTTATTGTTATTATTATTGTTATTGTTATTGTTATTCATATTTCTATGCCGCCCAGTCTCCGAGGACTCTGGGCTGATGCCATCTATAAAACATCTTATACAGATTTTCTTTATATGCAGTTGACATTGTTAGTTGTCCCACAACTTCTGCCATTTATCTAATTCTATTGTGTAACCAAAGTTTTTTTCCCATGCTATCATTGTCTCCTTCACTTGTTCATCTTCCAGTATAATGACCTTAATCTCTTAATTCTTTATAAAAACCAAATTTAGCATCTTTCTCATATCTAGAATGTATCTGCACTTGTGAATACCATGCCATGTCGATGCCTTGATCACTCAGCTCTTGTTTAGTTTTAAATTTCCCCTTTTCATTCAAAATATATTTATATCTAACAATATTTCCACTGTTAATGATGTTTGGGTGGATCAGTGCTTCCACTGTTGAAAGCCAAACTGATATCCTCAAATAATGTTCTCTAAGGTATTGCATTCCTTATGTAATGTCTTTGAAAGTAACCATGGGTCTTGTTTTTCTCATGCCACAAGAAGGCTTGCCAACCTAGTTGTAAATCATGGCCCTCCAGAGTCAATAGTCTGAGAACAAAACTTTTTACATTTCTCATTTAGTTCTTTCCGTTCCCTGTCACTATCATTTTGTCCTTAATTCCAGGTTACAATACCCTGTGTGTCACAAGTTGGTTTGAGCATGTCTAAAAAAGACGTAACTCATAGAAATGATTGTAAATCTGTTGGCAGTAGGTAAACCTCTAAAACAGAATTGAGAAAATAAAAAAAAGATATATGTGTAAGTATTTATTTATTTATTTATTTATTTATTGCGATTTATATGCCGCCTTTCTCCCTAGGGACTCAAGGCGGCTTACAAAATGACAACATCAATACAAATCACAATACAATACCAAATTAAAATCAGTAACCCAATTAAAAAACGATTTAAAATTATACCAGTGTACCCCCAAACGGATCAGTTTAATTGGCGGAAGAGCCACGTCTTCAGCTTGCGACCGAAGGAAAGAAGGTCGGGGGCTGTCCTGAGCTCAGTGGGCAATCCATTCCAGAGGGTCGGGGCTCCCACAGAGAACGCCCTCCCCCTGGGGGTCGTCAGCCGACATTGTTTGGCCGACGGCACCCTGAGGAGGCCGACTCTGTGAGAGCACACAGGACGATGGGAGAACGGCTGGAGATGGTCCTGCAAGTACCCTGGGCCTAAGCCATGAAGGGCTTTATAGGTGAGCACCAGCACCTTGAAACGTATCCGGAGTGCCACCGGTAGCCAGTGCAGCTCACGCAGGAGAGGTGTTACATGGGAGTATCTAGACGCTCCCGTAACTACCTGCGCGGCTGCATTTTGGACTAGCTGAAGCCTCCGGACACATCCCAAGGGCAGCCCCATGTAGAGGGTGTTACAGTAGTCCAACCTAGAGGTAACAAGGGCGTGAGTGACCATGGCGAGGGCATCCCAGTCTAGGAACGGGCGCAACTGGCGCACAAGACGGACCTGTGAGAAGGCCCCCCTGGTTACGGCCGTCAGATGGTCATCTAAAGACAGCCGAGAATCCAGGGGATTTTCCTGGAGGTCTTTTAGCCGAGGCACATACTGGACAGCTAGCCACATATGCCTGTATGTCCTTTTTTAGTGCAGGCCACCAAAACTGTCTCTTAACAAGATGTAAAGTTTTGACAAACGCAAAGTGTCCTGCGGCTTTGGCATCATGCGCATATTTCAATACGGTTGGTCTTAATGTGGTCGGAACATACAATTTTGATCCAACCCAAGCTAGTCCGTCGCGAAGTGTGCATTCATTCGAGTGGATTTTAAACCACTCGTCAGCTTTTAGCGCTTCTCGTAACTTTTCATTAAATCCCCTGAGAGTTCTGGATCGGTTTTACTCTGCGCTCTGGTAGTGACAGGTGTTGCCAATTGCGTTAAGGGGATCATTGGTTGAACCAGTTCCTTCTTTATGCTGTTGTACTGTGGTAATCTGGAAAGTGCGTCCGCCATGAAATTTTTCCCCCCAGGAAGGTAACGTAAAGTGAAATTGAAACGCTTGAAATGTTGGGCCCAGCGTGCCTGTTTGGGTGACAATTTGCGTGGTGTTTTTAATGCTTCTAGATTCTTATGGTCAGTCCACACCTCGAAAGGGTGTTTTGCCCCTTCTAAAAATTGTCTCCATGTTAACAGCGCCCATCTAACTGCAAACGCTTCCTTCTCCCATATGGCCCATCTCCTTTCTGTCTCAGATAGCTTACGGGATGTGTAAGCACAGGGTTGTAATATTCCATTCTCATTCTTTTGCAAGAGTATCGCTCCTACGGCAACGTCGCTAGCATCCGCTTGTACTACAAAAGGTTGTTCTATGTCGGGGTGTTTGAGCACAGGTTCAGCTGCAAACAACCGTTTCAGTTTTTCGAAAGCGGCCTGACAGTCCATAGTCCATTCTAGTGGTTTCGAGGGTTTGGGTTTTATTTCCCTTTTGGTTTTGAGCAAGTTTGTAATTGGCAGTGCGATTTTTGCGAAAGAGGGGATAAATTGTCTATAAAAGTTAGCAAACCCTAAGAAACTCTGTAACTGTTTACGGGTGCGTGGTGCGGCCCATTCCATTACTGCCCGGACCTTTTCCGGGTCCATCTCTATTCCCTCATGCGATATACGATATCCAAGATAGTCGATTTTGTCTTGATGGAATTCACATTTAGAAAGTTTGGCATAGAGTTCAGCTGCTCTGAGTTTATTCAAGACCGCTCGAACCAATCTTATATGGTCGGCCATGTTGTCAGAATAAATTAGAATATCATCCAAATAGACCAACACCCCCTTATATAGATGCTCATGCAACACTTCGTTGATCAACTGCATGAATACGGCCGGGCCCCCCTGTAGTCCAAAAGGGAGTACTCTAAATTGGAAACACCCCAGTGGGCAATTAAATGCTGTCTTCCATTCATCTCCCTCTTTTATTCTCACTCGGTAGTATGCCTCTCTTAAATCAAGTTTGGTAAAAAATTTTCCCTTTCCTAAATGGGCCAACATGTCCTTCATAAGTGGGAGGGGATAGACATTTTCCACGCAAATGGCGTTCATGTTTCTATAATCAACAACTAATCTGAAGGATCCATCTTTCTTTTCGCGGAACATTACTGGCGCTGCTACCTTGGGTTTGGCTCGTTCGATAAATCCCCGTTCTAAGTTTTTGTCAATAAAATTCCGCAATTCCTCCAATTCTCGAGGTGTCATGGGGTATATTTTTGGTTTGGGAAGCTTCACCCCTGGGAGTATTTCAATGGTGCAGTCAGTGGCCCTGTGGGGAGGCAGAGTATCAGACGCTTTTTCACTAAACACTTCCTTGAGGTCCCAATATTCCTTCGGAATTTTCTCTTCTCCCTCAATATAGTTAATGGCTACTGCGGCCCCTTCTGGTCTTATGTCGTCCCTTAGGGAGGGGCCTTCCTTTTCCGGAGGTGGTTCTGCCGTACGGATGCGCAGGACCCCCGTTTTCCAATTTACTCGTGGGTTCCATTTACGAAGCCAGGGCACTCCTAGAATTAGGGGCCTTTCCATGCCAGGTGCTACGATAAAGCTGAGCTTTTCTATATGATTCCCCAACTGTAGTTCAAGGGGTTCGGTCATAAAACTAGCTGGGCCCCCTCCTGCAATCGACCCATCTAATTGACAAAATGCAATGGGTCTTTTTAAAGTTTTCAGTCTCAGTCCCATTTCCTCCACTACTTTGGGGCTAATTATGCACCTAGTGCACCCCGAGTCCAACAGGGCTAACAATTGCGCGTGAGTTCCTGTGGAGGGCACCCTTACTTCTACGGGGATGAGTAAGGGTTCTTCCGTGTGACTCACCCGTTCATCGGTGTCCGAGTCGGAGTCCGTCTCGCTGTCGTCATCGTTGGTCGGAGTTCCCAACTCACGCTGGTCTCGGGGAGTGAACTCAACGACTTCTCCTTTCAGGGCGGTGCCGCAGGTTTTGGCGGGTATTTTATCGCTTTTCTTTTGGCTGGCCCCGGTGGCTTTTGGCGGTGGTTTGGAGAAGCATTCGGCCGCCCGGTGACCCTCCTTCCCACATTTGGAACAGGTGAAGGGCTTTGACTTGGGTTTGAATTCGGTCTTCCCGCCAGTCATCTTGGCCACCCCCTTACGGTAGAAAGAGGATGACTGGTCCCCCATCCGCCTTCCTCAGAGTTCGCTCCATTTCAGCTCGATCTCCACATCCTCAGCTACTATGTACCATCTATCCAAATCATCGGGGACCCCCATGCTCCTGCAATCTCGATATATCTCATCATTCAATCCATCCTTGAAACTCTCCAAAAGCGCCATTTCTGACCAGCCTGTCATATAAGGTGCCAGTTCACGAAACTCTTGGATATACTCTGCCACCGGCCTCCGACCCTGCTGAATGCTCTTCATTCTGAGTCTCGCCTTTCGTTCAGCTAAATGGTCTTCAAAACGTCTTCTAAGGGCCCTCATGAACTGGTTGTAATTTCTCAGCAGGAGGGAGTTGTTATTGTGGAGAACTACCATCCACTCAGCCGCCACTCCCTCTAGGGCATTCGCAACGCTTCTGACTTTAGCCGCATCCGTTTCGTAGTCCTCCCCCCAATCCTGCATGTGGTTCCACACTTGGGTCAGGAAAAATCCCAAGGTCTTAGGATTTCCATCAAACTTCCCAGGAAGGGGGGGGATTTTTGGCTTTTTACATCTGCGGGGTGGGGGCCTGCAGGGCTGGGGTTCTCTGGCCGGCTGCATCTCTTCCTCGAGCTGCCGAAGCCTGGGATGTTCCCTCCTCAAACTCTTCCTCTCCCCCGCAGGCTGTCTCTTCGGCCTCCCCCCTGGGGTCTGCTTCCCCCTTCTCCACAGGAGTTTCAAAAGACTCACGGTTTTTTCTGCTTTCTTCCACATCACGGATAAGCTGCAAGGCTTGATCTATCATGAGACGTTCCTTCTGCTGTTGCATCCACACTGCCTCCCTTTATCGGGGTCTGGAAGTCGTCACTCCCCGGGGATTCTCCCCCCAGTCCGGCAGTCTCCCCACTCCTTTGGACCATCTAGCTTCCTCCGGTTCCAAACGGAGTTTTTCCAGCCATTCTGCAGTTTCTCTTTCCGACTGGAGGGCGGTTGAACTCGCTGCCCCCATCTTCCCTTCTTCATCACTCCCTCGATCTGACAAACTTTGGATTTTCAGTCCCCTCGGGTTTTGTCCGGGATGACTGAGATGACTTCCAGCTTAATGTCAGGTATGCTTCCTTCAGTATCCAGGAAAGAAAACCCCAAACTCAAGCATTTTGAAGAATTTGGTACTTTTACTGAATATGAAAAGATTAACACCCCAGTGAAAAGCTGGAAGTGACCAAAACGCGCGAAATGCATCTACTAAGCTTCTTCCCCCCCTCGTGTTTATATTTTCTCAGCCAATCTAAAGGTCTTGCAAAGGTCAGGTGGCAACACGTCTGGCAGCGTCATCCATCAGGAATGTCGAGACAGTTGGTCAGCCATCCCCTTCTGAAATCCAGTTTCGATTCCCACGAAGTCTCCTCCTACAAAGACAAACCCCCTCCTGCTCTCTTCCCCCCCTTTGCTCCATACCTAATCCCTCCCCATTTCTTATGGCAGCTAAAGCAGGAAACCTGAGGCTGACAACACCCAAGTTGCGGACCCTATCGGAGGGAGCAAGGGTTTCACCTCCGATCATTAAGGATGGAACCTCCAGATCCCGGGATGCCGGCATCCACAGCCACTCAGTCTTGGAAGGGTTGAGTCTCAGCCTGTTCCTCCCCATCCAAACCTGCACCGCTTCCAGGCAGTGGAAGGGAACATCACGGAAAGGGCATCCCTAGGGTGGTCAGGGGTGGAGATGTAAAGCTGGGTATCATCAGCATATTGATGATACCTCACCCCAAAACCACGGATGATCTCACCCAGCGGTTTCATATAGATATTAAAGAGCAGAGGAGAGAGAACCGAGCCCTGAGGCACCCCACAAGTGAGAGGCCTCTGGGAGGATCCCTGACCCCCCACCCAAACAGACTGCAGACGGCTCGAGAGATAGGAGGAGAACCACTGTAAAACAGTGCCTCCTAACCCTATCCCCCTGAGCCGCTGCAGCAGGATACCATGGTCGATGGTATCGAACGCCGCTGAGAGGTCAAGAAGGACCAGGATGGAGGAGCAACTCCCATCCCTGGCCCACCAGAGATCATTTACTAGGGCGACCAATGCCGTTTCCGTGCTGTGGCCACGCCTGAAACCAGATTGGTAAGGATCCAGGTAGTCAGTTTCCTCCAGGAATTGAGGGAATTGCTGTGCCACCACGGACTCAACAGCTTTCGCTAAAAAGCGAAGGTTGGAGACTGGACGGTAGTTGTTAAGTACGTCAGGATCCAGGTTAGGCTTCTTAAGGAGGGGTCGAACCACCGCCTCTTTAAGCGCAGCAGGAAAGACCCCTTCCTTTAGTGAAGCGTTGACAATAGCCTGGATCCAGTCTCCAGTCACCTCCCTGGCTGCCGAAACAAGCCAGGAGGGACAAGGGTCCAGTAAACATGTGGAAGACTCCAGCCTACCCATAATCCTGTCCACATCATCCAATGAAACAGGCTCAAACTCAACCCAGATGTCTCCACCGAGATTAGGCCCTGTCACCTCAACGGACTCTGTCCAGTCGGAGTCCAACCCGGTCCGAATCTGAGTGATTTTATCTTGCAGAAACTGTGCAAAGTCCTCAGCACGGCCCTGTAAGGGGTCCTCCCTCGCTCCCTGATTAAGGAGGGAGCGGGTCACTCTAAACAGGGCTGCTGGGCGATTTTCTGCAGATGCAATGAGAGTGGCGAAATACTTACGTTTCGCTACTTCCATCGCCACAAGATAAGACCTAATATGGGTTCTTAGTTGTGTTCGGTCGGACTCGCATCCGACGGGCCCAATTGCTGAACCGTAGGAGCCGCCCCCGGCTCAACCCTTACCACCCGCCTCCCGGGTCCCCTTAAAATTTGATTAAAAACATTAATTAAAAAACCCCTCAAACAACGCTTAGAAGCATGCCACCACTCGGGGTTCCAAAACCCGTCCTTGAGGTAGGCCTTTGATAAATTCGAAGGCCATGTCTGCGAGAGGGGGGCATCTCGCAGAGCAAGGAGGGTCGCCGAAGTGTAAGCCATAATAAATATGAGAAGTGGATGGAAAATAGCAACAGGAAACCGAGATGATAAACAAGAGGGATAATGATGGTAAAATAGGAGTCAACCCAGGCCGGCATAACCACCGCTCTCTCACAGCGGTGGAGAATCCAAGGCTGCAACGAATGAGTCCCGCGGAACCAGCCGCAGCCACCCTCTCACAGTGACTAGGTGGGGAACATCCACCAGCGGAGTCATAGGGCAGTTCCTAGGAACATGATGCAGCAGCAGTCCACCAGGATTCATAGTTCATCAGTCTGTAACTCCATAACTCTGTCCAATACAATGAGACCAATAAGGCAGTAATAGGGGTGAAAAGATAAGATGTAACACTTTACAGTGTGAGAGGAGCCAGGAGTCAGATAGCAGTTCAAATAGGGGAGATGACAAAAGTCCCAACAGACAACTGAAGATGAGTAAAACGAACAGGCCGAAACAGGCAGGCAACAGTCCGGGGGGGGGGGGGCGACAAAAAATGGGGGAGGGAGAGACCCCAGGGAAGAGCAAGATGGATAATTATCACTTCCCCTCCAGCCAACTAACCGCCCCCCCAGATCTTCTTCAGAACCACCCACCCCGCAGTCATAGCCTGTCCTCGCTGGGCAGTTACAGCCCAGATCTTCCCAGCCTCTCATCTCCAGTGTGACATTCATCGCCATCAACAAGGCTGCCACAGTACCCGCTGCCTTAATCTCAGCAGATTCATCGGGGGGGGGGTAACGATCTTACAGCAGCCATAGCGCGTGTAGCCTCCCCCGATTAGATGTAAAATCGCCGAGTGTCTGCAGCGTTTAATAGTGCCGATCCGGCCGGTAAAACTCCAACGGCCTCAGCGCGATTGCAAGGGCCGACACCGCCCTCCCAGCGGCGCTCAGCTGATGCAATCCTCTCATCGCCGTCCCTGGGTCATCCGAGAGCCGTCTTCTGTCGGAGATGGCTCATTTGAACTGTCAAAGGCTCAGCATATCGGGCAGGGGGCCGATGAGTGGAAAAACACCCTTCCTCCGGTTTCCTGTCGCAACTCTTTCATCCCGATCTCAGCCGGCACTTCAGGGAACTGCCATCTCGCGCATGCGTAGCTAGCTTTGCACATTTCTAGGATTAGGGATTGAAATCTTTCAGCAGTTTTGACAATTCCCTAATATTATCTACTTGTCAATGTAAATTTCATAAAACAAATAACTAACACAACATACAATTATTTACAAGAGTAAATAATATACAGCAAAGGGCAAACTAGGTGGCTTTCCTGTATCTCTCATAAATCAATTAAAGCCCCCCAAAGCATCTAAAGTAAATCAAAAGACCCAGCAGTCCCAGAGTAGAAATACAACATATAGTGTAAGGACTGTAACAGGCCCTTGGTAGGACAAAAGTCAGAAGACTACTTGAGCGCATCCATGAACACCAACAACCAATCATCATCAGAAGACATGATGGAAGTGCCTTAATCTCCATGCTAATTTCTATGTCAGAACACATGGAATGTCTTAACCATAGTTTCAGCTGGGAAACCATACTTTCAACTGAGAATCAGAGACCAAAGGAGTCCAAAAATGCATATGGAGGTAACAACAATTATATATCATTCAAAAGAGATAATCAAAAAGCCAAAAAGAAAACAAAAATTTTAAAATACCTCATCACTGGCAATCAACCAAAAGATTAATGCTAGACCAACAAGATTAATGCTAGACCCCCAGAGATACGAGTGATCTCCGACCTCCGGACCTTTCGTCGGGCCCTAAAAACTCATCTCTTTCAGTTAGCCGGTCTCTCTTGATTTTATGATTTTATGGTTGGTTTTAAATTTTGATATGGATTTTAAATTGATAAATTTTAAACTATGGGCCAAATTTAATTATTTTAAATCTATTTTTAATCGTATTTATGTATAAATGTTTTTATTTTGGCTGTTCACCGCCCTGAGTCCGAAAGGAGAAGGGCGGTATAGAAATTTGAATAATAAATAAATAAAAATAATAAATAATAAACAATCAGGTAAACAAGTCCAATCAAGAAACTAGTAATGCTGTCAAACAAGCTAACAGTGAACAACAGCCTAATTAAGGAACCATGAAAACCTCACTGACAGGGCAAGCCACCATATACAATGAGAGCAAATCCCACTCCTTTGTAGTACAGATTGTATTATCTACTAATCCAATGAAAAATCTGCAAGAAAGCAACCAAGCTCAGAGAGCACTAAGGTCCAGACAGTTCAACCCTTAGCTACAAATATTCTCTTTTACTGAAATAGCAAAGTTTGGAAAAAATCTATGTATGTATAGTCCATTTATATTTATGTGTATGTATATAAACATAGGTGGGGACATGGTGGCTCAGTGGCTAAGACACTGAGCTTGTCGATTGAATCCCTAGTGCCATATAACAGTGTGAGCTCCTGTTACTTGTCCCAGCTTCTGCCAACCTAAAAAGCACGTAGAAAATGCAAGCAAAAAAATAGGGACCACTTTGGTGGGAAGGTAACAGCGTTCTGGGTGCCTTTGGTGTTTAGTCATGCGAGCCACATGACCACAGAGACATCTTTGGACATAGCTGGCTCTTTGGCTTTGAAACGGAGATGAGCACCATCACCTAGAGTCGGGAACGATTAGCACATATGTGCAAGGGGAACCTTTACTTTTTATATACACATAAAGTGTATGGGCCTCTCTCTCTCTCTCCTCCCCCCTCTCTCTCCTCTCTCACTCTCCCTCCCTCCCTCTCCCTCTCTATCTCCCTCTATCTCAAGCTGGGCTTCACTCAAGGACCCATATAGAAGAGGAGGAAATGCCCCAAATGTGCCAAGCAGTAATAGTTATTCTACTTCTTTTACTGATTTCCCCAAGGGGGAAAACCTCCATTGAAGAATTATGTATGCAGTGCTAATGCTAATATTATAAGTGTGACACAAATAAGCACATTGGTGACCAACTGGCATATCAAACAAAATTGGTGACCAACTGGCATATCAAACAAAATTCAGACAGTACCAGTATTTTGATTAATTGTATTATTTTTAAAATATCTGAAGAGAATGATGCTTCTTAACAGTGAGATCCAAATTTCATTTAATGCAATTTAATTTGATTTACTTTGTTGTTTAATTAATCATGACTGAAATTTCCATTTGAATTCAGCTGTAAATTTCCATTTGAAGCCAACTGCAGATCCAGGAGAACAAAACTTTTTACATTTCTCATTGAGTTCTTTCTGTCCCCATCACTATAATTTTGTCCTTAATTGCAGGTTACAATACTCTGTGAATCACAAGTTGGTTTGTTCTTCTGAGCATGTCTAGACCTGTACAATCATTATCAATTATGCATTCTTATTTTCAATCTCTAAGGAGTTACAGAAAATATTAAAAGTAATATATTTCCCCTGCAATAAAGATGCAATATTCTTTTTTCCAAGGGTACAGCTAGAGGACCAAGTCCTGTCATTCTGATTTTTAAAAAAGTAAATCTCTACTTTAAAGCAGCCTCGTGGAACACTGTATCTCTAGGCTGTCCTATTTCAAATGCCTAATTCTCAGGGAGTGAACAGATGGATGAGAGATAAATTGTTGTAGAAAATGATATTATTCTTTGCAATAGCAATATTGTCCTTGTATGTAGACGCTGATACAACCTTTGCTAAATGTTCTGTAGGAAATCAGCCTTTCATTAAGCACAAGCGATATCATTCAGAAGATTTGGTCATTGCGGGCATTTCTTATCAAATTTACATGGTATCTGATGAAATAACATTCAGAAGAAATACATCAGATGAACTGTTTGGTGATTTAATGTATGGAATTCCTGTTTTTCAGTAATGCAAATACAGAAAATAGTTAAAGCCTGTGACATGATTGAATTAGGATGGAGGATGAATGTTAAATTGCCTATCCTGCACTATTATTTCTCAATAATATTGCTTCAATTTCCATCTGTTACACAAGTTATTTTCCAATGTGTTTTTATTTCTATGGATTTGGTACCATTCTAGCAGGTATCAGTTTAATTTTAATACACTTTTTTCATATGGCTATAACTCGATGAAGTTCAAATGACATAAATCCCTGCAGAGCATTACTTCATACCAGTGATATGTTAAGGTGTGCATGATTGCAGTTAGTCCTACATGCAGATATTATATCAAATATTCATCAGAAATTTCCAGTGTATTGAATAAGTAAATTAGAAAATTAGGGTAGGAAATAAAATTAAATATAGACCTCCATATTAAGGGGTAAAAACCCACTAATTATTGATGTTTATTACATTTTGCAATTGGGCTGCCTGAATGCCTATGGATTGATATATTGCTTAGACCTCTTTCTTGAAATATTAAACAAATGGTTTCTTTGATGCTAGTGCTTCCACCTGTATCAGTCCTTGTGCCTGCACAGTCTAAACTTGTGTGATACAATTAGAATGCAATCAATTCCAGATTTGGCTACAGATGTTGTAAAACTCATTTCAGATATTATATGCATAACTACCAGCACATCTTGGCTTTGGAATTTGCAATCAAACAAATCAATGAGAATTCCAGGATTTTGCCAAACATCACCCTCGGTATCCATATCTCCAATAGCTATTACCTGCCAAAATGGATTTATCTGGCTTCCATGGAGCTTCTCTCTACAAAGGGAAGATTCATCCCAAATTACAAATGTGACCTCAAGGACAATGTAATATCTGTGATTGCAGGACATAATGCTTACATTGGTCAGTTCATGTCAAACATTCTGAATATATATAAGATCCCACAGGTAAGAGCCATCCCATCAAGAAAGGAGACAAATCTAAATACAGTATTTCTTGCTTGATTTAGTTTAATTTCTATTCCAAATTTTTATCTTTATGAATCTATTAGTGTCAGAAACATTTAAAACAAAGGGATAACCAACATCGCCTCATATAGTGTTTTGGGAAAAATCACAATCAAGCTAAACATCCAAATCTATTTCATCCAAGGTGGGACATAGAGGAATTATTCAAAATGCTAGAAAGTTGCATATAGCTAATCTACGGGGTAAATCATGTCATGGAAACATGTGTAAACAAAGCATAATCTGGAGGTTCATATTCATTCTTGCAGTTCTTACATTTCTGGAGCTTTGTTTATTATAACAAAAAGAAACAACTATCATAGAAATTATATTGGAATATGCAAATAGTAATTAATTCTGCCCTTGCCTGGAGAACATTCATATTTAAATAAGATCCTTAAAATAGACATAAGTGATTTGGAAGTATATACTCTAATTTTTTTCTTTTTTCTTAGCTCATATATGGTTCAACTGCAGAGATAGATGACAACATAGAAGCTGCTTTCTTCCGTCAATTATTTCCAAATGAAGACCTTCAAATTATGGGGCTGGTCCAATTGTTGCTTCACTTCCAGTGGAAATGGATTGGGCTCATTGTCCCAAACCCTGAACATGGGAAGAGGTTCATACATAATAGGCTTGATATATTTTCTAAGAATGGCATCTGTTTTGATTTCATGGAAGAAGTGTCAAAGGACTCTGTTACCAATGATATTGAAACTCAACTTAGTGGTTTTGGTTTGCTGTATAAGGCTATTATGAAAAGTACTGCCAACGTTGTAATCATATATGGTGAAAATCATAACATGCCTGTTCTTAGAATGTTGCTATTTATTTCAGAATATGAAGAAATGCAAATGAAGAAAAAAGATAAAGTTTGGGTCATGCCAGCACAGATGGAATTCACATCAGTCCGCTTTCTAAGATATAGGGCCATGGATTTCATCCATGGTGCCCTAACGTTCGCAGTTTCCTCAAAGGAAATATTAGGGTTTAAGAAATTTGCTCAGATGAGAAAGCCTTCTTCAGAAGAAGAGGACAGTTTGACAAGAGTGTTTTGGGAAGATGCATTTGAATGTTCTTTCCCAAATGATAAGGACAGTGACAATCAATGCACTGGTGAGGAGTCACTGGCAACCCTTCCTGACTCTGTGATTGAATCTACTATAACTGGGCATAGTTATAGCATTTACAATGCTGTCTATGCAGTGGCCCATGCTCTGCAAGCCATGCTTTCATCTAAGAGCAGAAAAAGACGAAATGCTTGGGAACTCAGTCAACAGTCATGGCAGGTAAAAACGACATGAATGAAAATATATTATATATTTATATAAGGACCAGTCATATAAATGTTCAGCTATTACTGTATTTTGGAGTTGTATAACTAATAAAAGTATTCTGAAGCTGAACTAACTCATAAGTGATATATGGGAACTTAAGTAATAATTCCAGAGAACACTAAACACGGAGTGCAACAATGCACAATGAGAAGCTGGCAATGTCAAATATTAATTCAAGAGGAGTTTTAGCAGGAGTGATGGGTAAATCAGTTTCCAAATGAATGGGACTGTTTAATAGGATATAAGGAATGTGTCCTTGTATCCCACAGTGGTTTTTGATAGTTCTATCAAAACATTTCACTAGGAACCCCTGAATCTTATGATGCAAATGCTTCTTCTAAGATCATTGTTTTCTTTAAATAACAGGAGAGCTTGAAGTAACTTGAGATCTGTTACGTAATTAACATATCGTACGCCATATCATGTTATGGGAGGATGCCCTCGCTACCTGCGAGCGATTGCATGCTCCGGCCCCAATGCTTTTCTCGTTCCCTGGGTTGTTTGGACCCTCAGGGCCTGGACCTCTGGTTGATGTTGTGCAATGCCAGGTCTGTGGTAAATAAAGCCCCCCTCATTTGTGATCTGGTTCAGGAGGGGGGTGCAGACCTGGTAGGTATTACAGAAACCTGGTTGGGCCAGGAGTGGGGGTTCCCCTTGTTGAGATGTGCCCACCGGGTTTCTATGCATTCCATCAGCCAAGGTCCCAGGGGAGGGGCAGGGGGTGGCGGTTCTTGTAAAGGAAGGACTTGCTCCAAGGGAGACCACTGTACCTCAAATAGCTGGATGTGAGTCTCTCCTTGTGAAGTGGGGACATGGGAGGCAGATGGGATTGCTGATTACATATCTGGCTCCCTGCCATGTGTTGGCTGCCTTGCCCGAGCTGCTCAACATGATTGCCGAAATGGCGGTTGAGACTCCCAAGCTTATGGTCATGGGGGACTTCAACTTGCCATCTAGCGGCGAAGTGTCTGAGGTGGCCCGGGAGTTCATGGCTTCCATGACAGGCATGGACCTGACCCAATTAATTCATGGACCCACTCACATGGGAGGACACACTCTGGACTTGATTTTTGTCTCTGGTCAGTGGATGAATGATCTTGAGATAGGGGAGATAGCGACTGAGCCCTTGTCATGGTCAGATCATTTCCTTCTTAGGCTTGACTTTCTAACCGCCACACCCCACCACAGGGAGGTGGAAGAGACTAGATGGTTCTGCCCCAGGTGCCTGATGGATCCTGATAGGTTCCAGATGAAGCTTGGGCCATTCCCTGAGGCTCTGACTCACGGCTCGGCTGAAGAACTGGTGGCCGCATGGGGTAGGGCGGCCACTGATGCTTTGGACCGAGTCATGCCTTTGCGGCCTCTGACCCGTCATCGAGTTTACCTGGCTCCTTGGTTCTCTGAGGAGCTGAGGGAGATGAAGCACCAGAAAAGACACCTGGAGAGCAGTTGGAGGTCTAGCCCTTCCAAATCTCATATTAAGACCTACCTAGTGATGATAAGAACAGCAAAATCTAATTATTTTTCCGCTCTTATCGCATCTGCAGATAACCGCCCAGCCTCTCTGTTTAGGGTGACCTGCTCCCTTCTCCATCTGGAAGCATGGGAGGACCCCTTGCAGGGTCGGGCTGAGGATTTTGTCCAGTATCTGCATGATAAAATCACTCAGATTCAGGAAGGCTTGGTCTCTGACAGGGTGGGTACATACGGGATGATGGAGGCCTGTCTTGAGAATGCCATTTGTGAAGAGTTTGACCCCGTCGCTCCCGAGGACGTGGACAGGATACTGGGATGGTTGAATGCGACCACATGTTTATTGGATCCGTGTCCCTCCTGGTTGGTGCTGGCCTCCCGGGAGGTTACGCGACGCTGGCTCCAGGGGATTATTAATGCTTCTTTGAGTGGGGGTGTCTTGCCGTCCGCCTTGAAAGAGGCGGTGGTGAGGCCCCTCCTCAAGAAGCCCTCTCTGGATCCGGCTGTTTTGGCTATCTACCGTCCGGTCTCCAACCTTCGCTTTCTGGCGAAGGTTGTTGAGAGTGTGGTGGTGCGAAAGCTTCCTCGGTACCTGGATGAAGCTGTCTATCTAGATCTGCTCCAGTCCAGCTTCAGGCCTGGGCACAGCACGGAAACGGCATTGGTCGCGTTGGTGGATGATCTCTGGAGGTCTCGGGATAGGGGCTGTTCCTCTATCCTAGTCCTGTTAGATCTCTCAGCGGCTTTTGATACCATCGACCATGGTATCCTGCTGCACCGGTTGGAGGGGTTGGGGTAGGGGGCACCGTCCTACGGTGGTTCTCCTCCTATCTCTCTGACCAGTCGCAGTTGGTGTTGGCAGCAGGGCAGAGGTCGACCCTGAGGTGCCTTGTTTGTGGGGTGCCACAGGGGTCAGTCCTCTCACCCCTTCTGTTCAACATTTATGTGAAGCTGCTGGGTGAGATCATCCATGGTTTTGGGGTGGAGTTCCATCAGTACACTGATGATACTCAACTGTACATCTCCACCCCAGGCCATCCCAATGATGCCCTTGGTGATGTCCCGGTGCCTAGAGGCCGTGTGGGTCTGGATGGGGAGAAACAGGCTTCGACTTAACCCTTCCAAGACCGAGTGGCTGTGGCTTCCGGCGTCCCAATATAGCCAGCTGGTGCCATCGCTGACTATTGGGGGTGAGTTACTGGCCCCCACGGAGAGGGCTCGCAACTTGGGCATCCTCCTGGATGCACGGCTGTCTTTAGAAGAGCATATGACTGTCGTGGCCAGGGGGGCTTTTCATCAGGTTTGCCTGATTCGCCAGTTGCGCCCCTTTCCGGATCGGGACTCCTTACGCACAGTCACTCAGGCATTCGTCATTTTCCGCCTGGACTACTGCAATGCTCTCTACGTGGGGCTCCCCTTGAGGAGCATCCGGAGGCTCCAACTGGTGCAGAATGCGGCCACGTGGGGGATTCTGTGACATCCCTCCTGCGTGAGCTGCATTGGCTTCTGGTGGTCTTCTGGGTGCGTTTAAAGGTGTTGGTTACCACCGTAAAGCGCTCCATGGCATAGGGCCTTGGTACTTACGGGACCGCCTTCTGCCACCGATAGCCTCCCACCGGCCAGTACGCTCCCACAGAGAGGGACTCCTCAGGATGCCGTCAGCCAGGCAATGTCAGCTGGCGACCCCCAAGGGAAGGTCCTTCTTTTTGGCAGCACTTGCCCTCTGGAACGACCTGCCCCTGGAGATACGTAGGATATGAGATTTCCGTGCTTTTCGCCGTGCCCTCAAAACTTTTTTATTTCATCAAGCTGGGCTGGCGTAACCCTCCCCCACCTTAGATATTTTTAATTGTAAATGGATTTTAGTTGGGATGTCTTAAATTTTGGGCCAAAATTTGTTTAATTCTTTTAAAAATTTTAAGTTTTGTATTGGGATGTTTTTTTATTCTTGGCTGTTCACCGCCCTGAGTCCAGCAGGAGACGGGCGGTATAAAACTTTAATAAAATAAATAAATAAAATAAATAATAATTATTTATGAATAATTTTTGCCCTCCTTTTTGAAATATAAGCTCTCTGCAGTAGTTCCCTCCATTAGTTTCTGGATGGAATTTTTTTTCAGTGTCCTAAATTAACAATGAATACTGTAATTATCTTTCATTATTTGCTTGGGTTCTGAGTTTTGATTGCATAGTGAGGAGAAGATTATGGAAGGAAGGAAGGAAGGAAGGAAGGAAGGAAGGAAGGAAGGAAGGAAGGAAGGAAGGAAGGAAGGAAGGAAGGGCATTGAGCTGCAGTGAGTCTAGATTATTGTTTGGGGTACTGCATTTTGATTCCACGGTGAAGAGAAGAGTATGAGATAAATAAGAAAAAAAGAAAGGATGGTATTGAAGAGTGATCAATAGACAGACCACAACAATTTTTTGTTGGCTCTTCATAGATCAAATGCTCACAATATTTTAGTACACCAGAGCATGTGAGAAACAGCAAGTAACTAGGGTGCCGTTAAGAATCAACATTATTAGTCCAACCGACATAGATTATAATATTGCTTCCAACATGCATGGGAATAGTAAAGGAATTCTAAATATCTAAATGCTTTTTTAGAAAGGATGCAAAAGTCGTTAGAAGGACTGTTAAGAGAAAGTAAATGCCAATTTAGTCCCGGGAAAGAAGAGAGATTATGATAGAGAAGCAAATTCCTGCAGGTATTCAAGTTTCTGTTATCATACCCCATAACAATAAATATTCCTCATGTTATATCTGCTGATTGGTCTTTCTTAAAAGATTAACACCTAATTTATGAAAGAGCCTTCATTCATACTTGCTCATTGCTTCCAATTGTTATAAATTTCTTTTAATGGTTTTCATTTAGTTTCATTGGTATCTGAAAGCTGTTTCATTTAACAACAGTGCTGGAGAAATGGTTTCCTTTAACGAAAGAGGAGAACTAGCAAGTGGATTTGATGTTATCAACTGGGTCACCTTCCCCAACCAATCATTTCATCGTATCAAAATTGGAAACATAGCTCCAGTGACTGCCCCTGAAAATCTCCTTACTCTTTCTTCCGAGGAGATTGTCTGGCCAACCATCTTTAATCAGGTAGTTTTGGCACCAATATCAAACCATGGTGAATAATTTATTTTATTTTTACTTACTGCTTCAATGCTCAGAAAGTAATTTCAGGAATTAAAGGCATAAAATGACTCTTTTCTCAAAATGACTCATGAACTTGATTACCCTAAAAAAAAATTAATAGGTTTAAAAAGTTCTGAGAGGCACAATGAGTATCAAAAATGATGAGTATTAGACAAATTGTTCTCATAAGGAATAAGGTTGTGAATCACAAGGTAGTTGATATCAACAAATTCTAGCTTCTTTATTGAGTATCAGCCAAACAATGAGTTCAAAGCAGCTGAGTTCCAAGGTACCACTGTATATGCCTTAAATACTAGTCAAATCCAATTTTCAGATGCAAGAATTCCTGAAAGGTTAAGTAATAATTTCTCAATTTTCCTTCACAATGTCCAATAGGTACAACCCTTTTCTATGTGCAATCCTCCATGCTCATCAGGTTACAGCAAAATAAAAATAGAAGGAAAGCCCTTTTGCTGCTATGATTGCCTTAAATGTCCAGAAGGAAAAATTTCAAACAAAACAGGTAAGAGATCTAAAGCAGAGATTTCAATGCTATTTATTTTGTGTAATGCCTTATATTACTCTTTAATTATAAACAGCAGTTTTCCTTCTCTTTACAAATGTGTCTATAATACAGGACAGATGTTGGTTACTTAGGAATCTATTCAAATATTATGCCATCTTTTTTTACTCTGGGAAAGATAAACCAGACCATAAAAATAAATATTTTCACCTATGTCTTCTATGAAAGTAAAGGGATTTCAAGATTGGGTGGATGGCAACTGAAGAGTTTAGAAATGCTGTTGGAAGAAGGGATTAATTTAACTTGGTTACAGTATAATCAACTTCAATTGAGATGGAAAGAGGACCAAAAAACTGGTATAATGATGCATGAGGAAGAATTGGTTAGATATATAAAAGAGAAAGGTCCAATGCATATTTATTTATTTATTTTATTTATTTATTTTTCATATTTATTTTTCATATTTGTATACCGCCCTACTCCCGAAGGACTCAGGGCGGTGAACAGCCATAATAAATACAAATACATATAGAAGTTAAAAACTATTAAGAAACAGATTAAGTAATTTAGGCTCAAAGATTAAAAACATCCAAATTTATCTAAAGAGGTTTAAAACCCAATTTAAAAGCCAGTTTAAAAGCCAATTTAAAAAGGGAGAGTTAGGCCAGACCAGCTTGTTGGAATAGAAATGTTTTCAGGGCACGGCAGAATATGCGTAAGTCTTGGATGTTTTGTAACTCCAGGGGAAGCCCGTTCCAGATGGTAGGTGCCCCCACAGAAAAGGCTCTCCCCCTGGGTTAAATATTAAAAGGGTTTATAATGTTTTGTTAGAAAGGGATTCAGAAACTGAATTGGTTAAAGATTGCATGATAAAGTGGGCACAAAATTTTGCAGAACCAGTGATGTTGGAAACATGGGAAAAAATTTTTATTTTTTATTTATTTATTTAAATTTGATTTATATGCCGCCCTTCTCCGAAGACTCAGGGTGGCTTACAATGTGCTCAGCAATAGCCTTCATCCTTTTGTATATTTATACAAAGTCAGCTTATTGCCCCCACAAACTGGGTCCTCATTTCACCTACCTTAGAAAGGATGGAAGGCTGAGTCAACCTTGAGCCTTGGCGAGATTCGAACCCTGCAGTAATTGCAGGCAACTGGTCTTAATAACCAACTTAATAACAGGGTGCCTTAAACCCCTGTACTACCAAGGCTCGTACAAAATATGGGTTCAGAATGTTAAATTTACACAGTCGCAGAATTTGAAGGAAAATTTTTATAAAATGTTTTATAGATGGCATTTAGATCCTAAGAAATTGTCGTGCATGTACCCTAATGTTCAACCAAAATGCTGGAGATGTGATTGCCTAGATGCCACATATTATCATGTGTGGTGGACTTGTAAGAAAGTGAAGGCTTTTTGGATAAAAATTTGGTGGGTTATGCAGAATGTTTTGAAGAAAAAAATTCAGTTTTCTCCACAATTGTTTTTATTGGGTATAGTTAAGGGTTTTACATTGGGTGAAACGAAGTTGATATTGTATATGATAACAGCAGCGAGATTACTGATAGGTCAACATTGGAAAAATGAAGCTATGCCTACTATTGATGAATGGACTTTGAAGATGACCAGCTTTGCAGAGATGGCGAAGATTTCAGCATATTTAAAAGATCACTCACAAGAGACTTATGTATGGGAGTGGAAAAAGTGGATAGATTATGTGCAGAATAAATATCAAACTAGGAAATATCAGATAGCTTTTAATTGAAAGTATTATATAGAGATAGAATATTTGAATTTTGTGAAGATGTGAAAAATATACAGGGGGTGGAGGGGTTCAAGTTTTATAAAAAGGGGATTTTGATTTGGATTATATTTTGTGGAAGTCCGGGGGGAGGGGTGGGCTAGGGGGGGTTAGGGAGGTCAGGGAGGGTTGGGGGGGGGGGAAACTGGGGAGAAAATGTAATTGTAAAACTTTTTCAATAAAAAAAAAGATTGGGTGGAATGAACCTATTATTATTTTGGGAATTGTAGTTCAGAAAGATTTAAAATAAATGGTAAAGGAGAAATGTCAGTTAGTTAAGCAAGCATAATTTCTTGATAGTGTATTTTGGGAAACAAACAATAATTTAGATTTACATTATGTTTTTATGTATTCATCACATTTCTATATCATCATCTGAATTAAGTGAATCTGGATAGTTTACAGGGTTTTACATAATCTCTCTGTTCCTGTTCAACATTTGTATGAAGCTCCTGGGTGAGATTATCCATCACTATGGACTGAGGTATCATCAATATGCTAATGATACTCAGATGTACGTCTCAGCCCATGGTGAGTTAAGTGATGCTGTGTCCTCCCTCTGACAGTGCCTAGAGGTTGTTAGGGGCTGGATGGGAGCAATGGGTTGAAACTAAACCCTTGAAAGACTGAGTGGCTCTGGGTTTGGGGTTCTTTGGCCCAAGAAGAATTGCCACCTTTGGTTTTGGATGGGGTGGCATTATCCCAAACAGACCCTGTGCATAATCTGGGGGTTCTCTTGGACTTGTGACTCCTGGACGAAGAGCAGGTGGTGGTTGTGGCCAGGAGGCCTTTGCACAACTGCGCGTTGTGCACCAATTATGCAATTTCCTGGACCAACAATCCCTACTCACTGTCACTCATGCCCTAGTCACTTCCTGTCTTGACTACTGCAACCTGCTCTAAATGGGGCTGCCCTTGAAGACAATCCACACGTTCCAGTTGGTGTAAAATACAGCGGCCTGCATGGTTTTGTGCAGACCTCAGTGTGCACATGTATCACATCTCCTGCCAATTTGCTTCTGGGTGAAATTCAAGGTGCTGGTTGTCACCGTTAAAGTCCTTAATGGCTTGGGACCAGGTCATCTGAGGGACCATCTCTTGCTGGTTATACCCACCTGACCCACCAGAGCAGGGAGGCAAGGAATGTTGTGGGTCCCATCCCCTAGGGAGATACACCTGGTGGAACCCAGAAGAAGGGTTCTTCTCCATGGTGGCTCCCTCTCACTCTGGAACATCATTCCCCCAGAGATTAGAATGGCCCCCACTCTAACACTCTTCTGGAAGGCACTGAAGACCTGGTACTGCCAGGGGGTCTGGGGAACCCAGAGTGGGATGGAGTCCATTAAATGTTTGTTTGATATATTGTCACCGGGGTGGGGGTGTGGGGGTTATTTTATTATATTATTTTTTAATATATTATTTGATTGTCTCTTTTATTAGTTTTATTGTTTTCATGTAAGGTTTTTATATTCTTGTAAGCTGCCTTGAGTCGCCGTATTCTAATAGGTGGTAATATAAATTTAATAAATAAATAGGTAAGTAAGTAAGTAAATACATAAATAAATATCTTAGTATAACAGAATAACAAAGTTTGAAGGGACCTTGGAGGTCTTCTAGTCCAACTCCCTGCTCAAGCAGGAAACCCTATACTTTTTCAGACAAGTGGTTATCTAATATCTTCTTAAAAACTTCCAATGCTGAAGCACCTACTGGATTAATTGTTATCCCTGTTAGAAAATTTCTCCTTAGTTCTAGGTTGCTTCTCTCCTGTGTTAGTTTCCATCCATTGCTTCTTGTCCTGCCTTCAGGTGCTTTGGAGAATAGATTGACCACCTCTTCCTTGTAGCATCCCCTCAAATATTGGAACACTCTTATCATGACACCCCTGGTTCTTCTTTTCACTGGATTATATGTATAAAGGCAAAATCTTAGTATAAAGATATAAGTAAGAATAAGTTAAAAACAAAATTTAAAAGTAGGGTTGCAGCATTAAAAGTTAAAATGTTAAGATGAAAAGAATGCCCTCATGACACCCAGGGTTGCATATCAGTCTTCAACTTCCACGATGATGAAGACCAAGGACCGGCCTCACATCTGACAGTAAGGTGTTCCACAGAGTAGGAGCAGCAGCAGAAAAGTATGTCTTCCTGCAACCTGCCAGTCAAAATTCCTTAAATGACAGAATCTGCAATATTCCCTCCCTGCCTAATTAGGTGGGATAGGATCATAGAGGGGATGACAGTTCTCCAAATGATCTGAGAAAGGGCTTTAAAGGTAATAGCAAATGCCTTGAATTGAACTCCAAGAAGCAACTGAGAAAAAAAATGAAGTTTGTATAGCAGAGGTGTTATATGTGGAACCCTAAGGGTGCCCAATATTGTTTGTGATGCTGCATTCTACATCAGCTACAGCCTCTTTTTTATTTATTTATTTATATGCTGCCCTTCTCCGGAGACTCAGGGCGGCTTACAATGCGCTAAGCAATAGCCTTCATTCTTTTGTATATTTATACAAAGTCAGCTTATTGCCCCCACAACTGGGTCCTCAATTTACCTACCTTAGAAAGGATGGAAGGCTGAGTCAACCTTGAGCCTTGGTGAGATTCGAACCTGCAGTAATTGCAGGCAGCTGGTCTTAATAACAAGGTGCCTTAGACCACTGTACTACCAAGGCTCTTCAAGAGTAGCTCCATATAGATTGCATTGCAATAATCCATATGGGAGATGACCAAGATATGAGTAATAGAGAGTAGAGCTGAAAAGGCTACAACTAGTACATACTGTAACAGCCATGATGGTGCAGTGGTTAGAATGCAGCATTGCAAGCTATTCTGCCGACTGCCAACTGCCAGCAGTTCGGCAGTTCAATTCTCACTGGCTCAAGGCTGACTCAGCCTTCCATCTTTCTGAGGTCAATAAAATGAGGACCCAGATTGTTGGGGGCAATATGCTGACTCTGAAAACTGTTTCTGTAGATAATAAAAAGATACAGAGAAAGCACCGAGTCATATAGCACCCCATAGTTGGTCTTGCAGGCTGGACCTCTTTCTCCCTTTGGAACTGGTCAAAGAAGAAGGAGAGAACCTGACCTGTAATGTTCTTTCCTCTCATGGTTCCCAAAACCATCTCAAAAGGATACCATGGTCAAGAAGAGCCAGGATGGATGTACTATCCCTATCCCATTCTCTTCAGACATCATCCAAAAGAATGACCAATACCATTTCCTGCCCATGTCCAGGCCTGAAACCTGACTGAAAGCAGTCCAGATAATTCATTTAATCAAGGATCTTCTGGAGTTGCAGCACAATCACCTTCTCAACCACATTCCCTAAAAAGGGCAGGTGGGAGGCTGAGCAAAAATTATGAACTGTTTGTGTTCAGTAATAACTTTTTGAAAAATGATACACACTTAAGAGTGACTCTAGCTTGTCATTGTTCAGATTCATCCCTCGTCTTTCTCCAGCAATGCTCTAGATGTCTCTCGACTCTTTTCAACTCTCTCAAATCCTCCATAAAGCACAGAGAATGCCTGGTTCAATGGGAAGAAAAAAGTTGCATGGGCCTGACCCTATTCAATTCTATCCAAGCCCTCTGCTACCTCTCTATTCCAGTAACAGTGAGGGCTTTGGCAGACCCATGCAACAGATCCTATGAAACAACAGTCCAACTCACATTGGAACCTCACAGGGCCAATTAATCACTGGAGCTGGATCAATTGAATATGTCTTACAAAAGGGGTTAGTGTAGAAAAATCTCAAGGTCACCAGGTCCTCATGTATCAGTGAGGGAGGGAGGAAGGGAGGGAGGAAAGAAGGAAGTTTTCAAATGCTCAGTCAGGAAAGGAAATATCTCTGAAATGATGACCAATCCGGTAATAGGTTGTTGTGGATAACATTAAACACTTGACCGCAATAATTTCTTTTCCAGATGCAGATGACTGTTTCCCATGTTCACAAGATCAGTACCCAAACCAAGCTCACAACCTTTGCATTCCAAAACTCATCACATTTTTGTCTCATGAAGAGTCTCTGGGAATTAGCCTGACAGCTATTGCTTCCTTCTTTTCTTTCATCTCAGTTATGGTCCTGGGAATCTTCATTAAGCATCGGGACACCCCCATTGTCAAAGCCAACAACCGGAACCTCACCTACATTCTTCTCATTGCTCTCCTCCTCTCCTTCCTCTGCACTTTCCTCTTCATTGGGCAACCAAATCAGGTGAATTGTCTCATGCGACAAACTTCTTTTGGCATCATCTTCTCTGTAGCTCTTTCTTGCATATTGGGGAAAACAATCATAGTGGTCCTTGCTTTCATGGCCACCAAGCCCGGATCCAAAATGAGGAAATGGGTGGGGAAAAGGCTGGCCAACGCTATAGTTCTTTCATGCTCTTTGACACAATTCTCCATTTGTGCAGTGTGGTTGGCAATTTCCCCCCCATTCCCGGATTCTGACATGCACTCCATGGCTGAAGAAATTGTCCTAGAATGTAAAGAAGGTTCAACCACTATGTTTTATACTGTTCTTGGTTTTTTGGGATTCTTGACTGCTGTCAGCTTCTCAGTAGCCTTCCTAGCTAGGAAGTTACCCGACAGCTTTAATGAAGCCAAATTTATCACCTTCAGCATGTTGGTCTTTTGTAGTGTCTGGATATCCTTTGTTCCCACCTATTTGAGTACAAAGGGAAAATACATGGTAGCTGTGGAAATCTTTTCCATTTTGGCTTCTGCAGCTGGATTACTGGGTTGCATCTTTTCCCCTAAATGTTACATTATTATTCTGAGGCCTGATTTGAACAGAAAGGAACAGCTGACAAAAAAATGAAACCGATTTATTTGGTCCACTATAAGTTCTCTAAATTGTGACAGAATCCTCATTTGCCTCATTAAAGGGCTACTGACCATCTTGAAGAACTGATTGAAAACTAAAACTTTAAACCAAAAGTATGCAGTTGTGAAATATAACATTTTGAATGCAATTCTTATAGCAAGTTACCTATATAACCCTGGCCAAACTGATTGGCTTTGGGTATTTTTCATCCCTAGTTCTGCATTATCGGTTCATGACTCCCTGTGCTTTGTTACTCCAGACCTGGGTATCTCTCATCTGGACTATTGCATCTACATGAAGCTACCCTTGCGGTCTCCTCAAAAGCTTTAGCTGGTGCCTAGTGCAGAAGCAGCAATAGTCTTTGGGGCCTCTAGAGTGATCCATCTCTGTTCCAAAAACTTCACTGGCTACCAATGTGCTTCCGACTGCAGTTCAAAGTGTTGGTTATAACCATTAAAGTCAGTAATGGCATAGGTCCAGGCTATCTAATGAACTGCTTCATCCTGTTAGGACTAGCCTATCCTACTTGTGCCAGCAGAGAGGGCCTACTTTGGATCCCATTGTTTAAAGAACTTGATTATCGGGATCCAGAAGAGGAGCCTTCTCTGCTGCTGCACCTACCCTTTGGAACTTCTTACCCTTCTATCCTTTCACAAATTTTTTAAGACATGACTCCGTCAATTGACTTTGGGACCAACTGGAAGAGTTTCACACAGGAGGTAGATTGATTGCAGACTCCACCTTCCCACTGCTGGTCTCTGCTCCTCACCCACCCATCCTCTTTACATTCTTTTCATTTTCCTTCTGTTTCATGATTGTAAGCTTCTAGAATAGACCCACAGCAAGATAGGTGGAAAATAAATGTAATAAATAAGTAAGCAGGAAAGTAAGCAAGTAAGTAAGTCTAAGTGGCTTTTCGTGAGAAATAGAAAATTACACCTGCCGTAAGAGATATTGAAAGCTGTCATAGTAAACAGACACCATAGGAACATGAGGTGTGACATCCTAATGAAAAAAATAAAGGTAAGAAGGGAGGAGGAAGGTAAGGAGGAGGAAATTTGATAAAGTTTGAACTTCTTTTCTCATTTTGTTCTACTTTAAAAAAATAATAATAGCCCAAAAATGAAAGAGGAAATGGTTGAGAAATACGTAGATCACAGAAAAACTTAGGTGATAAGTTAATAACTAAAAGTGAACTCAGAGGAATGAACAGAAGATATAAATACCAATAGCAAAAGCACTTAGACTTACATCACAGTGCTTTCCAGCCCTCTCTAAGCAGCTTACAGAGTCAGCATATCGCCCCCAACAATTTGGGTCCTCATTTTACCCACCTCAGAAGGATGGAAGGCTGAATCAAACTTGAGCCTGGTGAGATTTGAACTGCCAAATTTCACTTAGTCAGCAGAAATAGCCTGCAGTATTGCACTCTAACCAGTGCACAACCGTGGCTCAATAAATATATTTATTTGTAGGGTTAGGAATTGCATTTAAATATTGTAGCAAACTGACATCTACATAATAATACCTGCTTGCCAATATAATTTTCATTTAACAAATGCAACTAATTAAACCATAATAAGTAGTAAATGCCAAAGCTCAGCAAAACTGTGCATAAATATTTATATCTCAATCAGAACAGAGGTGGAAAAGACCTTGGAAGTCTTCTAGACCAGCTCCCTGCTCAAACAGGAGATCATACACCATTCCAGACAATTAAGTATCCAGGCTCTTCTTAAAAAACTCCAGTGATGAAACACCCACAACTGCTGTTGGCAAACTATTCCACTGGTTAATTGTTGTCACTGTTAGGAAGTTTCTCCTTAATTCCAGATTGCTTCTCTACTTGATTAGTTTTTATCCATTGTTTCTTGTCCTGCCTTCCAATGCATTGGAAAATAAATTCACACACACACACACACACACACTTTTGTGGCAAACTCTCAAATACTGGAATACTGCTACCATGTCCTTAATCTTTTTCTCTAGATTAGCCAAATCCAAATTCTTCAATCAATTTTATGCTTCTTTATACAACAAACATTTAGCTTTTTATACAACAAAGATTTATTTTCTCTGCCTGCCGCCGCACACTGCTAGCTCATATTTTTTTTTTTAATTTATTTTGTCAAGCATGTACAAAATAACAATTATAAGTATAAACATGATTATTAATACATGAAATGGATACAAATAAATGGGGACAGTAGGACAGGGATTGCTACGTCCGGACGGCAAGCACGAGCGGCCAATAGAGCAGCCGATTGGTCTGGGTGATGGCAAGCAGCCAGCGGGAAATTGGCAGCTCCTGATTGGCCCAGCTACTGACAGCTCAGTATAAAAGAGCTGTAGTGCCTCAAAATGCTGCTTGCTCTCCAAGGTAGTTAGCTAAGCAGAGCAAGTCACTGTTGGCTTTTATTGTTAGCCAATAAACATTTGTGAAGTGTTTATCCTGCCTCGCCTCCCTTCTTAAGCCTTTATTCAGCGAACAGAAGAACTGGCGACAAAGGTGGGATTACCCTGAGGCGGCAGGTCGAGTGAAGCCACTTACAAGAGTTGAAGCACTGAGCTGAGCCATAGAGATGAGACGTCGCAAATACTAAGGACAGATTCTGTTCTCCCAGAACATGTCCACCCTATCCACATTTGCGCCTTTAAACCAGGCAGTGGAGACCTGGGACTCTTTCTTAGACCGTTTTAACTGTTTCCTGGCTGCAAATGACTACAAAAGTCTGCCAGGGGATAGGAAGTTAGCTGTTTTCCTCAGTGTCTGTGGACATGATACAGGTGAAACTTGAAAAATTAGAATATCATGCAAAAGTTCATTTATTTCAGTAATGCAACTTAAAAGGTGAAACTAATATATGAGATAGACTCATTACATGCAAAGCGAGATAGTTCAAGCCTTGAGTTGTCATAATTTTGATGATTATGGCTTACAGCTCATGAAAAACCCCAAATTCACAATCTCAGAAAATTAGAATATTGTGAAGAGGTTCAATATTCTAGGCTCAAAGTGTCGCACTCTAGTCAGCTAATTAAGCCATAAGACCTGCAAAGGGTTCCTGAGCCTTTAAATGGTCTCTCACTCTGGTTCAGTAGGAATCACAATCATGGGAAAGACTGCTGATCTGACAATTGTGCAGAAAACCATCATTGACACCCTCCATAAGGAGGGAAAGCCTCAAAAGGTAATTGCAAAAGAAGTTGGATGTTCCCAAAGTGCTGTATCAAAGCACATTAATAGAAAGTTATGTGGAAGGGAAAAGTGTGGAAGAAAAAGGTGCACAAGCAGCAGAGATGACCTCAGTCTGGAGAGGATTGTCAGGAAAAGGCCATTCAAAAGTGTTGGGGACTTTCACAAGGAGTGGACAGAGGCTGGAGTCAGTGCATCAAGAGCCACCACACACAGACGGATCCTGGACATGGGCTTCAAATGTCATATTCCTCTTGTCAAGCCGCTCCTAAACAACAAACAACGTCAGAAGCATCTTACCTGGGCTAAAGAAAAAAAGAGCTGGTCTGTTGCTCAGTGGTCCAAAGTCCTCTTTTCTGATGAGAGCAACTTTTGCATCTCATTTGGAAACCAAGGACCCAGAGTCTGGAGGAAGAATGGAGAGGCACACACTGCAAGTTGTTTGAAGTCCAGTGTGAAGTTTCCACAGTCTGTATTGATTTGGGGAGCCATGTCATCTGCTGTTGTGTTGGTCCACTGTGCTTCCTTAAATCCAGGGTCAATGCAGCTGTCTATCAGGAGATTTTGGAGCAGTTCATGCTTCCTTCTGCAGATGAGCTTTATGGGGATGCTGACTTCATTTTCCAGGACTTGGCACCTGCCCATACTGCCAAAAGTACCAAAACCTGGTTCAATGATCATGGGATTATTGTGCTTGATTGGCCAGCAAACTCACCTGACCTGAACCCCATAGAGAATCTATGGAGCATTTCCAAGAGAAAGATGAGAGCCATGAGACCGAACAATGCAGAAGAGCTGAAGGCCGCTATTGAAGCATCCTGGTCTTCCATAACACCTCAGCAGTGCCTCAGGCTGATAGCATCGATGCCACGCCGCATTGAGGCAGTAATTGATGCAAAAGGGGCCCATACCAAATACTTAGTACATATGCATGCTTATACTTTTCAGAGGTCCGATATTGTTCTATGTACACTCCTTGTTTTATTGCTTTCATGTAATATTCTAATTTTCTGAGATTGTGAAACTGGGGTTTTCATGAACTGTAAGCCATAATCATCAAAATTTGGACGAATCTTGCTCCAATACCTGGAAATAGTTTGAACTCATGGAGCCTGAAGAAATGGATATATCCTTAGATCTGTGAGCTCTGCCCCCCATTCTTTAGATCAATGTGGTTTTCGAAACAAGCAACCATTTTACCCTTCCGTATCAACTCACATGATAAGAATGGGCAGCATTGTGTTATGCTGCTTTGCCACCTTTTTCCTGGGGTACATTCCAGTCAGTGGTGATTTGGGGAGAGATCCTGCCCTGGGCTTGTGTTATGTGGTGTTTTGCAGTATTCATAGTGTCTTGATTCCTTGTTGTGACCTAGGCCCAAGCAGTTATTACCAGACACAATCAGTCCTAAACAAACATATTTGATTAGAACAGCTGAGAATTACTTCATTCTCAGCTTTGTCCAAATTAAGCCCAAAACAAATTCTTCATAAACAGTCCTTCGGCCTTATCACCAACCTTTGTCTTCTTTGGCAACTTGCCAAAGGGTTTTCTTGGCAAAACTCTCATGAATCAGAAGCAAGAGACACCAGCAAGAAACAAATGTAGCAATGTTGCTTTCCTACAATGATCCCAAGAGCCGTTACTGCTCTTTTAAGCCTTCTGGGAGGGGCCAATTATCTCCTGGCCTTACTTCCGTGTCTTCCTTTTTCCTTTAGCTGCTCTTGCCTTCTGGCAGCTCTTCGCATGTGTGCACTAGGAATGGACTCCACCTCTTCCTCTGCCTCTCTGCTATCCACCTCTGGAGGCTTGGGACTCCATGCATTGCTCCCAGATGGCCGTGGCCCCATCTCTGCCTCAGATGCAGAGTCCTCATCCGGGCCTTCCCCTGACTCCAGGACTGGCCAATTGTCCTCCCCAGCCTCCTCACTGTCCAATTCCGCTGCCAGCTCTGCAGACATTTGTCTTCAATAGCTAAATGAGTATGCTAGGTAGGCTCTTTGGTTGCCATGTAATGAAGTATAATCAATATAAAGAAGTGGCATCTTACGAGTCCTGTTGGCTATGGAGGTGCATTTAGTGGATCCTAGGTGGTTAAAGGAAGGAAGGAAGGAAGGAAGGAAGGAAGGAAGGATTTAATATTAATAAATAAATGAACTCCCTAAAGTTATTTTAGTATTTGGATATTATCACATGCTCCAATTTATTTGTCCATGACGTCAACGAAGTACTAATTTAGGACAAAGCAAAGATAAATAACTTCCAGTGATCATGTTTCTCCTCCTATGCTTTATTAAAAATAATCTGATTCAAGTTATGTTTTTGCATATGATAAAAAGAGCAAAATGTGCAGCACCAATTAGATTTCACAGTTAAAGAGGAATGTTTGAAGCAGTGGTGAAATCCATTTTTTTTACTCTTGGTTCTTTGGGTGTGGCTTGGTTAGCGTGGTGTGGCTTGGTGAGCATGGCTTGGTTGGCATGGCAGGGGAAGGATACTGCAAAATCTCCATTTCTTCCCCACTCCTGGGGAGTGGATATTGTAAAATCTCCATTTCCAACCCACACTGGGCTAGTCAGAGGTGGCATTTGCCAGTTCTCTGAACTATTCAAAATTTCTGCTACCGGTTCTCCAAACTGCTCAAAATTCCCGCTACTGGTTCTCCAGAACCTGTCAGAACCTGCTGGATTTCACCTCTGGTGTGAAGGTTCTGACAGATGGCCTAATTAAATCATGACTCTCGAGCCAAGTTTCAAAAAGAATCCAATGGTTTATTAGGAGCAACATGCCGGCATCTACTCCAGGGAGGTTTGCTCTGCCCGCATGTAAGTTATGGCCCACCTTTGACCCTGTTCCCCCCTCCTTTCAGTCTGTATCATAAATCACATTCACCAATGAGGCACTCCCACAGGCTGCAGAAACATACCTCATCTCTCCCACCCACCCCCTGCCTTTGGTAATCTGAGATTCACCTTCAGAGAATGGTATGCGTGGAATGTACTCCTCCCCCCTTGCTTCTAATGGCAACTCAAGAGCAGACTAGAAATGCTTTTAATATTATTTATTTATTTTATTTATTTAATGAGATTTATATGCCGCCCTATCTCGAGCCGGACTCAGGGTGGCTCACAACAGTAAAAAACATCTAATGAAAAAGTTAAAAAGAAATTAAATCCAAATCTCATAATTTAATAGTTAAAAGTGCAATTAAGACTAACAAGTTAAAAATTAAAACACCATCAGTCCAGGCCAGCTAAACAAAACAGCCACTTTTTCAGGTTGCGACAGAAAGAGCGGAGGTCAGGGGCCACCCAGAGCTCTAGGGGCAGTTGATTCCAAAGGGTAGGTGTGCCCACAGAGAAAGCTCTCTCCCTGGGGGTCGCCAGCCGACACTGTCTGGCCGATGGCACCCTGAGGAGGCCCTCTCTGTGGGAACACACTGGGCGATGGGCAGCTGTTGCTGGCTGCAGATGCCCCCCCCCAAATATCCTGAGCCTAAGCCATATATGGCCTTATAGGTAATCACCAGCACCTTGAATCTCACTCGGAGGGCAACCAGCAACCAATGCAAGTTGCGTAGGAGAGGTGTAACATGGGAGTGTCAAGATACTCCCATCATAACCCGTGCAGCCACATTCTGCACCAGCTGAAGCCTCCGAGTGGTCTTCAAGGGCAGTCCCATGTAGAGGGCATTGCAATAGTCAATACAGGAGATGACAAGTGCATGAGTAACCGTGCGTAGGGCATCTAGGTCCAAATAGGGGAGTAACTGGTGCACCAGATGAACCTGGGCGAATGCCCCCCTGGTTACGGCCATTACATGATCTTCCAAGTTTAGCCGCGAGTCCAGGAGAACACCCAAGTTGCGCACCCTGTCTACAGGGGGCAACACCTCATCCCCTATGACCAAAGATCGAATCTCTTGATCGGACCGAGACGCCGGTACCCACAGCCACTCAGTCTTAGCAGGGTTGAGCTGAAGCCTGTTCCTCCCCATCCATATCCACACCACTTCCAGGCACTGGGACATCATGTCGAGGGCATCGCTGGGTTGGTTTGGGGTGGATATAAAAAGCTGGGTATCATCAGCATACTGATGATACCTCACCCCAAAACCCCAGATGATCTCACCCAGTGGCTTCATATAGATGTTGAACAAAAGAGGAGAGAGATCGACCCCTGGGGCACCCCACAAGTGAGGGGCCTCGTGGCCAACCTTTGTCCCCCAGCCAACACCACCTGCAAATGTTCCGAGAGGTAGGAGGAGAACCACTGTAAAACAGTGCCTTCCACTCCCAACCCCTCGAGGCATCACAGCAAGATACCATGGTCAATGGTATCAAAAGCCGCAGAGAGATCTAATAGGACCATGACAGAGGAGTAACCTCTGTCTCGGGCCCTCCAGAGATCATCCACCAGCACGACCAATGCCATCTCCGTACTGTACCCGGGCCTGAAACCCGATTGGTATGGATCCAGGTACTCCGCTTCATCCAGGGCCAATGGGAGTTGACGTGCCACCACGCTCTCAACAACCTTCGCAACAAAGTGAAGGTTGGAGACAGGATGAAAGTTGTTTAAAATAGCTGGGTCCAAAGCACGTTTCTTGAGGAGTGGCCTCACCACTGCCTCTGTAACCTCCCGAGCCAAATAAACGAGCCAGGAGGGACACGGGTCCAATACACATGTGGCAGCACTCAGCTTACCCATGATCCTGTCCACTTCTTCCAGAGTAACAAGGTTAAGAACTTTCTCTTCTAAAATTGATTCACACTGTCAAGGTGGGTTAATTAAAAACTTGTCTACAATGATATTTCTTTTTATTTGCTTACTTGTTTACTTGTCACTTGGCATTATGGACTGTTCCCATGTTCTCCCATTGGGAATATTAAAAAGGAATGTCATGATAAAATTAAATTACAAATACAATAAGAAAAGTGCTTAAAGACTTCTCAAAATAATTTTAAAAATGTGATTGGGATCCTATTTCTTTTTGGGTCTTTTGGATGGGTCCATTTGGGGGGGGGACTCTTTAAAAAATTCATGCTTTAATGTGCTTCCTAACAGGGGAAAATAGGGTAGTTCTATTATTCCAGAGAATTAAATCTTTACAGCTACAGAACTAGCATTTGTTGATTTGCATTTTCTTTCTTTCTCTCTAGCTCCTTTACAGTTTTCAGTTATGAGCATTTTTTCCCAGATCATAAATATCTTCATTCTCATTTCTACTCAAAATCTCTGAGGAGCTTCATTAACTGTCCCTTGATTTCCCTATAATAACCCAAATAATCTAAGTAAAGTAGCTTCTTCTCAAATCCTTGAGGAATTCCAAGGGAATTCAAAGAACAACTCAGGATTGAAAGGTGCTATTAAATGTGTGATCAAAATGATAGAGCTGCAAAAATTTGCTCTTTAGGAAAGGGTATTTATACAGGCTAGTCTAATTAGTCAACTAATGAACTAATTAGTGAGAGGTTTTTTTCCCTCTTATGTTTCATGGTTGCAGGTGGATCTGATTCATATTAATGTTCAAAATGTTCTCTTGAAGAAGATGGTATTTTCCATGGACGTGATGGCAATATTGTCAGTATTGCTGTCAGGAATTACATGCCTTATACTTTGTACTAAAGCATGCGATGTGGGTAAACCTACCCTTATTAAGCACAAGTATTTTCTGCCAGGGGATTTCATAACGGCTGGGATACTATCTCAATTCTACATGATATCTGATCCAGTTGGTTTCACAACCATCTGAAGAACAGGTTGATGAGATTGTGTAAGGACTTTCACTTCTAAACAGTACTGTGTTTCCCTGAAAATGAGACCCTGTCTTATATATTTTAAACCCCCAAATAAGTGCTTGGCCTTATTTTTGGTCTGATTATTTTGGGGTGCGTGGAGCAAGATGGGGTCCTCTTGCTGTCTTACCTGATTTCCAGCTCTGTCTCCCTAACCCTAACCAGAGGAAATGGTAGGGACCGGCTGCACATGCATTTAAATATTTTCAGGGGAGGGCTTATTTTCAGGGAGGGTTATTTTTAAGTGCATGAGCTCAAAAGCTTGATTGGGTTTATTATCAGAGAATGTCTTATTTTAGGGAAAACAGGGTAGTATATCTTAAAGCACATATTTTTCTCAAATAGGGCATATCTGATTATTGGTATTATTCGCAGCACACATTATTTATTCTGTTCCTTGCTGTTAGTTCCTTCAATCTAAAACCAATATAGATTCACTGCACTGACATTTCTTACTGGGCAAATAAATATTTTACACAAACACACTTATGACAGCTCTCACCTCAGTCATTAATTGTGTGTTAATTGTTTAATTGTTTCACTTAATATTGGGGACCAGTTGTGCTGTATAGCAGTTTGAATGACTTTCAAAACAGTTGTTGAGCATGCATGGAATACAAATGTCAGTCTTTTTAATGAAATGTCTACAACTTTTCTTATGATAATAGTCCTCTGAAGGTCTATCATGATTCCCCCAAAAAAGAATTATATATAACATTTGCCCTCAATTGTATTTCAAAGCACATCCTTCATGCCTATACACACACACACACAAACACGCAAGAAGAAGATGGAGGAGTTAAAGCCAAAAGACTAGAAGTATGTGTAAGAGTTACAGATACGTTTGAAAAGATTATGTTCTTTCAATTATGTTTGAAAGATTATGTTTCCTAATGAAAATCCCAAGAGCATTTTCCATTTCATAAAAAAAAAATGTTTTTAGACACTCTGAAAAAATTTTTGTCAAACATTTCCATTATTATACAATGATGTGATCAGTTTTATATTCTTCCATTGCTATATTTGGTAGTTGTGTAATGTCACATTCTTCAGGAAAAGAAATATGATTTGTAATATATCTCTCATCACAGATATTTCCTTCAGAACTATCAACATATCCTGGCCTTGGTTTCTGCTGTAAAGGAGATAAATGAAGACAGTAATATATTATCCAACATCAGTCTGGGTATTCAAATCTCTAATAGTTATTTCATGGCAAGATGGACCTACTTGGCTTCAATGGGGCTTCTCTCAACATGGGGCAGATTCATGCCCAACTATAAGTGTGATGTCAAGGACTGGGTGGTTTCTGTTATTGCAGGACCTAATTCTTCTACCTTTCCCTTCATGGCAAACATCTTGAATATCTATAAGATGCCTCAGGTAAGGTTTGTTCTTGAACAAAGTGTAATAGACTGTAAGGATAAACTTGAAAGACAGAAGGAAGATATGCAATCTATTCAACATTCTGATAAAAGTAATCTGGGTCTAAATTAGAAGTGTAATCTAAGAAAACGGCCACTGATTAACCCCACCACACATACTTCATTCTTTGGAACATAAAGACAGAGGAGACCAAATGTTATCCAGTTTCCAAGGTTGATGTCAGCCTTTTAAGTTTCTCCAGACTAGGAAACAAAATCCTGAATTCCTCCATTATAACATTACAACGAAGAATCTTGTCAGTCTAAAAGTACTTCCTCTGTCAGGTTTCCATGCTATCTCAAAATAAATGAATTTCCAAACTGCCGATCTTTGAGGAAATTTTCTCTTTATTGAGCACAGCCATCCGATCCTGGCTCTTTCGCGGTCAGTATTGATCTTTACCCCCCAATCCCTCCCTTTCCAATCCCAATTCTCTGCTTCTCATTGGCTATCTTCCAAGCCACTTTCCTCATTTCTTTTTCGTCAGATCACAGGAATGTCTCCCCCCATCCCATCTCCAAGGAGACAGAATCTTCAAAGGGATTTAGTAGGCAAAAGTTCAAGCTTCTCCTCTCTTTATATATGTCAGTGCTGGGACGCTGACATCCAGCCCCTCTCTCTTCACTCTCCCAGTGAGGCCTGCATGAGACAAACAACAAGTTTAGTACCATTACCCCCTCTGAGGGTGTGTTCCACCCCCTCCTGCCTTGTTCAGGTGATCTGCATGGAATTTAGCTATAAGGCGGTCAGCTTGAATGTTCATGCTCTTCACCCAGAAAGCTTCTGACAAGGGGTAACCCTTCCACCTAATTAAGTATTGGAGGCGCCCTCTGTGCCACCTCACTGTACTTCAAGTGAGTGTGGCCTCCAATAATCAAGGGCCCTGGGGAATGGGTAGAGGTGTCCATAGCGCTCGATATAGATCTCAGCTGCATCAAGGAACTGCGCTACCTGGTCTGGATCCCCACTGAACTTCCCTCTGAACTGGGGTGGCTCTGCCCTCGGTGGCCCCTCCTCCCATTGCAGGGCTCTGTGAGCCTGTCTAGGGTGCCGTTGGATTTCTTCCTCATCTCTCATTCAGGGGCGGGGGGGCAATGTTCTGCTTAGGCTGGTATGCTTGCTGGGCAGAGGAGGAACCCATGGATGTACACTGGGATTTTCTTTCCTTCTGGTGTGGGAGGGGGGAGGGTCCGCTCCCGTCTATGGTGACTTAGTTCAACAGGCTCAGCTGGCCTTCCCCTTTCCTTGGGCCTGCAGGATGGTCCCTCTTCCAGTCTGACGGCACACTCAAAATCTTGCTTCAATTTCTCCATGGGGCTCTCGAGTGGCAGCTTTGAAGCTTTCTATTGTCTGGCTTGTTGCCAGTCCCATAACCAGTCCGCCCTTCCCAATTCACTCAGAGGCTTCCCCTTACCTTTAGCATCCGGAAAGGGAAACTCAGCTTCTGCAGATTTTTGCAAAGTCCATCAAGGTTCATCATTTTCTCTTCTCTTGGCTTGGAGCATGATCGTCTGACCTTGGTAATTCTGTGGCAGTGGTGGAGGAAGGGGGGGTTGCAGCTTTGCTGGGGGAGGGGGGGTGTTACATCAAAGCTGGCTGGAGTAGGGAGGGGGGGCTGGTTTGCAGCCACTTGAAGTAAGCTTTCAGTAGAGAGTTGGCTTTCTGCCATGGATTCGTAACCTTGGCGCCACTCCATCCAAACAACTGGCAGGGAGCTGGAGGGTTGGAGGTTTGCTAGTTTGGCTTGGAAAGTTGTGAGTACTGACCGTCTGTCAGGTTTCGATGCTATCTCAAAATAAATGAATTTCCAAAATGCCGATCTTTGAGGAAATTTTCTCTTTATTGAGCACAGCCATCCGATCCTGGCTCTTTCATGGTCAGTATTGATCTTTACCCCCCAATCCCTCCCTTTCCAATCCCAATTCTCTGCTTCTCATTGGCTATCTTCCAAGCCACTTTCCTCATCTCTTTTTCGTCAGATCACAGGAATGTCTCCCCCCCTCCCATCTCCAAGGAGACAGAATCTTCAAAGGGATTTAGTAGGCAAAAGTTCAAGCTTCTCCTCTCTTTATATATGTCAGTGCTGGGACGCTGACATCCTCCTTTTTTACTTTTATTAAATTTATTTTTAACAAACAGCAACAAATAACCTTCCTCCCCCCTTTATGTTACATTTTGTGATTTGGAAATATAGTGGAACCCAAAAAAGGAATGAACAAACTATGAGTTTGTAGATGAAATTGATATTTTTGGTACAGTGCTAGATGTATTCCTCAATAAGAATCTGAATCTGAATCAATTAATATATTTGATTTCTTGACTTATTTATTAATAAATTCTATAGAAATATCAATTCATTTATTGTATCTATTTTGTTACCATGATTAAATAATCAAGTAAAGGATTCATGGACTTGATTTAGTAATAGGAATAGTTATCTTGATTTTTATATTGCAGAATATCCTTCCTTCCTTCCTTCCTTCCTCCCTCCCTCCCTCCCTCCCTCCCTCCCTCCCTCTCTATGAATTTTTCATGATGACAAAATAATGTAGTGATGTTCTACAAATTAATCATAATTACACAGAAATTCAAATAAAATGCTCTATTTATTTTACCTTATCGCTTATCCAAACATAGCTGTTTCACTATACTGTAAAAATACATGAAATATCTTGTAAAACTACTTGAAGTAAAAGATAATTAACACTGGTAAGGTCTCATATTAAGACTTACCTAGTGGCGATAAAAGCGGCAAAATGCAATTATTTTGCTGCTCTTATTGTGTCATCAGATAATTGCCCAGCCGCCCTGTTTAGGGTGACCCACTCCCTACTCCACCAGGGAGCATGGGAGGACCCCTTGAAGGGTAGGGCCAAGGATTTTATGCAGTATCTGTATGACAAAATCGCTCAGATTCGGGAACACTTGGATTCTGACTGGGTAGACTCAGGAGGGATGATGGAGGCAGGTCTTGAGAATGTTATCTGGGAAGAGTTTGACCCTGTGACACCCAAAGACGTGGACAGGATTCTGGGAAGACTGAGTGTAGTCACATGTTTATTGGACCCGTGTCCCTCCTGGTTGTGCTGGCTTCTTGGGAGGTGACGCGAGGCTGGCTTCAGGGGATTATAAATGCTTCATTGGGTGAGGGTGACTTTCCCACTGCCTTGAAAGAGGCGGTGGTGAGACCTCTCCTCAAGAAGCCTTCCCTGGACCCAGCAGTGTTAGCTAACTATCGTCCAGTCTCCAACCTTTGCTTTGTGGCAAAAGTTGTTGAGAGTGTGCTGGCGTGACAGCTTCCCCAGTACCTGGATGAAACGGTTTATCTGGACCCGTTCCAGTCAGTCTTCAGGCCTGGGTGCAGCACAGAAATGGCATTGGTCGCATTGGTTGATGATCTCTGGAGGGCTCGGGACAGGGGATGTTCCTCTGACCTGGTCCTATTAGATCTCTCAGCGGCTTTTGATACCAATGATCATGGTATCATGCTGCACCGATTGGAAGAGTTGGGGGTGGGGGGCACCGTGCTGCAGTGGTTCTCCTCCTTTCTCTCTGACCGGTCGCAATCTGTGTTGGCAGGGGGGCAGAGGTCAACCCCGAGGTGCTTTATATGTGGGGTGCCACAGGGGTCTGTCCTCTTGCCCCTTCTGTTCAACATTTATGTGAAGCCACTGGGTGAGATCATCCGTGGTTTCGGGGTGAAGTACCATCAGTACACTGATGATACTCAGCTGTACATCTCCACCCCGGACCACCCCAATGATGCCCTTGAAGTGATGTCCCAGTGATGGAGACATCATCGGATCTGGATGGGGAAAAACAGACTCAGGCTCAACCCATCCAAGACCAAGTGGCTGTGGTTTCCGGCATCCCGATATAGTCCAATAGTCAGTGCCATCACTGACTATTGGAGGCGAGTCATTGGCCCCCATGGAGAGGGCTCGCAACTTGTGTGTCTTCCTGGATTCACGGCTGTCTTTAGAAGAGCATTTGACGGCTGTAGCCAGGACAACTTTCTATCAGGTCCGCCTGATCTGCCAGTTGCATCCCTTTCTGAATCGGGACTCCTTATGCACAGTCACTCATGCCCTCATCACTTCCCGCCTGGACTACTGTAATGCTCTCTGCATGGGGCTCCCCTTGAGGAGCACCTGGAAGCTCCAACTGGTTCAGAGTGCGGTTGCGTGGGTGGTTATGGGAGAGACGTGGCATTCCCATGTAACACCTCTCCTGTGTGAGCTGCACTGGCTCCCGGTGGTCTTCCGGGTGCACTTCAAGGTTTTGGTTACCACATTTAGAGCGCTCCATGGCTTAGGACCGGGGTACTTACGGGACTGTCTTCTGCCACCAGTAGCCTCTCACCGGCCAGTATGCTCACATAGAGAGGGGCTCCTCACGATGCTGTTGGCCAAACAGTGTCGACTGGCGGCCCCCAGGGGGAGAGGCTTCTCTGTGGGGGCACCTGACATCTGGAATGAGCTGCCCCCGTAGATACGGAGGATCCTGGATTTACGCACCTTCCGCCATGCCCTCAAGACCTTTTTATTTCAACAGGCTGGCCTGGCCTAACTTATTTATTTATTTATTTATTTATTTATTTATTTATTATCAAATTTATATACTGCCCTTCTCGTGAAGGACTCAGGGCGGTGCACAGCCAAAGTAAAAAACATAGATACAAACATTAAAATACAGTTAAAAAGTTATATGTGCGTTTGGCCCCAAAATTAAAAGAACAATAACAAACCTATTAAAAACATTTAAAAATGGGTTAAGCCAGCCCGGCTTGCTGAAAAAGATAGGTCTTCAGGGCACGGCGGAAGGCACCGAGGTCTTGAATTCTTCATATCTCTGGGGGCAGTTGATTCCAGAGGAAAGGTGCCCCCACAGAAAAGGCCCTCCCCCTGGGGGCCACCAGTCTATATTGCTTGGCCGATGACACCCTGAGGAGGCCCTCTCTGTGAGAGCACACAGGTCGGTGGGAGGCCATTGGTAGCAGCAGGTGGTCTTGAAGATATCCAGGTCCTATGCCATGGAGCGCTTTAAAGGTGATAACCAACACCTTGAAGCGCACTCAGAAGACCACTGGGAGCCAGTGCAGCTCACGCAGGAGAGGTGTTAAGTGGGAGTGCCATACAGCTCCCATAACTACCCGCACGGCCGCATTCTGGACCAGCTGGAGCCTCTGGGTACTCTTCAAGGGGACCCCCATGTAGAGAGCATTGCCCTAGTCCAGGCGAGAGGTGACGAGGGCATGAGTGTCTGTGACAAGGAATCCCAATCTAGGAAGGGCCGCAACTGGCGGATCAGGCGAACCTGATAAAAAGTCCCCCTGGCTACAGCCATCAGATGTTCCTCCAAGGACAGCTGTGTATCCAGGAGGATGCCCAAATTGTGGGCCCTGTCCATGGGGGCCAAAGACTTGCCCCATCATGTCAGTGATGGTGTCAACTGACTATATCAGGATACCAGAAACCACAGCCACTCAGTCTTGGATGGGTTGAGCCTGAGCCTGTTCCTCCCCATCCAGATCCACACGGCCTCCAGGCACGGGGACATCACTTCAAGGGCATCATTGGGGTGGCCCAGGTGGAGATGTACAGCTGGGTGTCATCAGCGTACTGGTGGTATTTCACCCCGAAGCCACGGATGATCTCACCCAGCAGCTTCACATAGATGTTGAACTTACGGGACCGCCTTCTGCCACCCATTGCCGGCCAGTTTGCTCTCACAGAGAGGGCCTCCTCAGGGTGCCGTCAGCCAGACAATGTCGGTTGGCGACCCCCAGGGGGAGAGCCTTCTCTGTGATGGCGCCTACCCTCTGGAACAACCTACCCCCAGAGATACGAGTGATCCCAGACCTCCAGACTTTTCGTCAGGCCCTTAAAACCTATTTCTTTCAGTTAGCCGGGCTGGCCTGATTTTATATTGGTTTTAAAATTGATACTGATTTTAATTGAAATGTTTTAAATTGTGGGCCAAACTTTATTTAATTATTTTAAAACTATTTTAACTTTTGTGTACAAATGTTTTATTTTTGGCTGTTCACTGCCCTGAGTCCGAAAGGAGAAGGGCGGTATAGAAATTTAAATAATAAAATTAATAAATAAAAAATAAACAAAAGGGGCGAGAGAACCGACTCCTGAGGCACCCCACATATGAGGCATCTCGAGGTCGACCTCTGCCCCCCTGCCAACACAAACTGTGACCGGTCTGAGAGAAAGGAGGAGAATCACCATAACATGGTGCCCTCCATCTCCAACTCTTCCAACTAGCATGATATCATGGTCGTTAGTATAAAAAGCTGCTGAGAGATCTAACAGGACCAGAACAGAGGAGCAACCCCTGTCCCGAGCCCTCCAGAGATCATCTACCAATGCAACCAATGCCGTTTCCGTGCTGTACCCAGGCCTGAAACCCGACTGGAATGGATCTAGATAAGATGTTTCCTCCAGGTATTTTGGAAACTGTCGTGCAACCACACTCTCAACAACCTTCACCACAAAGCAAAGATTGGAGACGGGACTGTAGTTGGCTAATACTGTTGGGTCCAGGGAAGGCTTCTTGAGGAGAGGCCTCACCACCGCCTCTTTCAAGGCCGTGGGGAAGTAACCCTCACTCAACGAAGTGTTGATAATTCCCTGGAACCAGCCTCGTGTAACCTCCCGGGAAGCCAGTACTAACCAGGAGGGACACGGGTCCAGCAAACATGTGGCCGCACTAAGTCTCCCCAAAATCCTGTCCATGTCATCAGGGGTCACAGAGTCAAACTCTTCCCAGATAACATTCTCAAGACTATTCCTCGCCACCCTGCCCGAATCTACCCAGTCAGAGTCCAAATCCCCCCGAATCTGTGCGATTTTGTCATACAGATATTGTCTGAAATCCTCAGCCCTGCCTTCCAAGGGGTCCTCCCGCACTCCCAGATGTATCAGGGAGTGGGTCACCCTGAACAGGGTGGCCGGACGATTATCTGATGATGCAATAAGAACGGAAAAGTAATTAAACTTTGCCGCCTTTATTGCCACTAGGTAGGTCTTAATATGTGACCTTACCAGTGTTCGGTCAGATTCAGCGAGACTGGCCCTCCAAATGCTCTCTAGGCGTCTTTTCTGGCACTTCATTTCCCTCAGCTCCTCGGTAAACCATGGAGCCCCATGGGATCGGCACCGGGTCAGAGGCCACAAAGGCACGACTTGATCTAAAGCCCCACCAGCCGCCTGATCCCAGGCAGCTACCAGGTCTTCGGCCGAGTCGTGTGCCAGGCCCTCAGGAAATGGCCCAAGCTCCATCTGGAACCTATCAGGATCCATCAGGCTCCTGGGGCAGACCCACCTTATTGGTTCTGCCTCCCTGCGGCGGGGTGTAGCGGTTCGAAGGTCCAGGTGAAGGAGCAAGTGATCTGTCCATGACAAGGGTTCCATCTCTATATCCCCTATAAGAAGACTACCCAACCACTGGCCAGAGACAAAAATCAGGTCCAGAGTGTGTCCCCCCCATGTGAGTGGGGCCATGAACTAACTGGGTCAGGTCCATGGCCATCATGGAAGCCATGAACTCCCGGGCCATCTCAGACGTTTCACCAACAGATGGCAAGTTGAAATCACCCATGACCATAAGCCTGGGTGTATCAACTGCCACCATGGCTATCATGTTGAGTAGCTCGGGTAGGGCCATTGCCACATGGCAGGGAGCCAAGTACATTAGCAACAAGCCCCTGACCCCACCTCACAAAGAGGGACTCAGACCCGGCAATCTGTGGCACAGTGGTCTCCCTTGGACCAAGACCTTCTTTAATAATAACCGCCGCCACCCCGCCCCTGCCCTGGGCTCTGAAGCCTGGTGGGCACATCTCAACCAGAGGGACCCTTCCCTCCAGGCCCAACCAGGTCTCCGTAATACCCGTCAGGTCCGCTCTCCCCTCCTGTATAAGATCGTAGATGAGGGGGGCCTTATTTACCACAGACCTGGCATTGCACAGCATCAGCTGAAGGCCCAGGTCCTGAGTATTTGTGCAACCTAGTACCCGAGAGGAGCATTGGGGACCGGGGTGCGTAATTGCTCTCAAACAGCGAGTGTGCACCCCCGACACATGATATGGCCCCCTGCTCCCACCATATCTGCCCATCCCATCCACCATACTGATAGTACATCCCTCATTAGGATGGCTCTCCATCACCTCCCCAGCCCCTCGTCCTGCACCCTCCAAACCGTTACCCCGTGCCAGGCTCAGCTCCGACGTTGGTGGATAACCCCCCTCCATCCCCCTTGGTCGTCCTCCCAATTCTCTTAAAAGATTATTAAAAGCCCTAATTAAAAAACCCCTCAATCCCCGCTTTAAAACATGCCACCTCTCGGGGCTCCAAAGCCGTCCTTGAGGATTTACAATTTAATTGTAAATTTTAAATTTTAAATTGTTTTAAAACATTAGGGGTGTTTTAATTTGTTTTTGGGCCAAATTATTTAATGGGTTATTATATTGTCTTTTAAATTTTGTAGTTTGTGTGTTTTATCTTTTTGGCTGTTCACTGCCCTGAGCCCTTCGGGAGTAGGGCGTTATATAAATCCAAAATAAAATAAAAATAAAAATAAATAATTAGCTGACTGAGTTACTATAATACTTATTACATATGCTTGCTAATATTTGCTAACATTTGCTAAATACAGAGTGTTATAAGAATGTTATTATAATTATTATATATTTCTTCCTCTCCTCCTCCTCCTGAAATTAGAGTAATCCATGGATTATTAAATCCCAGGGAGACATGGACAGTTTCATCTGCTGGAATGTTTTATCAGGGTTTCTGTATCACCTTGAATGTGATAGTGTTAAATCACTTTAAAGCATAAGATATTATTTTTGCCTCTGTCAAATTCTGAAAATGAGAAATGCAACCCAAGATTTAGCACTAGTTATATATCAGACCACTGAAATATGTTGGTTGCTAGGGAGCTGTATATTTTCTACTTCTGATCTGTAGTGTATTTGTTTCTGAAATTCAGATAGGATACAATGGATAGTAGGAGGCAGATTACAAAAATAAATATGAAACCATTAAATGGGAAGGGGTTAAATGATTGTGCCTGTTTAGTACTTGTTGGATTGTAAATTATATCCATATAAGCATCCATATTGGTATGCATTCATATCAGGATACTTAAAGATTTGAGATAAAAATGAAGCAAAGCTGGAAGAGGGATGTGGTACATATTCTCCCTTGAGGGTGGAGACAGCAGCCAGACGTTGGTCAGAGGTTGGACTGAGCCTGTAAATCTTCTTAAATCCTTCCCCTGTTGCTAAGGCACCCAGTTTTTTGCTCAGTCATCAGACTGGACAGTTGTGTGGAAAGTGTTCTCTATCTCCTATCGAAGTTAGGGTTATATTTCTGATTGATTCTGTGTGTTTTTGACCTTGGTTTCCCTATTGACTATTCTCTAGCCTGTTGAATTTTTTCAGTGAACCTGAATTTCAGCAGCTTCTTGTGAGCTTCTGAATTGTTTCCTTCTTTCAGCTGAGATCAACATCCACTAAAAGGGTTAGTAAAAATTCTGGTGGAGCCTTCCGCTTCCACTTTTGGGGGGTAGGGCAGTTTCTTGCCCTATTATCATTAATTAACCGCAGTTACCTGGCCTTTGTAGCCTGTGGAGCCTCGCGCCCCCTCCTCCCCATTGGCTTCGACAGTCCTTTGACTGCATTAATTATTGCGGAGTTTTTGCGCTGCCCCAATTTAGCCGCTTGTCGGCTCTCGCTATTCCTCCTCTCTGGCTGGCTTTGGAAGCCCCTGCATACCACGGAGTCTTCTGAGGGCTCTAATCTTGTGATCGGAGTTGCGGCGGCTGTTTCGTTAGCTCAGCTGTTTGGCGCTGGTAATTAGAGCGGAGCGGCGCGCTCCCTGCCTTAGCCGCTTGTCGGCTTTACTTAAAAAGGGCTGTTTTCCTACCTGGGCGAGTATTTTCGGCATCGGGAGTGCCCTTAGCTACCCCTATGCCGCTTTAGCTTCTCCTCGCCAGCTCCTCTTCCAGCAGCTTGGAACAGAGCGGATTGCCTCGCTGAAGAGCCTCGCGCTCTAACGGTCGTCCTCTGGGCGCCATTTTGTAGCAGGAGAGCTCGAGCTCTTCCTGTCATTAGTTGAGCTGCCATTTTGAGAGGAGGGTGGAGTCTGCAGGCCTACTAAGCCTCTCCCTCAGCAGTAGATTTCTCTGTGTTTGGGGCCTTGTTTTGGCCATTATAAAGGGGCTCCTTTCTGGCTAGCTCTGTAGACATTACTGCCCTCTCTAGTCCTATTGGCTGACCTGGTGATTTGCCTGCTCTCAGTGGGATCTTAATTCCCCTCTTTGATCTATCTGGTGGTTGGCTGTTTCTTTTTATTAGTCATGCCTAAGGCTCAATCCAAATCTAGGCATGGCCATAAGGCCACAGTCCGCCAACAATCGGAGGCTTCCTTGCGTGAAAGCCAGATTCAAGCCCCAGACAACGGGGGGCGAACCACTGCTTCCACCAGACGACCCTCACTGTCTTCCAAGGGGCTTAAGGCCCATGGAAAACCTCCCATTGAGGCGTCAAAAAGGCAAGGTGTTAATGAAGCCCCATTATGTAGGTCAGCCAGAGATCCCTCTGAGGACTTGAGGCGAGAAGTTTCGTTGACTCCGGATCAAAGATCCTTGCAGGACTTTCCAATGTCCGTAGATTCAGCAGAAGTTTGGGGATCAGCTCCCTTGGCGGGGGTTCGTTCTGCGGTGGGGTCTAGCGCCCCCTTTTCCCCAATGATCCATCCTTCTGTCACTTCTGCTCCGGTCCGCACCTCTTCGGAGGCCGGCCCAGCTCCAGGTCCACCTCCGGTGAATTGGCAGCCGGAAGACATTCAACGAATGATTTCTGTTGCTGTACATCAGTCGTTGTCTACCCATTTCAATCCGACTTCGGGACCTGCTCCCACTCTCTCGGCCCCTTTAGAACAGGCGGAATCTTTGACTGGGTTTGATATGGATGATGCCATTTCCTTAGCAGGCTCAGATTCGCCATCTGTTTCTGGGGTCAGTGATCACTCCAAGGATGTGAACATGGAGCCCCAGGAGCCAGAGCTCTCGGAGGATGAGGGATTGCCCCCTGATCAACCAGCATTCATGGGCCTTTTTCCCCAGTCTCTCTTTAAATCATTGTTGTTTAAGGCGGTGAATACAGCTCAACTGGGTCCCTCTTCGCTGCCAGAGCCTCCTCCATCTGCGGGTTCTTTGAATCCCTTGTTTGCCAAGCAACCTAAGGCAGTGACAGCCATTCCTACGCCTCCGCTTTTCCTGGAGGTCATCCAGAAGCAGTGGTCTGCTCCCTCCTCGGTCCCGGTGCTAACTTCCACTGACAAAAGAAACTTCATTGTGTCTTCGGACCTGGAGTCACTGCTTCAGGTTCCCTCAGTTGACGCTCCTGTTGCTGCATTGCTCTCTTCCTCTGCCATTCCTGGTAATCCAGAAGAGGGTCTTCGCCCTGAGGAGCGTAGAGCAGAACAGGTTCTCCAGAGGGCCCACCTAGGTGCAGCTTGGGCCATTAAATCTGCATCCACCGCATCATTTTTTAATCGGACAACTATCCTGTGGCTTAAACAATTACAGGAAAAGATGTCTTCTGAGGACCCCAGATTGAAACAGGACTTGAATAAAATCATTGCTGCGGTACAGTTTTCGGCAGATGCCACCTTGCATGCCACTCGATTCGCAGCAAAGTCTCTGGCCTCTTCCATTGCGGCCCGCCGTTTAGTGTGGCTTCGCCATTGGCAAGCTGATGCGAGGCATAAATGGCGCCTGACTTCAGTGCCTTTTTCAGGATCAAAACTGTTTGGCGAGCACCTGGACAAGTTTCTCGTAGAGACCAAAGATAAAAGAAAAGTCTTGCCAGCTGTTTTCCGTAGGGGGGAACCTCGGGTTTTTTCTTACCCTCCTCGTCCTCAATTCCGTCCATCGGAAGGGGGAATGGGTCCCCACAGAAACACGGGTAATTTCTATCCTGGGCCTTTAAATTTTAGGCAGAGGAATTTTCAGGAGCGACCAGCTAGGGGGAAGAATTTTGGTCCCCGGCGGCCCTTTCGAGGGGGAGGGGGTCATTCCATCCATCGTCGGCGTTAGTAGTACAGGGGATCCTCCCATTGGCGGACGATTGGGCCTCTTCGCCAATGCTTGGGAGGGTACTACTTCGGATTGCTGGGTCCTGGCCTCCATTTCATGTGGACTGGCCATTGAATTTATTTCCATCCCTCCTATGTCTTTTATCCGATGTCCTCTTTCCCACTTGGCTGATCGTCGAGCCCGCATGGACTCGGCGGTAAGCCATCTGTTGGCCATTAGGGCTATTCAGCGGGTTCCTCGCGACCAGGTGGGACAGGGATTCTATTCTAGGGTCTTCCTAGTCCCTAAGTCATCGGGGGGGTGGAGACCGATTCTGGACCTTAAACGATTGAACCGGTTTGTGGTCTATAGAAGGTTCAAAATGCAATCTTTGTCTTCAATTCTGGCCGGCGTACGAAGGGGCGATCTCCTCTGTTCAATAGATCTCACGGAGGCTTACCTCCATATCCCCATTCGCCCTTCTCATAGGCGATTTCTTCGATTTTACTATGCTGGGGCCCACTACCAATATAGGGCATTACCCTTCGGTCTTTCCTCTGCACCCCGTAGTTTCACCAAGATTTTGGCGGCCTTAGCGGCCCATCTCAGCCTTCAAGCCGTTCATCTCCAGTGCTATCTGGATGATATCCTTATTATGTCATCCTCTCATCAGCAGGCCATGTCGGATCTTTTTCTCACGATTCAGACACTGGCATCACACGGCTTCTCTGTTAACTTAGAGAAGAGCCACCTAACGCCCTCTACTAGGATTCTCCATTTGGGGGCTATTATTGACTCGTCACAAGGTAGAGTTTTCCTGTCCCCAGACAGACAGGCGGCCTTGAAATCCATGGTAGCTAGGCTCATGGGGGAGAGGAGGGTTTCCCCTCTGTTTCTTTCTAGGCTACTAGGGAAGATGGTCTCGGCCATCTCCATTGTCCCATGGGCCAGATTACATCTTAGAGACCTTCAATTGTTCCTTTTACCTTTTCAGAAAGTGGGCAAGGGATCCTCCTGGATCAAAGTGACAGTTCCACGGGGAGTGCGGTCATCTCTTCGCTGGTGGACATCTCCTGCTCTCTCCAAGGGCTGTCTGTTCCTAGAACCCCAGCGGATAACGGTGACTTCCGATGCCAGCAAATCCGGCTGGGGGGCTCACTGCGGGATTCACTTCGCACAAGGGACCTGGTCCCCTGTGGAAGGTGCCCGCAGCATCAATTGGTTAGAGCTGAGGGCAATTTACCTGGCTCTTCGGGCCTTTCAACATCTGCTGTCCGGCGAACACGTGCTGATTTTGACTGACAACACCTCGGCCAAGGCGCACGTCAATCGCCAGGGCGGTACCAGGTCGCTCTTGTTGATGCGGGAAGCAAAGAGACTAGGTCTTTGGGCAGAGAGGCATCTGGCCTCCTTGAAAGTGGACCATATATCAGGTGTCTCGAATGTGACAGCGGACTGGCTGAGTTGCCAGCACTTGGACCACGGAGAATGGAGCCTTCACCCGCTCCTATTCCGGAGGATAGCAGCTCATTTTGGGAGCCCGCAGATAGACCTCTTTGCTTCACCTCAGAACAACCAATTGCCTCGTTTCTTCTCCCGTTTCCCTTCCCATCAAGCGGAAGCTGTGGATGCTTTGCGCTCCCCTTGGCCGCAAGGTCTGCTGTACGCCTTCCCTCCAATTCCCCTCATTCCAAGGGTGATTCGGAAGCTACTGCTGGAGCAGGCGGAGATCATTCTGGTGGCTCCACATTGGCCGAGGAGGTCATGATTTGCAGACCTCATGCATCTGTCAGTGTCTCCTCCTTGGAAGATTCCGTGTTCCCCAGATTGTCTCAGCCAAGGGACGATGGTACATCCGGAGCCTCAGTGGCTTCAACTGACCGCTTGGCAGTTGAGTGGGCAGCTATGCAGCGGGACCACATCCCCTCTGACGTGATCCATACCATCCAGGCCTCCAGGCGAGCATCGACAGAACGGATTTATTCGGCTACTTGGAGAGCTTTTTCCTCGTGGTGTTCATCCCAAGGTTTTTCTCCACTTCAATCTTCTGTCTTGCAAGTTCTTCGATTCCTTCAGTCGGGATTGGACAAAGGTCTGTCTCCTAATACCCTTAGGAGACAGGTTGCGGCAATCTCCTCCATCCTAACGTATAATTCCATACATTCATTGTCTCAGCGACCTCTGATTCGGCGTTTCCTCCGAGGTGCAACTAACCTCTGCCCACCTGTTCTACATCGGTATCCCTCTTGGGATCTTCCTCTCGTGCTGGACTCCCTTATGGGGTCACCATACGAGCCTCTTGATTCGGTCAGCTTGCGTTTATTGTCTGGCAAGGTGGCCTTTTTGTTGCTATTACATCGGCGCGTCGAATTTCAGAACTAGCAGCATTGTCTATTAGAAACGATTTGTGTGTTTTTCATGAAGATCGAGTGGTCCTTAGATTGGATCCGACATTTGTGACTAAGATTAACTCTCCATTTCATCGTTTGCAGGAACTGGTCTTGCCAGATTTCTATCCTTCTCCTTCCGATCCGGTGGAGAGCCGTTTACACATGTTGGATGTCCGCCGGGCTCTGACCCTCTACCTCTGGAGGACAGCTGATATTTGGCGGACAGAATCACTGTTTGTTTCCTTTCTACCATCTTCCTTAGGTCAAAGAGTAACTTCCTCCACGGTGGGGCGTTGGATCCGTTCGACGATTACAACGGCATACGAACTCCGGTCGTTACCTCCTCCTGCTTCTGTCACAGCCCATTCTACCAGAAGTGCTGCGACCACGGCGGCTTGGACCTCGAAGGCTTCCTTGGACGAGATCTGCAGGGCGGCAACTTGGACGTCTCCTTCGCCCTTTATTAGACATTATAAGTTAGATAAGTTTGCCTCGGCAGAGGCGGATTTTGGGAGGCGTGTGTTTCAAGGTGTTGTCACTCGGGAGGGGTATTCGGCTCAGACTATTCCTGCCCGTGAATTGGGACAGTGATCTTTGGTATGTCCCACGTCTGGCTGCTGTCTCCACCCTCAAGGGAGAAGGGGCGTTGGTCCTACCTGATACTCCCCTTCTCGTTGAGTGGAGACAGCAGCCAGCCCCACCCTGGTCTTTTCAATCTGGTCACTCATATCATTGTATTATTGCATGGTTGTTTACTGTTGTTTCTTTTTATGTTTTTTTTTCTTTCCACACACCGAGTCTGTTTCCTTCTCCTTCGACAAAAACCTGGGTGCCTTAGCAACAGGGGAAGGATTTAAGAAGATTTACAGGCTCAGTCCAACCTCTGACCAACGTCTGGCTGCTGTCTCCACTCAATGAGAAGGGGCGTATCAGGTAGGACCAACGCCCCTTTTATATTCTTCAAGAACTATATTATTCAATTGCTCATCCTATCTTATCTTCATAAGATAAAGACTTCATGACTTTTATTTCTTCAAACTTCTTCCATTTCCTATGAGGAGAACACTAGTGAAATGTAGTTATAGGTTTCCTTTCTTAGGTAGGATCTAGAAGCTTTAGACCTGAAAACCTGTGGTAAAAATTTCCTGAATTAATGCATTTCTGATGACTCTGCCTTTGAACATATACTATATCAATAGCTGTTGTATAAACATTCTGCAAATTCTTTCTGAACATGAATAGATAACTTTCAATATTTGCAACAAAAATAAATAAATAAAGAATGGAATTTTCAAAAATAAGAATGAATATTTCATTTTTGAAAATCATATTCCCTCTTTTCTCCCATGTTTAGTTCATTATGGATCTTCTCCAGTGATAGATGGCGGGACACAAGATGTTTTCTATCATCGATTTTTCCAAAATGATGGCAAAGAGATTGTAGGTCTTCTCCAGCTGCTGACATATTTAAGGTGGACATTGATTGAACTGATTTTCCAACTTGAAAAAAGTGGTAAACAATTAATAGAAAATGCTGTTACTTTGTTTTTCAAGAAAGGTATCTGCTTTGACTTCATGGAAGAGACGGTCCAGCATTTACCAATTATGTTGAAAGTATAATGAATGATTTCCGTAAATTGTACGTGATTATCATGAAGAGCACTGCCAACGTGATTATCCTATATTGTAAAAATCATTACAATATCACTATTGCATTTTTGCCCTATTTTGAAGAATTGATAGAGATACCAGTCAAGAGAAAAGATAAAGTTTGGATAATGCCAGCTCAGATGGAGTTTACATTACTTTCCCTTCTCAAAATGTTGAATATGGATGCTTTCCACAGTGCTATAACTATTGAAATTTCTTCCAATAAGATCCCTGGATTTAATAAATTCCTTCAAATGAGAAACCCAATTTCAGAAGCGGAAGACCGTTTAATGAGAATGTTTTGAAACAGGTTTTTGAATGTTCTTTTCCTAAAGATAATTTAGATGAAGATGCTGCGAAGCTGTGTGCTGGCGAACAGAAGTTTGAGAATGTAACTAAGTCTGTGTTTGTCACCACCCTGACTGGGCAGAGTTACAGCATCTATAATGCAGTCTCGCAACGTGGAGGAAAGGGTTTTGATTCTGCAGAACAGTGGTGAAATCCAAATTTGTTTACTACCGATTCTGTGGGCATGGCCTGATGGGCATGGATTGGTGGGCGTGACAGGTAAAGGATACTTCAAAATCTCCATTCCCACCCCACTCTGGGGCCAGTCAGAGGTGGTATTTGCCAGTTCTCTGAATTGCTCAAAATATCCACTACCAGTTCTCCAGAATCTGTCAGAACCTGCTGGATTTCACCCCTGCTGCAGAATCTGTGTGATTGTCAGAGCTTCAAATATCTGTGGCAGAGAAGAAACCAGGATGAGCGGAATAAAATTCTATTGATGTGTCCAGTTATATTAAATGGATGACCTTCAACTTAATTACAGTGTTATCCTTCCTTCCTTCCTTCCTTCCTTCCTTCCTTCCTTCCTTCCTTCCTTCCTTCCTTCCTATTTTTCCTTTAATTTTCTGCCATTTCTTCTGTTTAGCTCCATCACTATTTGAGAACAACCTCATTTAAAAACACTGCAGGACAGCAAGTCTCCTTTAATGAAAATGGAGACTTGAACACTGGATTTGATATTATCAACTGGGTCACCTTCCCAAACAAGAGCTTTATTAAAGTGAAAGTTGAAAAGATCGACCAACCAATTCTCCGAATAAGCTAGTTGTCATTTCTACAGAGGACATCATCTGGTCTGTTATATTTAACCAGGTATTTCCTGCTCAGATTTCAAACTGTGCACATTCTTTCCCTTCCCATCTTGTTTTCATCAATATAGATTTCAACAAAAAACTTAATTCAATTGCTGCTGTCTGATTTTGCTAGGATTTCAAGGTTGGCTGAATTTAAAGGATGCAGTTTAATGACTATTGCATATGCTGCAGAGATTCCATAATATAACAGGGTATTTTTGGGAAAATTCTTAACTAATTAATAAACACTGACACTGATTTGATTCAAATTGTATTTCCAGATTCCATGCAATTTGAAGTTATTTTAATTTTAAAGGAGGAGTCATGTTTACAGAATGTTATTGTTGAAACAACAATCATTATATGGATATTTGCTCACCATTCTGATATAATAACTCATCACTCCACAGATATTCAAGAAATCACTTTGATCTCTTCCTTTCAGCTAATCCGTTGTCTTTCTATTCTTCTTCAGCCTTGTCAAACAGAGTTTTTCTTCTCTAGTCTTCCCTCTCCTTGAATAGTCTATCCTGATTTTCACAGTTTCCATTTTGCTAATCATTGTATTTGGGAAGCCATCCTTATTAGATACAGGAGATTGACTCATTCTTCTTTCAACCTATTGAGTTCTTTTTTTAGTTCTCTGAAAATCATTTAAAACTACTGGGGTCTATCTTTTTCTTTCTTGCTCATCCTCAGAGTCCTTATTTCCAAACTATTGGAAATAATTCAGTCATTTGAACTGATTGACTTATCGCAATAGCCACTGAAATATCCCGATCCTTCATCTTCTTTATAAAGTTGCTGTTGGTTTCTTTTCTAATTTTAATGTTCTCTACATGTCTTCTGCAGACCGTCTACCAGTAAGTAAAGAGTACCAAGTACCAAGTCAGTAAACAAGGATAAAATTTTTGCTGCTAATTTTCTTCTTTTTCCATCAATACTTGAAAGATATGACCATCAGAAAAAGGCAATTAGTGTGTGAAGGGCAAGAAGTCAGGAAGAAAGATGAGGTTCAAAAGTACTAAAAGTTTATTTTGTGCTATTTATGAACAAGAATGTGATCTTGTTACTGCCAAGACAACTTGGCCCAAGATAAGAGTCAATGGGTCTTCAGTTTGAAGTTGGACTTATGTCTCTTTCATTGGAAAAGGATCCCAGATTGTTTATGCTTTTGACTGGACTCTCACATTAAAGGTGGTTGCATCCTACATTGTGTTTACTTGTCTCATATGGCTGGGAAGCAAAAATAAATGGGGAATCCCATATCAATGTTCATATTAACCTTAGTTGACACAGAACTCCTGGTCATTTTGGGGGCAAAAGGAAAGAAAGAAATTGAAACTCAAAGACAATACATACTGTATTTTTCGGAGTATAAGACACACCTTCCCCCCCCAAAAAGGTGAAAATCCTTCTCAAATGGAGGTTTCAGAGGCTGAAAAAAGGATCAGAAAAGAAGCTTCAGAAAAGAAGCCCTCAAACACAGCTTCAGAGGGGTTTTTTTTTCTGAAGCTCTGTTTCAGAGGCTTCCAGAGGCAGAAAAAACAGTTTTTTTCTGAAATGGAGTTTCAGAAGTTTCAGAGGCAGGGAAAAAAAGCAAAAAAAAAAAAAAAAGCAAGGCACAGAGCTCACAACCAATGAACCTATTGCTAAAATTCACCTCTGGGAACAACTGATTGGGGGTATTCCGGGAGGCAGATCCACCTGCCAATCAGCTTTTTTCTTTATTTCCTCCCCCAAAACTAAGGTGCATCTTATACTTTGGTGTGTGTCTTATACACACTTATACCTTTGATAGGTTCAGCCGCTTTCTGTATGCAATGACAATTGCTATCCAGGATACAGAAAGATGAAAATAGAAGGGAAACCATTTTGCTATTATGATTGCCTTTCATGTGGAAAAGAGAAAATCTCAAACCAGATGGGTAAGAGTGGTCCTGCACAAGACTATTCAGTCTTCTTAAACATGGTTCAAAATGCTAATATTTAAACTACAAATAGCTTCTATTCAATGATATTGCTTTATAAATAACAAAAGTGAAAGAATATTTCAGGGAATCCAAAAATCAACTTCCAATCTCATTTGTTCTAGATTGTTCCCAACTATGGCTTCTACTTGATGCTAAAATGTTGTTTTCCAAGATGAAGGAACTCGTGATAGTATAAGGTAAAGATAAAGGTAAATGTTCCCCTTGCACATATGTGCTAGTTGTTCCTGACTCTAGGAGACGATGCTCATCTCCATTTCAAAGCCAAAGAGCTAGCGCTATCTGAAGACATCTCCATGGTCATGTGGCTGGCATGACTAAATGTGAAAGACACACAGGACACTCTTACCTTCCCACCAAAGGTGGTCCCTATTTTATTACTTGCATTTTTTACACGCTTTCAAACTGCTAGGTTGGCAGAAGCTGGGACACATAACGGGCGCTCACCCCATTAGGCAGCACTAGGGATTCAAACTGCTAAACTGCCAACTTTTCGATCAACAAGCTCAGTGTCTTAGCCTTTGGGCCACCACATCCCTCCTGTGTTAGTATATATGTGTAAAAGGAAAGGAATAGAACTGGATTGCAGTTGCTGAATTTAGGAATTTAATCCCATTAAATAATAATATACCATATAGTATACATTTGCCTCCTCCTAATGTAACCATTATTTTGCTTTTCATTATTTCCAAAAAAATGTCTAAATGATAAAATATTTCAATAATGGAGAATATCTGGAGGTTAAGATTAAAATGAGGAATCATTGGTGGTCTCTAAACTTGGTTGTTTTCTTGCAGACATTTCATTACTCAAACTCAGTAACATCATCAGTGCTAGTCTAGGACTAACACTGATGATGTTGTCTATTTTTGCATAATGAAACATCTGGAAGAAAAAAACCAAGCTCAGAAAGCATCAATATAAGCACCCCGATATGAGATTATTATGCGAATCGGTATTAGATTTTTAAAATAGGAGAATTACTGCCAAGTAATATGTAAATTTCTTAATATCTGGCACATTTATAGTCAGGAACTAAATGCAAACAGGCATTGCTCAATTAGAAATAAATCAATCCCCTTAATTAACATTCAGTGGTTTCATGCTAGCACAGGATTGCAGAGTGCATGACCTGTCAGTGATAGATGTTAAGGTCCAATCTGAATCAGAAGTTGACAAAGTTTGAAAAATGGCCCTTAATATTTTTATTCATGTCTTATTTCTGTTCAAGCATGTGCTTGAGGAAGACAATCTAGGTAATCTCACTTACAGAAATTAATTGGGACCAAGAACTAAGAGATGGCTTAAATCTACATCACAGCATTTCTGGCATTCCCAGTTACCATTATCAATCCTGAGAAGTGGCAGCATACTGTGGTCTTGTGATTTCCATTTTTAGCTTTCCACTCACTTCCCCATTGATTTTGCTTCTTGAAGGTTGCAGATGACAAGTGTGTCATTGTGGGACATTGCAGTGTGTAACTTGGCATAGAGCATGGTTACCTAAGGAACTGACATCATATCAGGCAGGGAAAGTATGTTTGGGATTCTGTCAGCCAAAAGATTTATACCGGTAGAATCTAGGAAGAGAGCCTTCTCTATTGTTGACCCAAGCCTGTGGAATATTCTCCCCCCCCCATAAACAAGGTGGACCCTCCTGACCTCTGGAAAGGCATGAAAAGAAGGCTCAGCAGCCTTGCTTGTGAGCATAAAGGATTGGCTAGCACTCTGAAAACCCTTTCCCCTCCTTTTAATGATTTACGAAGAGCAACTTCTATCTCTTATTAGTTGAATCCATTTCACGTCTCCATGGGAGACTTCAATCGGCCTTCTCTAAGAGTGGGGTACAATGAGGGTCAGAAGTCAAAGGACATCATGACAGTCATAGATCTATCCCAGGTCATCCAGAGCCTGAATAGGGCAATGGCCACACACTGGATCTGGTGTTCCTGTAGCTCTCTGATCTGAAATTGAGAGCTATCTTTGTGATTCCATTATCATAGTCAGCTCGTGCCCTTATTACTATGAGATTCTCTACTACCACTATCCATTTCAGGGAGAATGTGCCCATTAGATTGTTCAACCCCATGTTTACTGATCTGGATCTGGATGGGTTTCAGGGGGACTTGGGGGGTTGTTCCTGGTGCATGGTTCATCTGAAGTATTGTTCGCTATTTGGAATAAGATTCAAAGATGAGACTTCAAATCAAACTTGCATCTACCAGACAAAACTTGCTGAAATATGTTCACAGTTGCAGTCAGCAAGGTGGGGGAGGGGGTGATGCCTTTGGAGAAGCCTTGCCCAATATCTGAGAATCGCTTGGACCATGGAGCCTGAAGAAATGGATAGATCCTTAGGTCTTTGAGCTCTGCCCCCCGTTTTCCATGTGCTTTTCAAAACAATCAACCATTCTTCCCTTCTGTATCAACTCACATGTTTAGAATGGGCAGCATTGTGTTATGCCACTTTGCCAACTTTTCCTGAGGTACATTCCAGTCACTGGTGATTTGGGGAGAGATCCTGGCCTGGGCTCCTGTTATGTGGTGTTCTGCTGTATTCATGCTGTTTTGGTTCCTCCTCAATACTTAGATGAGTCTGCTATGGAGATACATTTATTGGGCCTGAAGAGGTTAGATAAAGGAAGGAAGGAAGGAACTGCAAGCTAATTCACTGCTCACTCCAGGAGTTTATATGGTCATGAAGTCTGCAACTCTATACTTTCAGGAAACAGAAGATCCCAGGTTAGGAATGATGATAACACTGACAATCTAGACCATATTAAGTCTCTAGATTAACAAATTACTTGAAAATTATCTGCCAATTCAGAAGAACAAAGGAAAATAAATTGTGAGTTTTGGCTCTTCAAAATGTAATGTTGTAGGTGATCAAAATTTGTAGGATTTCTGTCAGCACAAAGATCTTAAACCAATCATGTTACTTATGGAAAACTTTATCTGCCCCTCTTAGTAGCAATTGTCTTCAAGGAAATGAGAGTTAGTGTCACTTGATAGAACATGTTAGGCATTTCCTAACATGAGACCAGAATTCTCCTCCTTACTATGTGTCAGATATATTTGATTAAAGGTGATGTGCATATGTTTACATTTCTTGTACAGATTCCAGATTCAACAAACTCCAGCATGTAACAATACCTGAAAGTTGTGCTCTAATAGGGAGAAACTTAAAATGAATAATGAGCAGATTAAACTCCATATTCAGATTTATTTCTTTATTAAACGTCCCTTTGTGTTTAAATCAGGTCTCAAAATAATGATGTAGCATTTGGGGGAAAATATGCAGCCCAGTAATCCAGCTGCAGAAGCCAAAATGGAGAAAATCTCCACAGCCACCATATATTTGCCCTTCGTACTCAAGTAGGTTGGAACAAATGATATCCAGACACTACAGAAGACCAACATGCTAAAGGTGATAAATTTGGCTTCATTAAAGCTGTCAGGTAACTTCCTGGCAAAAAAGGCCACTGTGAAGCTAATAGAAGCCAAGAACCCCATAAAGCCAAGGACAAGGTAAAACATGGTGGCTGAACCTTCATTACATTCCAGAACAATTTCTTCAGCCATGGAGTGCATGTCAGAATCTGGGAATGGGGGAGAAATTGCCAGCCACACTAAACAGATCAGGAGTTGAGTCAAGGAGCAAGAAAGGACAATAGAAATAGCCATCCTTTTCCCCACCCATTTCCGCATTTTTGAGCCAGGCTTAGTAGCCATGAAAGCAAGAACAACTATGGTTGTTTTACCCAAAATACAAGAAAGGGCTATGGAGAAAATGATGCCGAAAGCAGTTTGTCGCATGAGACATTTCGCTTGGTCAGGTTGCCCAACAAAGAGGAAAGCGCAAAGGAAGGAGAGTAGAAGGGCAATGAGAAGAGTGTAAGTGAGGTTCCTGTTGTTGGCTTTGACGACTGGAGTATCCCACTTTTTAATGAAGATTCCCAGAACCACAATGGTGATGACAGAAAAGAAAAGACTAACAGTGGTCAAGGTGAGTCCCAGTGCCTCATTGTAAGACAAGAAGGTTATTTCTTTTAGAATGCAAAGAGTTTGAGCCTTGTTTGGATATCGATCTTCTGGACATTGGAAGCAATCAACTGCATCTGGAAAAGAAAATATCATGGCCAATTTCAAGAAATACTCAGATAGTGGGATTAAGAGTTAATTAACAGGGTTTATTTATTTATTTAGAAAATTTATATGGCTGCCCATTCATCCTCAGTGACTCTGGGCAGCTTATAGACAATCAAAAGTCTAATATAAATGAATTAAAAACAGTAACCCACATACCTTGGTGACAACACACATCAAATGAGCCTCTTGAAGGGCTCCATCCTAGTCTGGGTTCCCCATGTCTGTTGGCAGAATCTTGTTTTAAGGGACTTTCAAATGAGTGTCAAAATTGGGGCCAGTCTCATCTCTGTGTGGATGATCTTTCAATGGGAGGGGGCCATCACGGAGAAGGCCCTTTTTCTCATTCCAACCAGATGTACTTTCTTAGTACCTGGATTCATTTAATTAAATAATGCCTGTTTATTTTTAGTGCCTTTTTGTAAATAGGCCAGATCTTCCGAGATTTATTTATTGCTTGGTTGTACGGACTCTCTTATTGTAAAATCTAATAATGAATTGAATAACAATATTTTTATCATTAAGGTATTTCCTAAACAAAGTGAAAAAACATGTTTAGTTTTTGGAGGAGGGGGGAAATATATATTTCATGGTATTTTATTTTAGAAATTAAGCTAAGAAATGTGCTGAGCACATTGTAAGCCGCCCTGAGTCTTCGGAGAAGGGCGGCATATAAATCAAATTAAAAAAAAAAAAAAGCTCCTAAAATCAGCAAATGGATCCCAGTTTTATCTTTTTCCACTTTTCCACACACATATCAACACAAGGCCTGTCGTCTTAAAAAATAGGCATTAATCAGAAGTCATAATTTGGGGAAAAAATTAGAACAAACCAAATTGGATATTTATTTGTGGATGCTCTGAAATATCTTTTCACTTTTAGTATTTATGTATTGTTGTGACCCCGACTCCCGAGTCTGTCCTAACAGAGGAAGAGGACTCAGAAGGTGATGGGGAGGAACTGACAAGGCCTCCCTCTCCAGGACCCTCGTTTCTGGCAATGCATCAGGTTCCATCCGAAGGCCAGGAGGAACAGCCTGGGATGTGCCAGGAGGAAGGCATATCGGAGCACCAATTGATAGGGAGCAAAGAGGATGAATCCTGGCTTGATCCCAGACAGCGTCGGAGGGAGAAGCATGCACAGCAATGGAAGAGGCATGGGAGGGCCAGAGATTGAGCTGAATCATGCCCCACCAGGAATAAAAATGGGTGGGATTGCTCTTCAGGCTTTGTGACGGACAAAGTTAAACCCTGAAAGTCACATCGTGATCTCTGAAATTCGGCTTGGATATATTTGGGACTGAACATTGACTAAACTCTTGTCTCGTGGATAATTTGTTGTTCCTGGAACAGACTGAAGATAAGTCCTCTTCTGCTTTATGGGAGTGAAACCTGTCTTGGCAGGCATTCAGCAGTTTGCTGTCAAAACCTTGGTCTACCAAGAATTCTAATCTGTTTACCTAATAAAAAATTGGCAGGCGTGCTTGGTATTATGTTTGCCTGTGTGAGGAAGAGGGACAGAACATGTAGCAATATCATTGACTTGGTCACCAGATTAGACAGTTACAGGAGGTTTTAAATATTAGCATTTTGAATCACAGTTAAAAAAGACTGAATAATTTAGTCTGGCATAAGACAACTCTTACCCATCTGGTTTGAAATTTTCCCTTTTGCACATGGAAGGCAATTGTAACAGCAAAATGGCTTCCCTTCTATTTTCATCTTCCTGTAGCCTGGACAACAACTGTCATTGCACAAAGAAAGAGGTTGAACCTATCAAGAAATGAAAGCAACATTTACTATAACTTGTTACTACAACATCCATCCATCCATCCATCCACCCACCCACCCATCCAGCCACCCACCCACCATCCAACCATGCAACCAGTACAGTTTTGATTTTTGTATTCAGCAGTTCATTATTCCTTGATTGATTCATTTTGTTTTAAAGCATCATTTCATTATTCTACACCTGAATGCTACCTACCCATTGTTTCTTCATCTTTGCAGTTTTCAACCAGACAACTTGAAGGATAAGATCAATTCAAATTTATAATGTCAAAAGCAAGAAGGGAAGGGAAACAATGTACAGATAGTCCTCAATTTACAACAGTTCATTCAAAAAATTCTATTTAGGTGTAGAATTTACTTTTAATAATAAATTTAGGATATGGATGTCCCAATATCTCTTTGTTTAAAAGCAATTACAGTCAATGAATGGAGATATTACAGGGAAGGTGAGTTAGAATCAAACCCAAAGGCAGAAAAACTAAGAATTGGGCACAGGAAGATAGTATCATTTGGCTAGGAGAAAGTCAAGATCCAGAAGAGCTATTCCTCATGCATCCATTAGCTGGAAATAGAGATGAATATTTTCCCCTAACTTTCAATATCTTTCTCTTCTTTGGCCACAGCACTGATCAGGTGTTCTATCTGAACCAGAGTTAATATGATCATTGACATGGAATTCCCCATTTCTTTTTTCCCATCCATGCCAGTCAATAAGCACTTTCTTTTGTCTTCAAAATACTGATGAAAAAAAATAAAATAAAACAACAGTTTTATAATTCTTCATTCCATTTGGGGCACCAAAGGGAACTTCACAGAATCTCCACCCACCCACCCACCCACCAACCCATCCAACCATCCAACCAACCATCCAATCATTACAGTTTTGATTTTTGTATTCAGCATTTCATTATTCCTTGATTGATTCATTTTGTTTTAAAGCATCATTTCATCATTCTACTCCTGAATGCTACCTACCCATTGTTTCTTCATCTTTGCAGTTTTCAACCAGACAACTTGAAGGATAAGATTGGTTCAAATTTATAATGTCAAAAGCAAGAAGGGAAGAAAACAAAGTACAGATAGTCCTCAATTTACAATGGTTCATTTAATGGCCATTCAAAGTTACAATGGCACTGAAAAAAGAGACTTATGACCATTTTTCACAGTTACAACCTGTGAATCTTGTAGCATCCCATCCTTCAACCTTGTAGCATCCCATGACCATGTGATAAAAATTTAGATGCTTTGCAACTGGTTTGTACTTATGACCATTGCTGTGTCCCAAGGTTATGTGATCACCTTTTGCAATCTTTTGACAAGCAAAGTCAATGGGGAAGCCAGATTCGCTTAACAACCAGATTACTAATTTATCAATTGCTGTGATACACTTAATGACTCTGGCAAGGAAGGTCATAAAATGGGGCAAAAGTCACTTAACAAATATCTCACCTAATCACAGAAATTTTGGGCTCAATTGTGGAAGTAAGTCGAGGACTACTTGTCCACAGGTTGAAATCTTAGCAGGAAATACCTGGTTAAAGATGGCAGGCCAGATGATGTCTTGTGCAGAAATGGTAAACTGCTTATCTGGAGAAGCTGATGGGTCAATTTTTCCAACTTTGACTTTAGCAAAGGTCTCATTTGGGAATATGACCCAGTTGATAATGTCAAATCCCATCTCTAGATCCCCATTTTCATTAAAGGAAATTTTCTCTCCTGCAGTGTTATTAAATGAGATGGTTCTCAAATAGTGATGGAGCTAAATAGAAGCAAAGAATGACAATTAATGGAAAAGAAAGGAACAGAAAAAAGAAAAAAGAAAAAGGGAAAGAGGAAAGGAAGAAAGAAAGAAAGAAAGAAAGAAAGAAAGAAAGAAAGAAAGAAAGAAAGGAAAAAAGAAACAAAAAAAGAAAGAAAATAAAGAAAAAATAAAGAAAGAGGATGGATGGATGGAAGGAAGGAAGGAAGGAAGATTGTATTCAGATCAGGATATTGATTTCATAGGAGGTGGTTAATTAATACAATTAGTGTTCTCCACCACAGACTGCCAATCATGCCAGTGCTGCTGCATCACAACTTTTCTTTCCTATTATAGCATTTTCATCTATTCACAACCACAAAAGTTTCTCTAAGTCACTAAATGATGGGGAAAATATTTTGGCAGGATACTGAAAATTATCCCCAATACAGTCAAATGAGAAGACTCCAGTGTTCTCCTTTACTGCATTACATAATAGCTCATTGCATCAATCAGAAGAGCAGTGAGAAATGTTCATTCATTTTTTTTACCTGCCATGCTTTTTGAGTCAACAATATTTCTCTCCCAATTTCTGTCCTTGCTCTGTGTTTGGACTTTGGGGAAAGCAGGGCTTGTAAAGCATGTGCCACACCATAGACTGCATTATAGATGCTGTAACCCTGCCCAGTCAGGATGGTGTCAAACACAGACCTAGGTAGATTCCCCAACTTCTCTTCTCCAGTGCAAAGCTTCCCAGCATCTTCATCTAAATTATCTTTAGGAAAGGAGCATTCAAAAGCCTGTTCCCAGAACACTCTCATTAAATGGTGTTTCACTTCTGACTTTGGGTTTCTCATCCGAAGGAATTTATCAAATCCAGAAATCTTCTTGGAAGAAACTTCAAAAGTTATAACACCATGGAAGACATCCATACCCCTAGTTTTTTGAAAGGGAACGGATGTAAACTCCATCTGGGCTGGCATTATCCAAACTTTATCTTTTCTTTCGACAGGGATATCTTCAAATTCTGTATAATAGGGCAACATTCTAAAAATGACAGTGACATGGTTTTCACAATAAAGGATAATGACATTGGCAGTGCTCTTCATGATAATAATGTACAATTTACCAAAGTCTTTAAATACTGCTGTAATATCATTAGAAAATGTTTCCTTCACCATCTCTTCCATGAAGTCAAAGCAGATACCTTTCTGAGAATACAAAGGAATAGCTTTTTTTACAAATCCCTCTCCACTCTTATCAGGTTGGGAAATCAGTCCAATCCATATCCACCTAAAATACAAAAGCAACTGGAGAATACCCATAATCTGTTGATCAACATTTGGGAAAATATGATGAGAGAAGTGATCTTGTATCTTGCCATCTATCAATGGGAAATATCCATATGTGAGCTAGATATAGGAGAAAAAAGACCATGGTTTCCCAACATGAAATATTGATTTTTTTAAAAAAAAAAAACTGTCCTTAAATTATGGTCTTTGTTACAATATTAATATAAGTGTAATCATGTTCAGAAACAATTTCAGAATTTTCAGCTATTATTGTACTAGAAACACAAAGTTGGATTCCTCAGAAATGCATTAAGTCAAGTAATGTTATATGGAAATTGACTACAAATTTTTAGGATTAAATGTGATTGGTCCTGATTAAGGAAGGAAACCCATCCCCATATTTCCCTAATCTTTTTCTCATAGGAAATGGAAGAAAAATGGGAAGTCTTGATGGTATGGAGATAAGATAGGATGAACAATATAAGAACATGGTTTTGCTTCGATATGCACCATAACCCTCTTCTAGATTTGCATAGTTATTATCTCATAATCTTTATTCTTTATTGGCCAAGTGTGATTGAACACAGTTGTGATTTGTCTCAGCTGCATAAACTCTCAGTGTACATATAAACATCAAACAATAACATAAATCATATGGTACAATCATAAGATATAAGCAAGTGATAAATCATAAGAGACCAATAGAAGAAGGTAGTAGGAAAGATACGAGGATGAGAAAGATGAGCAAGATAATAGCAATACAGCCCTACTACATGGGTAAATACCTTTACACATAAACAGTGCTGTGGGCATTAGGTGTTTAGCAGAGTGATGACAATAGGGAAAAGGCTATCTTTGAGTCTGGATGTTTTGGCAGGCAGTGCACTATAGCAGTGTCCTGAAGATAGAAGTTGAAACAATTTATGTCCAGGATGTGAGGGATCTGTAGATATTTTCTCAGTCCATCCTCCTGACCTGTGCAATATACGGGTCCTCAATGGAAGACAGGCTGGTTGCAATTGGTTTTTTCTGCAGTCCTAACTATCCATTAACGTCTGTACTTGTTTGGTTTCTGTCACAACCAAATGAATGAGCATCCTCATCTATATATATATATAAAAGCCAAATACCACTCACTCATCATGAAATCTCCAGAACTGTAAAGCCTACAAACTTGAAACTTGACACATATGTTCCTCTTGGCTTCTAGGTGCTCGCTAAGAAAGGATTTTTCAAAATCACCATCAGATCATTAGTATTCCTTATACAGTATCATATTAACATGCTCCGATGCTAAGGAGTTAGATGTTCTACTCCCCCTCCCCACCTGAAAAGAACTCTGTTCCAACTGCTAATTGCCTTATATTAATGCTAAGGAGTTACACATTCTACATAAATTTTCAAGCTTTAAGTGTCAATGTATCAAGCCCAATCACATAGTTTCACAGCGAAGCACAGCTATCCATCTACTAATAGTTGATATAATCCAATCTGTAGTCCAGGTTAAAGAATGACAATAATATTATAGTATTTATTTAACTAAATCAAACTAATATTGATATATACCAATAGCCATGCAAACATGGATATAGGTTGCAATCCAACAGGTACTGGAAGAGCACAGGGAATTAGTTTTCTCCTTTTCATTTTAGTTATTTCATATTTTGGTAACATATCTTCCTTTCCATTATGTTTTATCTAAATTCCAGAAACAAGTATGTTACAAGTCAAGTACTTTCCCTCCTTACTTTCCAAAAGGAAGAAAAAATATCTCGTTTCAAAGGTCCAAGGCCGGACCTGGGTAGAACTGAAGGAAGAATGCTCAGGAACCGTCTAGCAAAAGAAAACCTTTAATCAGGCCGGAGCCTCGACACCCAGTGAATGTGAGTGAAATGAGTCTGTTGCAAAGTCAGTGCTGAGAGTTTCCGCTTGCACGGATGCTTTATCGGCAAGGGTCCATGCTCTCTGGCTGCTGGACATGCATAGACCTGAGGGACTGCCTGGCCCTGAAGCCCCCCTGGAACTCCTCTCTGGTCCACTCCCTGAACTTTCATGTGTGGAAGAGGTCTGGGTGCGACACCTATCCTCAACATCCTATACCCACCTTCCCACCATATCATTGGGCCCCACTTATCTAACAACACCAAACCCACAATGATGGATTTGGTTATTGTTGCCAGCACAATGAACTGAATGACTTCCCAATTCTCCCCCATCAATACTATCAGAGCCTTGATAGTACAGTGGTCTAAGCACCCTGTTATTAACACAGCTGCCTGCAATTACTGCTGGTTCGAATCTCTCCAAGGCTCAAGGTTGACTCAGCCTTCCATCCTTTCTAAGGTAGGTGAAATGAGGACCCAGTTTGTGGGGGCAATAAGCTGACTTTGTATAAATATACAAAAGTATGAAGGCTATTGCTTAACGCATTGTAAGCCGCCCTGAGTCTCTGGAGAAGGGCGGCATATAAATCAATTTTTTTAAAAAAATAGCTGTAATGGCTCTGTGATGTGGGTTGCGGGCCCCGCCCAGCAATGAGCCACCAACCTGCTTGAATCTATTGAGCTTGGCCATCACTCTCACCTGGAGTCCCAGTGCGGTGGCTATCGTCTGACTGACTAGGCATCGGGTACACCCTGAGTTGACCAGAGCCACGTACATCCCATGCTGACTCGAGTGGGGCCCCACTATGGTTATGGGGACAATGAATGGATGGATGGCTTAGCTTACCATCAGTTCTTCTGGGCCATCATCCTCACTGTCATAGGGCATCAGCTGGTACTTCCCCAACATTATCACCTCTCCTTCCTCTGGAGCCATCACTGAGGCCTCCACCTGGTGTGCTGTCCGGGACATTTCAGGGGCCTGCCAGGGCAGCTATGCTGCCTTTCTGGGGGTGCCAGCCAGTGTCTGTGGAGCCAGAGCCAGGCACCTGGCCACACAGTGTCCTGGTTGGTTGCAACAAAAACAATGTAGCAACGAGTGAGTAGGTTTAGCCATGGGTCCTGGGGCACTAGGAGCCTGCCAGAAGGCACCAGGTGGTGTTTACATAGCCCTCCGGCTACACTGCACTGCTGAGTGGCCTCTCCACTTTAGCGACAGGAGCTCTCCTTCTGCCCATTGCACACATGACACATCTTCAAAGTATACCTAAAGCATCTCTAAGAAGAGACCTGCATCCACCAACTCCTGGGCATGCTCGCTGTGGAAGTCTGCCATTCACTCAGCCTCCCCTTCCAACAATGCCATGACTGCCATGACCATCACTCACTCCGATGGGTAGAACTGAGCATATTGGTCCAGGTGACTAATGACTTGGCTCAGAAACAAGGCCAAGTGGTCAGGGTTTCTGACAAATGATACCCATAATGGCGGTGGGCCCTAGGGTCCTTGCTGGGGCCAGAACCCCATTTGCCACATGGGCCCTTGCAGCATCCACTCAGCACATGCTGGGCCCTGCTGAGTCACTTGGGGGGGGGGGGCTGGACCTTGCCTCTGGTTCTGGGCACCAAGGCTCCCTGCTATCATAGTCCCCTCACTTGCTACCAGGTGTCCCACCAAATCTCCCAGTGAAGAATTCAGCTGCAAAGCCCCCACCTGCCAGGTATCATGGGTGCAGCTGGATGCTGTGTCAAAATAAAACTTTGGGCTAGCCAGATGCAATCAGGTCTGCAGAGGCAGAGCTGGCTGGGGACCCAAACACCGCAGCTGCCATGCTGCCACCACCTCTGCATCTTTCTCCATGCTCCACTCTCCTTCCTCATCATCTATCAGACCTCTCTCCCGCCACTCAGTCAAACATGCTCTGGAGGGGACCAGGGCCCCCAGCCACAGATGAACTGTGCCACCACTCCCCTAGGTGACCTTGCTCCTGGACCGCCTCCGGGACTTGTCAGGCCTCTGATGGCTGCACCACCCTACTGGCTTCACACTCCTTTGGTCTCACTGTCAGCAGTGCACTGTCCCCTGTGACCTCTGGCGTGGGCACCTCCTCCTCCAGGGCAGGTTCTGTCACGTTCCCCATGTCCACCGCTAGCACCATCCCTTCTGCCATCAATATTGCTGCTCTCCTGCCATCGGCCACAGCAGTGTCCCTCATCGATTGCCAGGAAGCACAACTAGTGAGTGGGTGGGACATGGCAAAGCAGGTGGTCAATGCACCCAGAAGTAGCCCAGGCACCTGATGAACAGATTATCAGCACAGCCGGAAGTAGCCACCACTGTAGCTTTGCTTGCCGCTCGCTTCACTCAGCCATCTCTCTACACACACACACACACACACACACACACACACACACACACACACACACACACAGTTATGGCAAACCCCGGACTGGGGTTTGACACTCAGTTCCTGAGAAACCAACATTGTGTGATATGAAAAGCAACTATTGCTAAATCTTTGGGAAGTGAATTTGAGAGAGGCTAAAGTATTGGCTTTTGTTTAAAGAGACATAAGTCAATAACTTTGGGCATCAATCATCTACAGTCCTACCACATTCAATTTGCCAACAACAGAAAACCTGCTAACGCATTCTAGCTGATGGAATTGACCATGTCTCCTTAGGAACTATTAATCCATTGATTATTCTGATTTTAGGAGGAGGAGGAGAAATTCTTTTAATATCACAGTATTTTGTGTTAGTAAATATCAGCAAGAATATGTCAGAAGCATTGTAGGAAGTCAGCTATTTCTGTTTTAGTTCTGGTCTTTTTCTTAAATACCCTCATGCTTTTGACAGTCCATTAAAATGAGGCATAGAGCATTTTAATTAATTTTATGTGAAGTTTTCATTCATTTGTACTACATCACTTCATTTTTTAATTATTCAAATTACCATGAATAACATTTATTGAGAGGAAGGAAGGAAGGAAGGAAGGAAGGAAGGAAGGAAGGAAGGAAGGAAGGAAGGAAGGAAGGAAGGAAGGAAGGAAGGAAATATAAAAATCATGATAACTATTCCATTACTTAATCAGGTCCATAAATCTTTAATATTATTACTAAAAGATGGTGGGAAAATGTATTGGTGTTTCTATTCATCGTGTTTGTAAATAAGTCAAGAAAACATAGTACATTAATTGGTTTGAATTCAGATTGAGGAACCCACAATCTAGTGTCTAAAATTATTCATCTCTTCTGCAAACACATGGTTTGCTGTTCCTCATTGTCTGGATTGCCACTTTATTTCCAAACCACAGAAAAATAATAAAAAGAAAAGTTAGTATTTGTTATATTCTTATAAACATAAATTTGTAAAAGAAAAAATGGGAGGTAGTTTAAGACTTGTTACAGTAACCTTACAATAAAAGAATTATCAGTATGCATGATTTTGGTTTTCTACCCAGGACAATTTGAAAGTGTTGACATTAATCTTGCAAGTCTGAAAACACTTTTTCCTCCACTGCCTTTACTTCCCAGATAATGGGGAGGGGGTCAGTTCAGAGATGCTTTCTCAAATAATACTTCTGGTTTAGGCTCAAATTTCCTATATCAGACTTTTTTTATAGGACTGAAGTTAATCCTCCTGCCTTTCAAGGTTATTCTTACAGTGTATATTTAGTCCAAGAAAAACAGAAATCTCACCTGGGGCATCTTGTAGACATTCAAGATGTTTGCCATGAAAAAAACCTGAGTGTTAGGTCCTCCAATGACAGATAGTGCCCCATCCTTGGCATCACACTTATAGTTTGGGATGAATCTGCCCCTTGTTGAGAGAAGCTCCATTGAAGCCAAGTAGATCAAACTCACTGTGAAATAACTGTTAGCGATGTCAGTACCCAGACTCATGTTGGATAATATATGATTATTTTCATTGATCTCCTTTACAGCAAAAACCAAGGCAAGGATATGTTGGTAGTTCTGGAGGAAAAATCTGCAATGAAAGGTATATTGAGTGGATCTAGGCAGGTTGTTATGATTCCTTTAATTCATTATAAAACAATTTTCACTAGGAAACAGATAGCTTGCTTGAAGGAAAATAATCATATTAAAATCTATAAGTAATTCTTATTACATATTATGTAATTTCTAGTCTTGTATTTTTATCTTCTTCTGGGCTTGTTTTATTGTGGGTGCAGGCATGAAATATGTGTTTCAAGTAAACTGTGAGGACAAATCTTATAAATAACTTTTGCTTTTCTAGGATTGTGATAGACATTCAGTGGACTTCCTCATCCCAATAAAAGTTATAGATGTTCCTTTAGGACCGAGAGGCTCTTAATCTGGGTTCCATGCCTGCTCAACAGCTGTTTGGAAAATAATGCCAAGCGCAACTGTTCCCTAATATTAAGTGAAAGAATTAAACGATTGACATAGATTTCGCTAGAAATAATGATTTGATAGCACAGCACTAACGGATCATTGAACAGTAAGAAACAAGAAAATCTCAATATGGATTTTGAAGAAAAATACCAGTGCGAGAGTCATCATAAGTGTGTTTGTGTAGTTATTTGTCAAGTAAGAAATATCAGTCTGATCAATCTATACTGACTTCAGAATGAAGGAACTAAAAGGCAAGAGACAGAGCAAAAAATCTGTGCCACAAATAATAACAATAACTCATTAAATATGGGCAACCTATTTATTAGAGAAAGGTATATGGTTTAAGATATGCTACACTTAAAAGAAATCTTTACATGAGCTCATCAACCAGTTCCTCAGATGGATGTCTTGTGAAATCCATATGCTCAAATAGGAGGTAGAACTGAGATATTATCCCAGCTATTATGAAATCTCCTGGCAGAAAATACTTGTGCTGAATAAGGGGAGTTTTCCCCACCGAACATGCTTTAGTAGGCAGAATAAGGCATGTAATTCCTGACAGTGACATTGACAATATTGCCATCACCACCCTGAAAAATTCCATCTTCTTCAAGAAAACATTTCTCCCTACATATGAAAAAGTTCCATCTGTAAGAATGAATCATAAGGGGGAGGGGGGAGTCTAATTAGAATAGCCTGCATAAATATTATATTCTAGTCCCGGAATTAACAGACCCTTTCAAGCTTGAGCTACTTTTTTGTGCTGTGCCTGAGAATTCCTAAAGGGGTTGAGAAGCAGCCACATTAATTATAGGGGAAAGGAATGTTTGTTAAAACTCTTCAGAGACTTTGTGGATTAAGTAGAATGATGATATGAATGGGCTAGGAAACATAAGAGCTCATTACTGAAAACTGTAAAAGAGAAAAAGAAGGAAAATTCAAATGAACAAATGCTAGTTCTGTAGCTGTAAAGTTTTAATCCTCTGGAACAATCTGATTTTGACCTGTTAGGGAGGACATTAAAACATGATTTTTTACCAAACCAAGTACTGAGTACATATGCATGCTTATACTTTTCAGAGGTCTAATATTGTTCTACGTACAATCCTTGTTTTATTGATTTCATGTAATATTCTAATTTTCTGAGATTGTGAATTTGGGGTTTTCATGAGCTGTAAGCCATAATCATCAACATTATGACAAATCAAGGCTTGAACTATCTCGCTTTGCATGTAATGAGTCTATCTCATATATTAGTTTCATCTTTTCAGTTGCATTACTGAAATAAATGAACTTTTGCACGATATTCTAATTTTTCGAGTTTCACCTGTAAATTCATAGTCCAATTTTAGAATTTTCCTGAGTAATCTCCTATAAAATTCTTCTTGTTTTTTGTTTGGTGCATAGAATGTTATCAAAAGTATTTCTTTAAGGTTCATTCTTATTTCCACCATCAGAATCCTGCCTTCTTCATCCTCAAAGAGTAGTTTAGGTTCTAATTTTTCTTTAATGTACAGAGCTACTCCTCTTTTGCTTTGTTGTATCAATGAAGTAAATAAGACTCCTAATTTTGAATATTCTAATAATTTTATATGTTGTTTTCTAATATGTACTTCTTGTAAACATATAATGTTCATTTTCAAACTATTTAATTTATTCAAGGTTCTGTTTCTTTTTGTCACCACATTCAATCCATTTACATTTATTGTTATTGCTTTTATTTCTTCTTCCATGTTTTACTTGTTACTAGTTTTTAACTTCATTGCCCTTGTCTCTTTTTGTTCCTTTGGGTCCTTTGATCTTGCTCCTTCTCTTAGTGCTCTATCTTCCTTCTCCTTTACAGTTTCTTCTTTATCCTTCCCTTCATCTTTTTTCTTTATTTCTCCTATTGCTCCCAAATCTTCTTCTAATGGTCCACAAAATCGTTCATAAAATAGTTTCGCTTTTTCAATAGAATCTAGTCTATGTCTTTGTTCTTGCCATGTCACCAAGATTCCTTCAGGTATTAACCATCTAAAACTCACTCCTTTAGATATTTTTTTTTTGTTAAAAACTGGTATTCTCTCCTCAAATCCCTAACACTTCTAGATATTTGTCTCAATACCATAATTTCTTTATCTTTGTATTTCAATGCTGTATTCTGTGCTGATTGTAATAGCTCTGTTTTCACTGCCTTCTTTGTGAATTTTACATGTACTTCTCTCGGTAATTTATTTCTCATTGCATATCTTGTGTATACTCCGAAAGCTTCATCAATCTCATTTTGGATTTTTTCCTTAGGTTGTTCCAAAACTTCTGTCTATATCTCAGCAATCACCTCAGGTAGATTTTCTCCTTTTTCTTCCTCTATATTTTGAAATCTTAAATAGAAATCGGAATGCTCCATTTCAAACAATATAATTGTTTTTTTCTTGCAATTTGTCAGCTGACACAATTTTTCTTCTAATTCCTCAACTTTCTTTTCTGTAATTTTCCGCTTTTTCTTCTACTTTTTCAATTCTCTCTTCATTTTTCCCAATCATATTTTTCATTTGTTTTAAATCCTGTTTCAGATCATTGTGAAGCGATTGTATCAATTTTTTTAACTCCATTGTCTCTGAGGTTTTCTGTGTTTCTGTCGATGAGGGGCTTGCTGTTGAATGTAAATGTGATATAAATTTCTTCATTTCCGCTCTTTAGAGTAAGTTTATAATTCACTTATGATTTATTTATAATCCAGATATCTAATCCTCCCCAATGGTTGGATTAGCAAAAATCAAAAATATCAAATAAAATAAAAATTTAAAAATAAAGTAAAAATAAAAAATCCCAATCAACCAACACCCTCAAAAATCAAAAATCCCAATACCCAAACAAAAAAAAAGATAAAAAGATAAAAAAATAAAAATAAAAAAAATAGTTAAGATCCAAGAGTAAACAAGAAAAAATCCAACTGCCAATAATAAAAAATAAAAATATGTCGTACCACCGTGATGCTGGCCACGCCTCTCCTCTAATTTCTTCTGGATCTTGACTTTTGCTTGGCCAAATGATGCTATCTTCACCTCTCCGATTCTTAGAGTACCCACCTTTACTTTTGATTCTAGCTCTCATTACCTGTAATTCACAATAATTTCTCTAAATCAAGGAGATTTTGGAACATTCACATCCAACATTTATTATTTAAAAGTAAAATCCATACAGAAATAGAATTTTAGTAAGGAAAATGCATGCCTTGTAATAAACCCTTGACAGGTTCAGCCACTTTCTGTATGCAATGACAATAGCTATCCAGGATACAGAAAGATGAAAATAGAAGGGAAGCCATTTTGCTGTCATGATTGCCTTCCACGTGCAAAAGGGAAAATTTCAAACCAGAAGGGTAAGAGGGGTCCTGCGCAAGACTATTCAGTCTTCTTAAACGTGGTTCAAAATGCTAATATTTAAACTACAAATAGCTTCTATTCAATGATATTACTTTATAAATAACAAAAGTGGAAGAATATTTCAGAGAATCCAAAAATCAACTTCCAATCTCATTTGTCCTAGATTGTTCCCAACTATGGCTTCTAATTGATGCTAATTTTTTGTTTTCCAAGATAAAGGAACTTGTGTTAACTGGGATGCAGTTGCTGAATTTAGGAGTTTAATTCCATTAAATAATAATAATATACCATATAGTATACATTTTCCTCCTCCTAGTGTAACCATTTTTTTTGCTTTTCAATTTTTTCTCCAAAAAAGGTCTGAATGATAAAATATTCCAATCATGGAGAATATCTGCAAGTCAGGGTTGAAATAGGAGTCATTGGGAGTTTCTAAACTTGGTTGTTTTCTTGGAGAGATTTCATTACCCAAACTCACTAACATCAGTGCTAGTCTAGGACTAACACTGATGATGTTGCCTATTTTGCAAAATGAAACATCTGGAAGAAAACAACCAAGCTCCACCTCTTGCACGTGTCCCATAGGTTCGCCATCATGGCCCTAGACCATCAATCTAAAGGCCATTTCTAACCTGGGACGTGCCGCTTCATCCTAGCACAGGATTGCAGAGTGTATGACCTGCAGACGTTTTTATGTCAGTGATAGATGTTAAGGTTCAATCTGAATCAGAAGTTGACAAAGTTTGAAAAATAGCCTTTAATATTTTTGTTCATGTCTTATTTCTGTTCAAGCATGTGCTTGAGGAAGAAAATCTAGGTAATTTCGCTCACTGAAATTAACTGGGAGCAAGAACTAAGAGATACACTCAATTTATGTTACAGCATTTCTGTCACTCCCAGTTACCATTGTTAGAACAGTCCTGTGAAGTGGCAGCATTCTGTGGTCTTGTAATTTCCATTTGTAACTTCCCACTCACTTTCCCATTGATTTTTCTTCTCAAAGGTTGCATATGACAATTGTATGATTGTGGGACATTGCAGTGTGTAACTTGGCATAGAGCATGGTTACCTAAGGAACCGTTTTCATCCGATTGCCTCTCCTTGTCAGCATTCGAGAACAACCCAACTCCAATTAAAAACTCGGAAACAGGCATTTTCTCAAAGTTCCTATTTATTAGAGTAGGTATACTGGCACATCTGGGAAAACCCAAATCTGTGAGTTCCGGGTTTTCCCTTCTGTATCAACTCACATGATTAGAATGGACAGCATTGTGTTATGCTGCTTTGCCACTTTTTTCCTGGGGTACATTCCATTCAGTGGTGATTTGGGGAGAGATCCTGCCCTGGGCTCCTGTTATGTGGTGTTCTGCTGTATTCATACTGTTTTGGTTCCTCCTCAATACCTAGATGAGTCTGCTATGGAGGTGCATTTATTGGGTCCGAAGAGGTTAGATAAAGGAAGGAAGGAAGGAAGGAAGGAAGGAAGGAAGGAAGGAAGGAAGGATTTAATATTTATAAATAAGTGAATTCCCTAAAGTTATTTCACAATTAAAGAGGAAGAACTGCTCTCAATGATTTCCTATTTCCCATTTTTGCGATCAAAAAGATTAATATCAGCCATAGTGGCGCAGTGGTTAGAATGCTGTACTGAAAGCTAATTCACTGCTCACTCCAGGAGTTTATAAGGTCATGAAATCTGCAACTCTATACTTTGAGGAAACAGAAGATCCCAGTTTAGGAATGATGACAACATTGACAATCTAGACCATATTAAGTCTCTAGGTTAACAAATTACTTGAAAATTATCTGCCAATTCAGAAGAACAAAGGAAAATAAATTGTGAGTTTTGGCTCTCCAAAATATAATGCTGTAGGTAATCAAAAATTCATAGGATTTCTGTCAGCACAAAGATCTTAAACCAATCATGTTATTTAAGAAAAACTTTATCTGCCCCTCTTAGTAGCAATTGTCTTCAAGGGAATGAGAGTTAGTGTCACTTGATAGAACATGTTAGGCATTTCCTAACATGAGACCGGAATTCTCCTCCTTACTATGTGTCAGATATATTTGATAAAAGATGGTGTACATATGTTTTCATTTATTGTACAGATTCCAGGTTCAACAAACTCCAGCATGTAACAATACCTGAAAGTTGTGCTCTAATAGGGAGAAACTTAAAATGAATAATGAGCAGATTAAACTCCATATTCAGATTTATTTCTTTATTAAACGTCCCTTTGTGTTTAAATCAGGTCTCAAAATAATGATGTAGCATTTGGGGGAAAATATGCAGCCCAGTAATCCAGCTGCAGAAGCCAAAATGGAGAAAATCTCCACAGCCACCATATATTTGCCCTTCGTACTCAAGTAGGTTGGAACAAATGATATCCAGACACTACAGAAGACCAACATGCTAAAGGTGATAAATTTGGCTTCATTAAAGCTGTCAGGTAACTTCCTGGCAAAAAAGGCCACTGTGAAGCTAATAGAAGCCAAGAAGCCCATAAAGCCAAGGACAAGGTAAAACATGGTGACTGAACCTTCATTACATTCCAGGACAATTTCTTCAGCCATGGAATGCATGTCAGAATCTGGGAATGGGGGAGAAATTGCCAGCCACACTAAACAGATCAAGAGTTGAGTCAAGGAGCAAGAAAGGACAATAGAAATAGCCATCCTTTTCCCCACCCATTTCTGCATTTTGGAGCCAGGCTTAGTAGCCATGAAAGCAAGAACAACTATGGTTGTTTTACCCAAAATACAAGAAAGGGCTATGGAGAAAAAGATGCCAAAAGCAGTTTGTCGCGTGAAACATTTCACTTTGTCAGGTTGCCCAATGAAGAGGAAAGCACAAAGGAAGGAGAGCAGAAGGGCAATGAGAAGAGTGTAAGTGAGGTTCCTGTTGTTGGCTTTGACGACTGGAGTATCCCACTTTTTAATGAAGATTCCCAGCACCACAATGGTGATGACAGAAAAGAAAAGACTAACAGTGGTCAAGATGAGTCCCAGTGGATCATTGTAAGACAGGAAGGTTATTTCTTTTAGAATGCAAAGAGTTTGAGCCTTGTTTGTATATCGATCTTCTGGACATTGGAAGCAATCAACTGCATCTGGAAAAAAAAACATCATGGCCAATTTCAAGAAATACTCAGATAGTGGGACTGAGAGTTAATTAACTGGGTTTATTTGTTTATTTCGAAAATGTAGATGGCTGCCCATTCATCCTCAGTGACTCTGGGCAGTTTATAGACAATCAAAAGTCTAATAGAAATGAATTAAAAACAGTAACCCACATACCACATACATCAAATGAGCCTCTTGAAGGGCTCCATCCTACTCTGGGTTCCCCAGATCTGTTGGCAGAACCATGTTTTAAGGGAATTTCAAATGAGTATCAAACTGGGGGCCAGTCTCATCTCTGTGTGGATGAACTTTCAATGGGAGGGGACCATCACGGAAAAGGCCCTTTTTCTCATTTCCACCAGATGTACTTTCTTAGTACATGGATACATTTAATTAAATAATCCCTGTTTATTTTTAGTGCCTTTTTGTAAATATGCCAGATCTTCCGAGATTTATTTATTGCTTGGTTGCATGGACTCTCTTATTGTAAAATCTAATAATGAATTGAATAACAATATTTTTATCATTAAGGTATTTCCTAAACAAAGTCAAAAAACATGTTTCGTTTTTGGAGGAGGGGGGAAATATATATTTCATAGTATTTTATTTTAGGAATTAAGCTCCTAAAATCAGCAAATGGATCCCAGTTTTATCTTTTTCCACTTTTACACACACATATCAACACAAGGCCTGCCGTCTTAAAAAATAGGCATTAATCAGAAGTCATAATTTGGGGGAAAAAATTAGAACAAACCAAATTGGATATTTATTTTTGGATGCTCTGAAATATCTTTTCACTTTTAGTATTTATGTAGCAATATCATTGACTTGGTCACCAGATTAGACAATTACAGGAGGTTTTAAATATTAGCATTTTGAATCACAGTTAAAAAGACTGAATAACTTAGTCTTGCACAAGACAACTCTTACCCATCTGGTTTGAAATTTTCCCTTTTGCACATGGAAGGCAATTGTAACAGCAAAATGGCTTCCCTTCTATTTTCATCTTCCTGTAGCCTGGACAACAACTGTCATTGCACAAAGAAAGAGGTTGAACCTATCAAGAAATGAAAGCAACATTTACTACAACTTGTTACTACAACATCCACCCACCCACCCACCCACCCATCCAGCCACCCACCCACCCACCCACCATGCAACCATGCAACCAGTACAGTTTTGATTTTTGTATTCAGCATTTCATTATTCCTTGATTGATTCATTTTCTTTTAAAGCATCATTTCATCATTCTACACCTGAATGCTACCTACCCATTGTTCCTTCATCTTTGCAGTTTTCAACCAGACAACTTGAAGGATAAGATCAATTCAAATTTCTAATGTCAAAAGCAAGAAGGGAAGGGAAACAATGTACAGATAGTCCTCAACCTACAACGGTTCATTCAAAAAATTCTATTTAGGTGTAGAATTTACTTTTAATAATAAATTTAAGATATGGGTGTCCCAATATCTCTTTGTTTAAAAGCAATTACAGTCAATGAATGGAGATATTACAGGGAAGGTGAGTTAGAATCAAACCCAAAGGCAGAAAAAAGCCCCCCTCATTTGTGATCTTATTCAGGAGGGGGGAGCGGACCTGGCAGGTATCACGGAGACCTGGTTGGGCCATGAGGGGGGAGTTCCCCTCGTGGAGATGTGCCCATCAGGCTTCCGTGCATTTCATCAGCCGAGAGCTCAGGGCAGAGGCAGGGGGGTGGCGGTCATTCTAAAAGAAGGTCTTGATCCGAGGGAGACCACTGTACCTCAGATAGCCGGATGTGAGTTCCTTTTTGTGAAGTGGGGTCGTGGGGTGCAGATGGGTCTGTTGATCATGTACCTGGCTCCCTGCCACATGGCAACGACCCTGCCCGAGCTCCTCAATGTTATAGCCGAGGTGGCGGCTGATACCCCCAGACTTGTGGTCATGGGGGATTTCAACCTGCCATCCATCGGTGAAACATCTGAGGTAGCTCGGGAGTTCATGGCTTTCATGACGGCCATGGACCTGACCCAAGTAATTCACGGCCCTACTCATATGGGGGGACACACTCTGGACTTAGTTTTTATCTCTGGTCAGTGGTTGAGTGGCCTTGATATAGGGGATGTAGATATTGAACCCTTGTCATGGTCTGACCACTCGCTCCTTCGACTTGACTTTCTGACTGCCGTACCCCATCGCAGGGAGGCGGAACCGACCAGGTAGTTCCGCCCCAGGCGCCTGATGGACCCTGATAGGTTCCAGATGGAGCTTGGGCCATTCGCTGAGACTCTAGCTCATGACTCGGCTGATGACCTGGTGGCCACCTGGGATAGGGCGGCTGCCGGGGCTTTGGACCGGGTCGTGCCTTTGCGGCCTCTGACCCGGCACCGAACTCACTTAGCTCCTTGGTTCTCCGAGGAGCTGAGGGAGATGAAGCGCCGGAAAAGACACCTAGAGAGCGGTTGGAGGGCCAGTCGTTCCGAGTCTGACTTGACACTGGTAAGGTCTCATATTAAGACCTACCTAGTGGTGATATAAGCGGCGAAATCTAGCTATTTTGCCGCTCTTATCGCATCATCAGATAACCGCCCAGCCGCCCTGTTTAGGGTGACCCGCTCCCTCCTCCATCTGGGAGCACGGGAGGACCCCTTGCAGGGCCGAGCTGAGGATTTTGTACAGTATCTGGATGATAAAATAACTCAGATTCGGGAAGACTTGGCCGCCGACTGGGTTAGTTCAGACGAGATGACTGAGGCAGGTCTTGAGAGTGTTATCTGGGAGGAGTTCGATCCTGTGGCTCCCGAGGACGTGGACAGGATCTTGGGACGACTGAACGCAACCACATGTTTATTGGACCCGTGTCCCTCCTGGTTGGTGCTGGCTTCCCGGGAGGTTACACGAGGCTGGCTCCAGGGGATTATTAACGCTTCTTTGAGCGAGGGTGTCCTGCTGGCCACCTTGAAAGAGGCGGTGGTGAGGCCTCTCCTCAAGAAGCCATCCCTGGATCCGGCTGTTTTGGCTAACTATCATCCAGTCTCCAACCTTCGCTTTATTGCGAAGGTTGTTGAGAGTGTGGTGGCGCGACAGCTTCTCCAGTACCTGGATGAAGCTGTCTATCTGGATCCGCTCCAGTCCGGCTTCAGACCTGGGTACAGCACGGAAACGGCATTGGTCGCGTTGGTGGATGATCTCTGGAGGGCCCAGGATAGGGGTTATTCCTCTATCCTGGTTCTATTAGACCTCTCAGCGGCTTTTGATACCATCGACCATGGTATCATGTTGCGCCGGCTGGAGGGACTGGGAGTGGGGGGCACCGTTCTGCGGTGGTTCTCCTCCTATCTCTCCGACCGGTCGCAATCTGTGTTGACAGGGGGCAGCGGTCTACCCCAAGGCGCCTTGTTTGTGGGGTGCCGCAAGGGTCGGTCCTCTCGCCCCTCCTGTTCAACAATTATGTGAAGGTGCTGGGTGAGATCATCCGTGGTTTTGGGGTGGAGTTCCATCAGTACGCTGATGATACTCAGCTGTACATTTCCACCCCAGACCATCCCAATGATGCCTTGGAAGTGATGTCCCAGTGCCTGGAGGCCGTGCAGGTCTGGATGGGGAGAAACAGGCTTCGACTCAACCCTTCCAAGACTGAGTGGCTGTGGTTGCCGGCGTCCCGGTATAGCCAGCTGACGCCATCGCTGGTTATTGGGGGCGAATCATTGGCCCCCACGGAGAGGGCCCGCAACTTGGGTGTCCTCCTGGATGCGCGGCTGTCTTTAGAGGGGCATATGACAGCTGTGGCCAGGGGGGCTTTTTGTCAGGTTCGCCTGATACGCCAGTTGCGCCCCTTTCTGGACCGGGACTCCCTATGCACGGTCACTCAAGCACTCGTCACTTCTCGTCTGGACTATTGTAACGCTCTCTACATGGGGCTCCCCTTGGGGTACACCTGGAGGCTCCAATTGGTGCAGAATGCGGCTGCGCGGGGGATTATGGGAGCGACGGGGCGCTCCCATGTAACTCCTCTCCTGCGCGAGCTGCATTGGCTTCCGGTGGACTTCCGGGTGCACTTCAAGGTGTTGGTGATCACCTTTAAAGCGCTCCATGGCTTAGGGCCAGGGTACTTACGGGACCACCTTCTGCCACCAATAGCCTCCCACCGGCCGGTTCGCTCCCACAGAGAGGGCCTCCTCAGGGTGCCGTCGGCCAGACAATGCCGGCTGACGACCCCCAGGAGGAGAGCCTTCTCTGTGGTGGCACCTACCCTTTGGAACAATCTACTCCCAGAGATACGAGTGATCTCCGACCTCCGGATTTTTCATCGGGCCCTAAAAACTTATTTTTTTCAGTTAGCCGGTCTGTCCTGATTTTAGGGTTAGTTTTAAAATTTTAATATTTATTTTAAATTGACAAGTTTTAAATTATGGGCCAAATTTATAAATTATTTTAACTTTATTTTTTAACCGTGATGTTTGTATAGATGTTTTTTATCTGGCTGTTCACCACTCTGAGTCCGAAAGGAGAAGGGCGGTATAGAAATTCGAATAAATAAAATAAATAAATAAATAAAAACTAAGAATTGGGCACAGGAAGATAGCATCATTTGATTAGGAGAAAGTCAAGATTCAGAAGAGCTATTTCTCATGCATCCATTAGCTGGAAATAGAGATGAATATTTTCCCCCTAACTTTCAATATCTTTCTCTTCTTTGGCCACAGCACTGATCAGGTGTTCTATCTGAACCAGGGTTAATATGATCATTGATATGGAATTCCCCATTTCTTTTTTCCCATCCATGCCAGTCAATAAGCACTTTCTTTTGTCTTCAAAACACTGATGAAAATAAAATATAATAAAACAACAGTTTTATAATTCTTCATTCCATTTGGGGCACAAAAGGGAACTTCACAGAATCTCCATCCACCCACCCACCCACCAACCCATCCAACCATCCAACCAACCATCCAATCATTACAGTTTTGATTTTTGTATTCAGCATTTCATTATTCCTTGATTGATTCATTTTGTTTTAAAGCATCATTTCATCATTCTACTCCTGAATGCTACCTACCCATTGTTTCTTCATCTTTGCAGTTTTCAACCAGACAACTTGAAGGATAAGATTGGTTCAAATTTATAATGTCAAAAGCAAGAATGGAAGAGAAACAATGTACAGATAGTCCTCAATTTACAACAGTTCATTTAATGGCCATTCAAAGTTACAATGGCACTGAAAAAAGAGACTTATGGCCATTTTTCAAAGTTACAATCTTTGTAGCATCCCATGACCATATGTTAAAAATTTAGATGCTTGGCAACTGGTTTATACTTATGACCATTGCTCTGTCCCAAGGTCATGTGATCACCTTTTGCAATCTTTTGACAAGCAAAGTCAAGGGGAAGCCAGATTCACTTAACAACCAAATTACTAACTTATCAATTGCTGTGATACACTTAATGACTCTGGCAAGGAAGGTCATAAAATGGGGTAAAAGTCACTTATCAAATGTCTCACCTAATCACAGAAATTTTGGGTTCAATTGTGGTAGTAAATTGAGGACTACTTGTCCACAGGTTGAAATCTGAGCAGGAAATACCTGGTTAAAAATGGCAGGCCAGATGATGTCTTGTGCAGAAATGGTAAACCGCTTATCTGGAGAAGCTGTTGGGTCAATTTTTCCAACTTTGACTTTAGCAAAGGTCTCATTTGGGAATATGACCCAGTTGATAATGTCAAATCCCATCTCTAGATCCCCATTTTCATTAAAGGAAATTTTCTCTCCTGCAGTGTTATTAAATGAGATGGTTCTCAAATAGTGATGGAACTAAACAGAAGCAAAGAGTGACAATTAGTGGAAAAAGAAAGAAACAGAAAAAAGGGGGTAAGTGGGAAAGAAAGAAAAAAAGAAAAAAAAGAAACCAACAAAAGAAAGAAAAGAAAGAAAAAAGAAAGTGAAAGAAGGAAGGAAGGAAAGAAAGAAAAAGAAAAAAGAAGGAGAAAAAAGAGAAAGAGGGTGGAAGGAAGGAAGGAAGGAAGGAAGGAAAGAAGGAAGGAAGGAAGGAAGGAAGGAAGGAAGGAAGGAAGGAAGGAAGGAAGGAAGGAAGGAAGGAAGATTGTATTCAGATCAGGATATTGATTTCATAGGATGTGGTTCATTAATACAATTATTGTTCTCCACCATAGACATTTTCAACTTCTGCCAATCATGCCAGTGCTGCTGCATCACAACTTTTCTTTCCTATTGTAGCATTTTCATCTATTCACAATCAAAAAAGTTTCTCTAAGTCACTAAATGATGGGGAAAATATTTTGGCAGGGACTGAAAATTATCCCCAATGCAGTCAAATGAGAAGACTCCAGTGTTCTCATTGACTGCATTACATAACAGCTCATTGCATCAGACAGAAGAGCAGTGAGAAATGTTCATTCATTTTTTTTACCTGCCATGCTTTTTGAGTCAACAATATTTCTCTCCCAATTTCTGTCCTTGCTCTGTGTTTGGACTTTGGGGAAAGTAGGGCTTGTAAAGCATGTGCCACACCATAGACTGCATTATAGATGCTGTAACTCTGCCCAGTCAGGATGGTGTCAAACACAGACCTAGGTAGATTCCCCAAGTTCTCTTCTCCAGTGCAAAGCTTCCCAGCATCTTCATCTAAATTATCTTTAGGAAAGGAGCATTCAAAAGCCTGTTCCCAGAACACTCTCATTAAATGGTGTTTCACTTCTGACTTTGGGTTTCTCATCCGAAGGAATTTATCGAATCCAGAAATCTTCTTGGAAAGAACTTCAAAAGTTATAACACCATGGAAGACATCCATACTCCTAATTTTTTGAAAGGGAAGGGATGTAAACTCCATCTGGGCTGGCATTATCCAAACTTTATCTTTTCTTTCGACGGAGATATCTTCAAATTCTATATAATAGGGCAACATTCTAAAAATGACAGTGACATGGTTTTCACAATAAAAGATGATGACATTGGCAGTGCTCTTCATGATAATAATGGACAATTTACCAAAGTCTTTAAATACTGCTATAATATCGTTAGAAAATGTTTCCTTCACCATCTCTTCCATGAAGTCAAAGCAGATACCTTTCTGAGAATACAAAGGAATAGCTTTTTTTACGAATCCCTCTCCACTCTTATCAGATTGGGAAATCAGTCCAATCCATATCCACCTAAAATACAAAAGCAACTGGAGAATACCCATAATCTGTTGATCAACATTTGGGAAAATATGATGAGAGAAGTGATCTTGTATCTTGCCATCTATCAATGGGAAAGATCCATATGTGAGCTAGACATAGGAGAAAAAAGACCATGGTTTCCCAACATGAAATATTGATTTTTTTTTTTTAAAAAAAAAATCTGTCCTTAAGTTATGGTCTTTGTTACAATATTAATATAAGTGTAATCATGTTCAGAAACAATTTCAGAATTTTCAGCTATTATTGTACTAGAAACAGAAAGTTGGATTCCATATAAATGCATTAAGTCAAGTAATGTTATATGGAAAATTGACTACAAATTTTAAGGATTAAATGTGATTGGTCCTGATTAAGGAAGGAAACCCATCCCCATATTTCCCTATTCTTTTATTAATAGGAAATGGAAGAAAAATGGGAACAATGAAGTCGTGATGGTATGGAGATAAAATAGGATGAACAATATAAGAACATGGTTTTGCTTCGATATGCACCATAACCCTCCTCTAGACGTTCTACTCCCCCTCCCCACCTGAAAAGAACTCTGTTCCAACTGCTAATTGCCTTATATTAATGCTAAGGAGTTACACATTCTACATAAATTTTCAAGCTTTAAATGTCAATGTATCAAGCCCGATCACATAGTTTCACAGTGAAGCACGACTATCCAGCTCTCTAGTAGTTGATATAATCCAATCTGTAGTCCAGGATAAAGAATGACAATAATATCATAGTATTATTTGATATTGCCAGGCTACCCCATTCTTTTACATTTTGCATAATTGTAAAGTTAACCTTTGGTCTTTTATTTAACTAAATCAAACTAATATTGATATATATACCAATAGGCATGGATATAGGTTGCAATTCAATTAGTACTGGAAGAACACAGGGAATTAGTTTTCTCCTTTTCATTTTAGTTATTTCATATTTTGGTAATATAATCTTCCTTTCCATTATGTTTTATCTAAATTCCAGAAACAAGTATGTTACAAGTCAAGTACTTTCCCTCCTTACTTTCCAAAAGGAATAAAAAAAATCCCGTTTCAAAGGTCCAAGGCCGGACCTGGGTAGAACTGAAGGAAGAATGCTCAGGAACCGTCTAGCAAAAGAAAACCTTTAATCAGGCCGGAGCCTCGATACCCAGTGAATGTGAGTGAAATGAGTCTGTTGAAAAGTCAGTGCTGAGAGTTTCCATTTCCACGGATGCTTTATCAGCAAGGGTCCACGCTCTCCGGCTGGTGGACATGCATAGACCTGAGGGACTGCCTGGCCCTGGAGCCCCGCTGGAATTCCTCTCTGGTCCACTCCCTGAGCTTTCACGTGTAGAGGAGGTCTGGGTGTGACACCTATCCTCAACTTCCTATACCCACCTTCCCACCATATCATTGGGCTCCACTTATCTAACAATGCCAACCCATAATGATGGATTTGGTTATTGTTGCCACCACAATGAACTGAATGACTTCCCAATTCTCCCCCATCAATAGCTGTAATGGCTCTGTGACATGGGTTGTCGGGGCCCCGCCCAGCAATGAGCCATCAACCTGCTTGAATCTATCAGGCTTGGCCATCTCCCTCACCTGGAGTCCCAGTGCTGTGGCTACCATCTGACTGACTAGGCATCGGGTACACCCTGAGTCAACCAGAGCCACGTACATCCCTTGCTGACTTGAGTGGGGCCCCACTATGGTTATGGGGACAATGAATGGATGGATAGCTTAGCTTACCATCAGTTCCTCTGGGCCATCATCCTCACTGTCATAGGGCATCAGCTGGTAATTCCCCACCATTATCACCTCTCCTTCCTCTGAAGTCATCACTGAGGCCTCCGCCTGGTGTGCTGTCTCGGAGATTTCAGGGGCCTGCCAGGGCAGCTGTGCTGCCTTTCTGGGGGTGCCGGCCGGTGTCTGCGGAGCCAGAGCCAGGCATCTGGCCACACAGTGTCTCGGTTGGTTGCAACAAAAACAATGTAGCAGCGAGTGAGCGGGTTTAGCCATGGGTCCTGGGCTACTAGGAGCCTGCCAGAAACCACCAGGTGGTCTTTACATAGCCCTCCAGGCCCCAGGGCCCATGTCCCCTTTAGGCTAGAACTCCCGTAGTCCTGTGTCCAAGTAATAACTGCGTGGAATCACTCCTGAAGCCACTGCAGGATTCCCCAGTACAAACAGGCCTGGTATAGATCATGGTTGAAACCCACCCTAAACTGATGGACCAGCAGCCTCTCCAGGCAGGCCCTCAGCAACTCGGAGGAAATCCAGAACATACTGCACGGCTGAGTGGCCCCTCTGCTTTAGTGACTGGAGCTCTCCTTCTGCCCATTGCACACAGGACCCATCTTCAAAGTGTACCTTTAGCACCTCTAAGAAGAGACCTGCATCCACCAACTCCTGGGCATGCTCACTGTGCAAGTCTGCCACTCACTCATCCTTCCCTTCCAACAATGCCATGACTGCCATGACCATCACTCACTCCGATGGGTAGAACCAAGCGTATTGGTCCAGGTGACTAATGACTTGGCTCAGAAACAAGGCCAAGTGGTCAGGGTTTCCGACAATCGATGTCCATAATGGCTGTGGGCCCTAGGCCCCTTGCTGTGGCCAGAACCTCATTGGCCATGTAGGCCCTTGCAGGACCCAATCACAGCACATGCTGGCCCTGCTGAGTCACTTGGAGGTGGGGCTGGACCTGGCCTCCGGCTCTGGGCACCAAGGCTCTCTGCTGTCATAGTCCCCTCACTTGCTACCAGGTGTCCCACTAAATCTCCCAGTGAAGAATTCAGCTCCAAAGCCCCCACCTGCCGGGTATCATGGGTGCGGCTGGATGCTGTGTTGAAATAAAACTTTGGGCTAGCCAGATGGAATCGGGTCTGCAGAGGCAGGGCTGGCTGGGGCCCCAAACACCGCGGCTGCCATGCTACCACCACCTCTGCATCTTTCTCCATGCTCCACTCCCCTTCCTCATCATCTATCAGACCTCTCTCCCACCACTCAGTCAAACATGCTCTGGAGGGGACCAGGGCCCCCAGCCACAGATGAACTGTGCCACCACTCCCCTAGGTGACCTTGCTCCTGGACCGCCTCCGGGACTTGTCAGGCCTCTGATGGCTGCACCACCCTACTGGCTTCACACTCCTTTGGTCTCACTGTCAGCAGAGCACTGTCCCCTGTGACCTCTGGCGTGGGCACCTCCTCCTCCAGGGCCATGTTCCCCACGTCCACCACTAGCACCATCCCTTCTGCCATCAATATTGCTGCTCTCCTACCATCGGCCATAGCAGTGTCCCTCACCGATTGCCAGGAAGCACAACTAGTGAGTGGATGGGACATGGCAAAGCAGGTGGTCAATGCACCCAGAAGTAGCCCAGGCACCTGATGAACAGATTATCAGCACAGCTGGAAGTAGCCACCACTGTAGCTTTGCTTGCCGCTCGCTTCACTCAGCCATCTCTCTCCACACACACACACACACACACACACACACACACACACACATACACACACAGAGGTATGGCAAACCCCGGACTGGGGTTTGACACCCAGTTCCTGAGCAACCAACATTGTGTGATCTGAAAAGCAACTATTGCTAAAGATTTAGCAATCTTTGGGAAGTGAATTTGAGAGAGGCTAAAGTACTGGCTTTTGCTTAAAGAGACATAAATCAATAATTTTAGCCATCAAACATCTACAGTCCTACCACATTCAATTTGCCAACAACAGAAAACATGCTAACACATTCTAGCTGATGGAATTGACCATGCCTCCTTGGGAATTATTAATCCATTGATTATTCTGATTTTAGGAGGAGGAGGAAAAATTCTTTTAATATCACAGTATTTTTTTTAGTAAATATCAGCAAGAATATGTCAGAAGCATTGTAGGAAGTCAGCTATTTCTGTTTTAGTTGTGGTCTTTTTCTTAAATACCCTCATGCTTTTGACAGTCCGTTAAAACAGGATGTATTTACCTAATGCGTAGACCGTTTTAATTAATTTTATGTGAAGTTTTCATTCATTTGTATTACATCACTTCATTTTTTAATTTAAGTAAGTAAGTAAGGAAGTAAGGAAGGAAGGAAGGAAGGAAGGAAGGAAGGAAGGAAGGAAGGAAGGAAATATAAAAATCAATGTAACTATTCCATTACTTAATCAGGTCCATGAATCCTTAATATTATTACTAAAAGATGGTGAGAAAATGTAAAATGTGTAAAATTATTCATCTCTTCTGCAAACACATGGTTTGCTGTTCCTCATTCTTTGGATTGCCACTTTTTTTCCAAACCACAGAAAAATAATAAAAAGAAAAGTTAGTATTTGTTGTATTCTTATAAACATAAATTTGTAAAAGAAAAAATGGGAGGTAGTTTAAGACTTGTTATAGTAACCTTACAATAAAAGAAATATTATGCATGATACCCTGGACAATTTCGGAGGGTTGACATTAATCTTGCAAGTCTGAAACACTTTTCCCTCCCCTGCCTTAACTTCCCAGATAATGGGGAGGGGGTCAATTCAGAGATGCTTTCTCAAATAATACTTCTGGTTTAGGCTCAAATTTCCTATATCAGACTATTTTTATAGGACTGCAGTTGATCCTCCTGCATTTCAAGGTTATTGTTACAGTGTATACTTAGTCCAAGAAAAACAGAAATCTCACCTGGGGCATCTTGTAGACATTCAAGATGTTTGCCATGAAAAAAACCTGAGAGCTAGGTCCTCCAATGACAGATAGTGCCCCGTTCTTGGCATCACACTTATAGTTTGGGATGAATCTGCCCCTTGTTGAGAGAAGCTCCATTGAAGCCAAGTAGATCAAACTCACTGTGAAATAACTGTTAGCGATGTCGGTACCCAGACTCATGTTGGATAATATATGATTATTTTCATTGATCTCCTTGACAGCAAAAACCAAGGCCAGGATATGTTGGTGGTTCTGGAGGAAAAATCTGCAATGAAAGGTATATTGAGTGGATCTAGGCAGGATGTTATGATTCCTTTAATTCATTATAAAACAATTTTCACTAGGAAACAGATAGCTTGCATGAAGGAAAATAATCATATTAAAACCTATAAGTAATTCTTATTACATATTATGTAATTTCTAGTCTTGTATTTTTATCTTCTTCTGGGTTTATTTTATGATGGGTGCAGGCATGAAATATGTGTTTCAAGTAAACTGTGAGGACAAATCTTATAAATAACTTTTGCTTTTCTAGGATTGTGATAGACATTCAGTGGACTTCCTCATCCCAATAAAAGTTATAGATGTTCCTTTAGGGCCGAGAGGCTCTTAATCTGGGTTCCATGCCTGCTCAACAGCTGTTTGGAAAATAATGCCAAGCGCTACACAGCACAACTGTTCCCTAATATTAAGTGAAAGAATTAAACGATTGATATAGATTTCGCTACAAAAAATGATTTGATAGCACAGCACTAACAAATCATTGAACAGTAAGAAACAAGAAAATCTCAATATGGATTTTGAATAAAAATACCAGTGTGAGAGTCATCATAAGTGTGTTTGTGTATTTATTTGCCAGGTAAGAAATATCAGTCTGATCAATCTATACTGACTTCAGAATGAAGGAACTAAAAGGCAAGAGACAGAGCAAAAAATCTGTGCCACAAATAATAACAATAACTCATTAAATATCGGCAACCTATTTATTAGAGAAAGATATATGGTTTAAGATATGCCACACTTAAGAAAAGAAACCTTTACATGAGCTCATCAACCAGTTCCTCAGATGGATGTCTTGTGAAATCCATATGCTCAAATAGCAGGTAGAACTGAGATATTATCCCAGCTATTATGAAATCTCCTGGCAGAAAATATTTGTGCTGAATAAGGGGAGTTTTCCCCACCGAACATGCTTTAGTAGGCAGAATAAGGCATGTAATTTCTGACAGTGACATTGACAATATTGCCATCACCACCCTGAAAAATTCCATCTTCTTCAAGAAAACATTTCTCCCTACATATGAAAAAGTTCCATCTGTAAGAATGAATCATAAGGGGGAGGGGGGAGTCTAATTAGAATAGCCTGCATAAATATTATATTCTAGTCCCGGAATTAACAGACCCTTTCAAGCTTGAGCTACTTTTTTGTGCTGTGCCTGAGAATTCCTAAAAGAGTTGAGAAGCAGCCACATTAATTATAGGGGAAAGGAAAGTTTGTTAAAACTCCTCGGAGACTTTGTGGATTAAGTAGAATGATGATATTAATGGGCTGGGAAACGTAAGAGCTCATTACTGAAAACTGTAAAAGAGAAAAAGAAGGAAAATTCAAATGAACAAATGCTAGTTCTGTAGCTGTAAAGTTTTAATCCTCTGGAACAATCTGATTTTGACCGGTTAGGGAGGACATTAAAACATGATTTTTCCAAAGAGCCAAAGGGAAATTGGCCCATCATGGTATAGGATCCCAATCACCTTTATTTATTCTTTTGAGAGGTCTTTAAGCACTTTGAGTATTGTATTTGTAATGCAATTAAATCATGACATTTCTTTTTAACCTTCCTAATGGAAGCAGGTCTATAAGCCATTCAAATGAAGACAATTGGAGTGTCAGGGCAAGAAGTCAGTAACAAAGATGGGATTCAAAAGAACTAAAAAATTATTTCAAGCTATCTATGAACAAGAATGTGATCTTGTTACTGCCAAGACAATTTGGCCCAAGTTGAAGAGTTAATGGGTCTTCAGTTTGAGGCTGGACTTATGTCTACTTTCATTGGAAAAGGACCCCAGATTGTTTATGCTTTTCACTGCACTCTCACATTAAACGTGGTCGTATCCTACATGGTGTTTGCTTTCCTGACATGGCTGGGAAGCAAAAAGAAATGGGAATCCCATATCAATTATCATGTTAACCCTAGTTGAGACAGAACCCCTGGTCCTTTTGGGGGCAAAAGGAAAGAAAGAAATTGAAATGAAATATATACATCTCTATTTTTAACTAATTTCTTCTAGATCTTTTTTTAAAAGTTTTTTTTATTATTATTTTATACACAAACAAACATTTAATACATCAGTCATTTCTTCCATGTGACATCTCGGTGTTTTCTCCATGACTTCTTCTTTTGTTCTTTCTTCTGTTTTCATTTTCACTTACTCTATTACAACAATTCTCCAAAAGTACAGTATTCTAATTATACCATTTTCTTACATAACTGTTAGTTTGCTTATCTATATCTCTTTTCTAACCAATGGTAAAATTGATCCCATATCTTAAAATATTCTGAATCCTCTCTTTCTTTAATCATCAAAGTTAATCTATTCATTTCTGCACAGTCTAATTTTTTTTAATTACTTCCCCTTCCAGAGTTATTTTCACTATTTTCCAATTTTGTGCAAAAACAATCCTTGCAGCTGTTATTACATGTATAATCAAACAACTATTTTCTTTACTAATTTTTTCTGAGAGGATACCCAATAGGAACAGCTCTGGTTTTAAATCAATGTGTTGTTGTGTCATTTTTTCTAACCATGTCTTAATTTTATTCCAGTAGTTTTTAGCTTCTGGGCATTTCCACCACATGTGATAATAAGATCCTGGTGACTGGTGACATTTCCAACATTTAGCTGATTTATCTTTAAACATTTTTGCCAGTTTCTCAGGGGGCATATGCCATCTATAAAATATTTTATATTGATTTTCTTTATACGCAGTGGACATTGTTAATTTGCAGTTCCTTTCCCATAGCTGTTGCCATTTCTCTAGATCAATTGAATATCCAAAATTCTTTGCCCAAGCTATCATTGTTTCCTTTACTTGTTCGTCCTCTAACTCAATGCCAAGCAAAAAATATAAATTTTTAAAATTAATTTATCCTCTGTTCCTGTGAGTATCCTATCCAACTCTGTTTTTTCTAAAAAAAACCATGTAATTTAACATCTTTTTCATATCTTGTTTGTATTTGCATGTACATATACCAATCCATCTCAATCCCCTGCTCTTTCAGTTCTAGTTTCCCCTTCAATTCCCCCTAATCCATTAATAACTCCTTGTGTCTAACATATTTCTAAAATTAAAAATATTTGGGTGTATTAAAGCTTCCATTGTTGATAACCATATTGGTATTTTCACATAGTATTTGTCTCTAACCTTCTCCCATACCAATAGCAATACTTTTCTTATATAATGTCTATGAAAGTACGTATGTATCTTACTTCTACCATACTATAAGAATGCATGCCATCCCAATTGTAAATCATGTCCTTCCAATGTTAATACTCTTTTATTTCTTAATTCCACCCATTCCTTCATCCAAGTCAATGCTGCTGCCTGGTAATATAGTTCCCAATTTGGCAGTCCAAATCCTCCATGTAATCTCGTGTCCTGTAATATTTTTATACTTATTCTTGCTTTTTTCCCTTGCCATATAAATTTCCTTATTATCTTATTAAGATATTGAAAATAGGCCTTTTCAATTTTTATCGGTACTGTCTGAAATAGAAATAGTAGTCCTGGTAATATGTTCATCTTTATTATTGCAATCCTTCCCATAAATGACAGTTGAAGGTTTTTCCATTTCTCCAAGTCTTTCTCAATTTGTTCTTTTAATTTATAATAATTGTCCTCTTTTATCATTGCACATCTTGACGTTAAATATACTCCTAAATATTTAACTTTTTTCACAACTTGTATATCTAATTTCTCTTTTATCTCTCTTTTTTGTTTTTCTGTGATATTTTTCACCAATATTTTTATTTTTTCTGTATTTATTTTTAAGCCAGACACCTTTCCATATCTCTCTATTTGTTCTAATACCATTTGTTTTTCTGAGTGTGTCTCATAATATTCCAACGTATTTAGAATTATCTCATATTGTCTCTAATTTGTTTCTTGGGTAAAAAACCATTTTGGTCCGTATGAATAAATTCATTTAATAGTCTTTTTAACCTATTCGCCATTATTGAAGCAAAAATCTTATAATCTACATTTAATAATGAAATCGGTCTGTCATTTTTTATCAGTTGTAAGTCTGTATCTTCTTAGGTATGAGTGTTACATAAGCCTCCCTCCATGAGTCTGGCATTTTTGCCTTCATTAGAAGTCCATTAAATAATTCCAACATTACATTGCACATCACTTCCTGTAATGTTTTGTATAGCTCTGCTGGTAGACCATCCGGTCCTGGTGTTTCCCATTTTTGTCTTTTAATTGCTTCTGTTAATTCCATCATTGTTATTCTTTCTTCTAACATTCCCTTGTCTTGTTCAGTTATTTTAGGTAAATCTGAGTTTTCTAAATATTTTGTTATCACTTCCTCCGAAATTTCCTCTTGGTAATAAAGCTTTTCATAGTATTTTTGAATTATTATCTTCTTTTCATCATTTCCATAGTGTAAATTCTCCTCTTCATCTTGCAAGTGTTTTGTTATTTTCCTCTCCTTCTCTTTTTTTATTTTATATGCTAACCATCTTCCTGGTTTATTTGCACATTCAAAAAAGTTCTGTTTAGATGCTTTTAATTTATTTGCTAAGAATTCTTGTTTGTTTACATTTATTTCGTGCTTTTTCAATTCCATTCGCTTCTTCATTTCATTGTTTTGAATGTCTTTTTGAAATTCTTTCTCTAAACTCTTATATTCCTCTTTCGATTCTTTCTGTTTTTGTCTTTTCCTTTTATTCTTTTTTCCCAAATATGTTATTGCCAGACCCCTAATATATGCTTTCATGGTGTCCCATACGTTCTGTAGTGATGTGTCTTCTTTTTTATTTGTTTAAAAGAAAAACTTTAGTTCTTTTTCCATAAACTGTTGAAAGTCCTTCTCATTTAATATTGTTGCATTCAAAGTCCATCTTGTCTTTTTCTTTTGTCCTTTCCATCTTATTCTCATTGGGTTTTTTATTTGTCTTCATTGTTTTATAGTCCAAATCTGTATCTATCACAGCATTGAAATCAGCCATTATACATATACAGGTGAAACTCGAAAAATTAGAATATCGTGCAAAAGTTCATTTATTTCAGTAATGCAACTTAAAAGGTGAAACTAATATATGAGATAGACTCATTACATTCAAAGTGAGATAGTTCAAGCCTTGATTTGTCGTAATTTTGATGATTATGGTTTACAGCTCATGAAAACCCCAAATTCACAATCTCAGAAAATTAGAATATTACATGAAATCAATAAAACAAGGATTGTACGTAGAACAATATTAGACCTCTGAAAAGTATAAGCATGCATATGTACTCAGTACTTGGTTTGGGCTCCTTTTGCATCAATTACTGCCTCAATGCAGCGTGGCATGGATGTTATCAGCCTGTGGCACTGCTGAGGTGTAATGAAAGACCAGGATGCTTCAATAGCGGCCTTCAGCTCTTCTGCATTGTTCGGTCTCATGTCTCTCATCTTTCTCTTGGCAATGCCCCATAGATTCTCTATGGGGTTCAGGTCAGGCCAGTTTGCTGGCCAATCAAGCACAGTAATCCCATGGTCATTGAACCAGGTTTTGGTACTTTTGGCAATGTGGGCAGGTGCCAAGTCCTGCTGGAAAATGAAGTCAGCATCCCCATAAAGCTCGTCTGCGGAAGGAAGCATGAAGTGCTCCAAAATCTCCTGGTAGATGGCTGTGTTGACCCTGGACTTAATAAAGCACAGTGGCCCAACACCAGCAGATGACATGCCTCCCCAAATCAACACGGACTGTGGAAACTTCACACTGGACTTCAAGCATCTTGCAGCGTGTGCCTCTCCATTCTTCCTCCAGACTCTAGGTCCTTGGTTTCCAAATGAGATGCAAAAGTTGCTCTCATCAAAAAAGAGGACTTTGGACCACTGAGCAACAGACCAGTTCTTTTTTTCTTTAGCCCAGGTAAGACGCTTCTGACATTGTTTGTTGTTCAGGAGTGGCTTGACAAGTGGAAAACAACATTTGAAACCCATGTCCAGGATCCGTCTGTGTGTGCTGGCTCTTGATGCACTGACTCAAGCCTCAGTCCACTCCTTGTGAAAGTCCCCAACACTTTTGAATGGCCTTTTCCTGACAAGGTTGTGGTCATCCCTGCTGCTTGTGCACCTTTTTCTTCCACACTTTTCCCTTCCACATAACTTTCTATTAATGTGCTTTGATACAGCACTTTGGGAACATCCAACTTCTTTTGCAATTACCTTTTGAGGCTTCCCCTCCTTATGGAGGGTGCCAATGATGGTTTTCTGCACAACTGTCAGGTCGGCAGTCTTTCCCATGATTGTGATTCCCACTGAACCAGACTGAGAGACCATTTAAAGGCTCAGAAACCCTTTGCAGGCTTACTTAGCTGATTAGAGTGGGACACTTTTAGCCTAGAATATTGAACCTTTTCACAATATTCTAATTTTCTGAGATAGTGAATTTGGGGGTTTTCATGAGCTGTAAGCCATAATCATCAAAATTATGACAAATCAAGGCTTGAACTATCTCGCTTTGCATGTAATGAGTCTATCTCATATATTAGTTTCATCTTTTCAGTTGCATTACTGAAATAAATGAACTTTTGCACGATATTCTAATTTTTCGAGTTTCACCTGTAAATTCATAGTCCAATTTTAGAATTTTCCTGAGTAATCTCCTATAAAATTCTTCTTGTTTTTTGTTTGGTGCATAGAATGTTATCAAAAGTATTTCTTTAAGGTTCATTCTTATTTCCACCATCAGAATCCTGCCTTCTTCATCCTCAAAGAGTAGTTTAGGTTCTAATTTTTCTTTAATGTACAGAGCTACTCCTCTTTTGCTTTGTTGTATCAATGAAGTAAATAAGACTCCTAATTTTGAATATTCTAATAATTTTATATGTTGTTTTCTAATATGTACTTCTTGTAAACATATAATGTTCATTTTCAAACTATTTAATTTATTCAAGGTTCTGTTTCTTTTTGTCACCACATTCAATCCATTTACATTTATTGTTATTGCTTTTATTTCTTCTTCCATGTTTTACTTGTTACTAGTTTTTAACTTCATTGCCCTTGTCTCTTTTTGTTCCTTTGGGTCCTTTGATCTTGCTCCTTCTCTTAGTGCTCTATCTTCCTTCTCCTTTACAGTTTCTTCTTTATCCTTCCCTTCATCTTTTTTCTTTATTTCTCCTATTGCTCCCAAAACTTCTTCTAATGGTCCACAAAATCGTTCATAAAATAGTTTCGCTTTTTCAATAGAATCTAGTCTATGTCTTTGTTCTTGCCATGTCACCAAGATTCCTTCAGGTATTAACCATCTAAAACTCACTCCTTTAGATATTTTTTTTTTTTTTGTTAAAAACTGGTATTCTCTCCTCAAATCCCTAACACTTCTAGATATTTGTCTCTATACCATAATTTCTTTATCTTTGTATTTCAATGCTGTATTCTGTGCTGATTGTAATAGCTCTGTTTTCACTGCCTTCTTTGTGAATTTTACATGTACTTCTCTCGGTAATTTATTTCTCATTGCATATCTTGTGTATATTCCGAAAGCTTCATCAATCTCATTTTGGATTTTTTCCTTAGGTTGTTCCAAAACTTCTGTCTATATCTCAGCAATCACCTCAGGTAGATTTTCTCCTTTTTCTTCCTCTATATTTTGAAATCTTAAATAGAAATCGGAATGCTCCATTTCAAACAATATAATTGTTTTTTTCTTGCAATTTGTCAGCTGACACAATTTTTCTTCTAATTCCTCAACTTTCTTTTCTGTAATTTTCCGCTTTTTCTTCTACTTTTTCAATTCTCTCTTCATTTTTCCCAATCATATTTTTCATTTGTTTTAAATCCTGTTTCAGATCATTGTGAAGTGATTGTATCAATTTTTTTAACTCCATTGTCTCTGAGGTTTTCTGTGTTTCTGTCGATGAGGGGCTTGCTGTTGAATGTAAATGTGATATAAATTTCTTCATTTCCGCTCTTTAGAGTAAGTTTATAATTCACTTATGATTTATTTATAATCCAGATATCTAATCCTCCCCAATGGTTGGATTAGCAAAAATCAAAAATATCAAAATGAGGTATAAAAATTTAAAAATAAAGTAAAAATAAAAAATCCCAATCAACCAACACCCTCAAAAATCAAAAATCCGAATACCCAAACAAAAAAAAGATAAAAAGATAAAAAAATTAAAATAAAAAAAATAGTTAAGATCCAAGAGTAAACAAGAAAAAATCCAACTGCCAATAATAAAAAATAAAAATATGTCATACCACCGTGATGCTGGCCACGCCTCTCCTCTAATTTCTTCTGGATCTTGACTTTTGCTTGGCCAAATGATGCTATCTTCACCTCTCCGATTCTTAGAGTACCCACCTTTACTTTTGATTCTAGCTCTCATTACCTGTAATTCACAATAATTTCTCTAAATCAAGGAGATTTTGGAACATTCACATCCAACATTTATTATTTAAAAGTAAAATCCATACAGAAATAGAATTTTAGGAAGGAAAATGCATGCCTTGTAATAAACCCTTGACAGGTTCAGCCACTTTCTGTATGCAATGACAATAGCTATCCAGGATACAGAAAGATGAAAATAGAAGGGAAGCCATTTTGCTGTCATGATTGCCTTCCACGTGCAAAAGGGAAAATTTCAAACCAGAAGGGTAAGAGGGGTCCTGCGCAAGACTATTCAGTCTTCTTAAACGTGGTTCAAAATGCTAATATTTAAACTACAAATAGCTTCTATTCAATGATATTACTTTATAAATAACAAAAGTGGAAGAATATTTCAGAGAATCCAAAAATCAACTTCCAATCTCATTTGTCCTAGATTGTTCCCAACTGTGGCTTCTAATTGATGCTAATTTTTTGTTTTCCAAGATAAAGGAACTTGTGTTAACTGGGATGCAGTTGCTGAATTTAGGAGTTTAATTCCATTAAATAATAATAATATGCCATATAGTATACATTTTCCTCCTCCTAGTGTAACCATTTTTTTTGCTTTTCAATTTTTTCTCCAAAAAAGGTCTGAATGATAAAATATTCCAATCATGGAGAATATCTGCAAGTCAGGGTTGAAATAGGAGTCATTGGGAGTTTCTAAACTTGGTTGTTTTCTTGGAGAGATTTCATTACCCAAACTCACTAACATCAGTGCTAGTCTAGGACTAACACTGATGATGTTGCCTATTTTGCAAAATGAAACATCTGGAAGAAAACAACCAAGCTCCACC